>NC_057412.1:17062355-17419909 GCF_019320065.1 Cervus canadensis
AAATAAATTAATTAATTAAAAAAAAAAAAAAAAAAGAATCCGACTGCCAATGCAGGAGTCATAGGAGATACAGATTGGATCCCTGGGTTGGGAAGATACCCTGGGGGAGGAAACGGCAACCCACTCTAGTATTCTTGCCTGGAAAAATCCCACGGACAGAGGAGCCTGGCAGGCTACAGTCCATGGGATCACAAAGAGTCGGCACAACTGAGCATACAGACAAAAACAATTACATACCAACAAATTAGATAACCTGTAAGAAAAAGATAAGTTGCTAGAATCATACAAACTACCACAAATGGGCAAGAAAAAACAGAATGCCTGAACATGCAGAGTAAGGATGTTGAACCAGTAATCGAAAACCTCCCAATATAGAAGACCCCAGGACCAGATGGCTTCAATGACAAATTCTAGCAAACATTTAGAGAAGAATTAATGCCAGTCCTTCTCAAACTTTTCTAAAAACAACTGTAGAGGAGGGAGCACTTCTAAACCCTTTGAACAAGAGCACTATTACCCTGACCAAAGCCAAATAAGGACACCACAAGAAAAGAAAACTATTGCTCAGTATTCTTAAAAAACAAAGATGAAAAATATCCCAACAAATATTAGCAAACCAAATGCAAAAACTCATTAAAAGGATTATACACCATGATCAAGTGAGATTTATCTCTGGGCTACAGGTGTGGGTCAACATGTGAAAATCAATAAACGTGGCAAACCATATTGGTAAAATGAAATATGGTTTGGCTGAAGGTGACTCTACACATGGACATCACCAAATGGTCAATACTGAAGTCATTGATTATATTCTTTACAGCTGAAGATGGAAAGTTCTATACAGTCAGCAAAAACAAGACCTCGAGCTGATTGTGGCTCAGATCATGCTCTCCTTATTGCAAAATTCAGGCTCAGAGTGAAGAAAGTAGGGCAAACCACTAGGGCATTCAGGTATGACCTAAACCAAATCCCTTATGAGTATATAGTGGAGGTGACACACAGATCCAAAGGATTATATCTGGTAGACAGAGTGTCTGAAGACCCATAGACAGAGGTTCACAATATTGTACAGGGGGTGGTAACCAAAGCCATTTCCAGGAAAAAGACATGCAAGAAGGCAAAGTGGTTGTCTGAGGAGACCTCACAAATAGCTGCAAAAGGAAGAGAAGTAAAAGGCAAAGGAGAAACAGAAAGAAACATCCAACTGAATTCAGAGATATAGAGAATTGCAAGGAGAGATAAGAAAGCCTTCTTAGGTCAAAGAAAGAAAGGAAAAACAATAAAATTGGAAGACTAGAGATCTATTCAAGAAAATTGAAGACACCAAGGTTATCTCTCAATTTTATGGAAAGCCAAATAAGCAATTTCAATGGAAGTTCAATTCAGTTGCTCAGTGGTGTCAGACTCTTTGTGACCCCATGGACTGTAGCACACCAGGCTTCCCTGTCCATCACCCACTCCCAGAGCTTGCTCAAACTCATGTCCATCCAGTCGGTGATGCCATCCAACCATCTCAACCTCAGTTGTCCCCTTCTCCTGCTGCCTTCAATCTTTCCCAGCATCAGGGTCTTTTCAAATGAGTCAGTACTCTGCATCCAGTGGCCAAGGCATTGGATTTTCAGCTTCAACATCAAAGAATACTCAGGACTGATTTCCTTTAGGATTCACTGGTTTGATCTCCTTGCAGTCCAAGGGACTCTCAAGAGTCTTCTCCAACACCACAGTTCAAAAGCATCAATGATTCAATGCTCAGCTTTCTTTATAGTCCAACTCTCACATCCATACATGACTACTGGAAAAACCATAGCTTTGACTAGATGGACCTTTGTTGTCAAAGTAATGTCTCTGCTTTTTAATATGTTGTCTAGTTTGGTCATAGCTTTTCTTTCAAGGAGCAAGTGTCTTTTAATTTCATTGGCTGCAGTCACATCTGCAGTGATTTTGGAGCCGAAGAAAAGAAAGTCTGCCACTATTTCCATTGTTTACCCATCTATTTGCCATGAAGTGATGGGACCAGATGCCATGATCTTAGTTTTTGAATGTTGAGTTTTAAGCCAACTTTTTCACTCTCCTCTTTCACTTTCATCAAGAGGCTCTTAAGTTCTTCTTCACTTTCTGCCATAAGGGTGGTGTCATCATGGTATCTGAAGTTATTGACATTTCTCCCAGCAATCTTGATTCCAGCTTGTGCTTCATGCAGCCCAGCATTTTGCATGATGTACTCTGCATATAAGTTAAATAAGCAGGGTGACAATATACAGCCTTGACGTACACCTTTCCCAATGTGGAACCAGTATGTTTTTCCATGTCTGGTTCTAACTGTTGCTACTTGACCTGCATACAGATTTCTCAGGAGTCAGGTAAAGTGGTTTGATATTCCCATCTCTTTCAGAATTTTATACATTTTGCTGTGATTCACACACTCAAAGTCTTTGGTGCAGCCAGTAAAGCAGTAGATGTTTTTCTGGAACTCTCTAGGTTTTTTTTTTTTTTATGGTCCAACGGATGTTGGCAATTTATTCTCTGGTTCCTCTGCCTTTTCTAAATCCAGCTGGAACATCTGGAAGTTCATGGATCACATACTGCTAAAGCCTGGCTTGGAGAATTTTGAGCATTACTTGCTAGGGTGTGAGATGAATCCAGTTGTGTGGTAGTTTGAACATTCTTTGGCAATGGAAAGATGGGTACAATAAAGTACAGAAATGGCAAGGACCTAACAGAAGCAGTGATTAGAAGAGGTGGTAGGAATACACAGTAGAACTATATGCAAAAATATTTAATGAATGGGACAAGGAAGGTGGTGTGGTCACTCACCTAGAGCAAACATCCTGGAGTGTAAAATCAAGTGGGCCTTAGGAAGCATTACTATGAATAAAGCTAGTGGAGGTAATGGAATTCCAGTTGAGCTACTTAAAATCCTAGAAGATGCTGCTGCTAAAGTACTGCACTCAATATGCCAGCAAATTTGGAAAACTCAGCAGTGGCCACAGGAATAGAAATGGTCAGTCTTCATTCCAATCCCAAAGATAAGCAATGCCTAAGAATGTTCAAACTACAGTACAACTGTGCTCATTTCATATACTAGCAAGGTAATGCTCAAAATCCTTCAAGACTGGCTTTAAAATTACATAAACCAAGAGCTTCCAGAAGTAACAGCTGGATTTATAAAAGGCAAAGGAACCAGAGATCAAATTGTGAATATCTATTGGATAATAGAAAAAGCAAAGGAATTAAAAAATTAAAAACCTGCTTCATTGACTATGCTAAAGCTCTCGACTGTGTGGATCAGAAAAAAACTGTGGAAAATTCTTAAAGAGATAGGAATACCAGACCACCTTATCTGTGTCCAGAGAAACCTGTATGCTGAACAAGAAGCAACAGTTAGAGCCAGACATGGAATAACAGATTGGTTCAAAATTGGGAAAGGAGTATGTCAAGGCTGTATATTGTCACCCTGCTAATGCAACTTATATACAGTGTACATCATGTGAAATGTTGGGCTGCATGGCTCACAAACCCAAATAAAGGTTGAAGGGAGAAATATCAACAAGCTCACATACGCAGATGATATCACTATAATGGCAGAAAGTGAAGAGAAACTAAAGAGCCTTTTGATGAAAGTGAAAGAGGAGAGTGAAAAAATCTGACTTAAAACACAACATTCAAAAAACTAAGATCATGGCATCTGGTCCCATCACTTCATGGAAGAAGTGGAAACAGTGGCAGATTTAATTTTCTTGGGCTCCAAAATCACTGCAGATGGTGACTGCAGCCATGAAATTAAAAGACACTTGCTGCTTGGAAGAAAAGCTATGACAAAACTAGACAGTGTATTTAAAAGCAGAGACATTACTTTGCCAATAAAGGCCCATCTAGTCAAAGTTATGATTTTACCAGTAGTCATGTACGGATGGGAGAATTGGACCATAAAGAAGGCTGAGCGCTGAAGAACTGATGTTTTTGGACTGTGGTGTTGGAGAAGACTCTTGAGAATCCCTTGGACTACAAGATCATACCAGTCAATCTTAAAGCAAATCAACCCTGAATATTTGTTGGAAGGAATGATACTGAAGCTGAATCTCCAATACTTTGACCATTGATGCAAAGAGCCAACTCAGTGGAAAAGACCCTGATGTTGGGAGAGGTTGAAGGCAGGAGGAGAAGGGGATGACAGAGGATGAGATGGTTGGATGGCATCACAAACTCAATGGACATGTTTGAACAAAATCTGGGAGATGGTGAAGGACGGGGAAACGTGTCACACTGCAGTCCACTGGGTCACAAAGAGTCAGACATGACTGAGTGACTGAACTACAATGACTGGAACTATGAGATTTTTACTTAACAGGTCCCAGGTAACAGAGTGGTAAAGAATCTGCCTGCCAGTGCAGGAGACACAGGAGAGACAGGTTCAATGCCTATGTCAGGAAGACCCCCTGGAGAAGGAAATAGCAACTGGCTCCAGTATTCTTGCCTGGAAAATTCCATAGACAGAGGAGCCTTGTGGGCTTCTGTCCATGGGGTTGTAAACAGTCGGACAAGAGTGATCATGCAGGGACCTTGCCTACTAACCTTAATCTGTATTTACTTTCTCCCATGTTCAAAGTGATATGTCTCAACAAAAACAAGAAACTTTTTGTCACCATATTATTGGGATAGATTCCTAGAAGTAGGATTGTTAGGTCAAAGGGCAAACATACCTGTAGCTTTGCTGCGTTAGTTGCTCAGTCATGTCTGACTCATTGCAACCCCATGCACTGTAGTCCCTCAGGCTCCTCTGCCCATGGGATTCCTCAGGCAAGAATAGTAGAGTGGGTTGCCATTCCATTCTCCAGGGGATCTTCCTGATCCCAGGTCTCCCTCATTGCAGGCAGATTCTTTACCATCTTAGCCACCAGGAAAGACCTGAAAGTGAAAGTGAAAGTCGCTCAGTCATGTCCAACTCTTTGCAACCCGGTGGACTATACAGTCTGTAAAATTTTCCAGGCCAGAATACTGGAGTGGGTAGCCTTTCCCTTCTCCAGGGGATCTTCCCTACCCACGGATCGAACCCAGGTCTCCCACATTGCAGAGGGATTCTGTACCAGCTGAGCCACAAGGGAAGCCCAAGAATACTGGAGTGGGTAGCCAATCCCTTCTCCAGCAGATATTCCTGACCCAGGAATCAAATTGTGGTCTCCTGCATTGCAGGCAGAATCTTTTCCAACTGAGCTATCAGGGAAGCCCCAGAAACAGTCAATTTACTGGAGTGGGTAGCCTTTCCCTTCTCCAGGGGCCCTCCCCAACCCAGGGATCAAACCCAGGTCTCCCACATTGCAGAGGGATTCTTTACCAGCTGAGCCACAAGGGAAGCCCAAGGAAGACCTAGGTATTGTCAAATACCCCTTCATAGAGATTGAACCAGTTTGCATTCCTATTACAAATACACATTTTTCCTATTACAAATACACATACAAATACACATCTTTTTTCCCATTGACACACCAAAAGAATATATTGTCAAACATTTGGACTTTGCCAGACTAACCACTGAGAAATAGTATCCTGTGTAGTCTTTTTTGTTTTTTTTAATGAAAAATATCTTCTTAAAAACTTTTTATTTTATATTGGACTATAGTCAGTTAACATTATGATAGTTTCAGGTACAAAGCAGAGCAACTCAGCCATACATGTTCGTGTATCCATTTTCCCCCAAATTCCCCTCCCCAGGCTGCCACGCAACTTTGAGCAGAGATCCTTGTGCTATAGAGTAGGTCCTTGTTTGCTATCCATTTTAGATTATAGCAGTGTCTACATATTCATCTCAAATTCCCTATCTCTTCCCCTCACACTTCCCGCAGATAACCAAAGTTTGTTCTCTAAGTCCGTGAGTCTGTTCCTGTCTTGTAAATAAGTTAATTTACGCCATTTCTTTTTAGATTCTGCATATAGGGGATATCATATGGTATTTCTCTTTCTCTGTTTGACTTACTTCACTCAGTATGACAATCTGTAGGTCCCTTGGTTCCCACAGAATTGCACCTAGGAACAGAAGGAACAGCCATGGACTGTCTTCGCAGTATCAAAACAGTGAGGTTCCGCCACCCCCAGAACTGCCCAGTCTCTGCAGGAGGTTGTATTGGCTTGTTTGAATGATGCTATAGGTTGGCAGGGAACCGGAACCTCTACTTAGGGATAAGCAGAAATGGTACTGATCTGTATTTACGAGAGGCTTGTTTGACTAGGAAACCTCATCCAACAGGAGCAGAGTGGTAGTCGTGGGGGGCTTGCAGTTAGACCGAATGAGTCCCTGAAATTTCAAGTCGGCACACAATACTCAACTTTAAGGTATTACAGTAAATACCTTAAACTTACGGTATTTAAACTACAGTATCCAGTGAGGGTGGTTGCCTGGAGGAAAAGCACATTTGAAAAAGCTCCTGAAGGAGCTCTTTAATTCATCTTTTGCTCAAGTCCACCCTACCTGTGACACATCCAAGTAAGCAGTCATGCATGAAAGACTTTACTCTGATGCTTTGCAGGTGTCATAGATGTCTGAAATCTTCAACATGGAAAACCAACGGCTTATCTTAGTAGTCTCATACAGAAACCAAAATAAATATCCAAATCGGCTTATGCAAATTGCACATACACAGATTGATGATTAAATGAACATATAACTGTGAGACAGAATGCATTGCTTTATATCAAATGATAAATATAAAATGAATAATGAAGCCACTTTAAACTGACAGACACCTTAAACTTGGTAAATGATTAAGCCTCTAATGGAATCATCACTGTGGAAAATGACAAGAAATGTACATTTATTTGATGAATGCATTTTGTAAATATCCAGCCATTAGCTTTAAAAGTGTTTCATTTCTAATCTACACATATCATGTCTTTTGTAAACCACCCTCATTCCTAGGTAAGAGAATTTTGAGTGGTGGTCAAATCTTTGGTGATATTACTTCTACATCCACACTGACATTGACATTCTCTGGCATTGACAAAGCCTGCTAAAATGCTCCCCTAAAATGAGCAGAAATGTGTTGATGGGGTTTTTTGATAGTTCTGAGTTGCTGAACTTTGGCACAGACTTTTAATTAGCCATTCATGCTCACAGAGGATTTCTTCCAGAAAATGGTGCAACAATATGCTAACTTTCTGTTTAAACTGCTCGAATTAATTATCTGCCTTTGGTAGAAAACTCATATTTTACAAGAATTTAATGCAGTATATGGACCTTGTCCAGTGGCTGTTAAGAAGGTATACAATTTTAAAAGATCTTTAAAGGAATGTATATGCATTCATAGTTTTGAATGCATCTCATCTTACATATGTTATTTTGTTTGGAGATTTTTAATAAAACAAATTCAACAAAAGATGGAAAAATAGGATCATTTCAGTAGAAATATTTAGGCATTTAGAACCCCATAATTATTTTATACATCATAAAATTAAATTCTTCATGAATGGAGATTAAAGCAAAGTAATTATTTTTAGAAAATTTAAGATGACAGTTGTTCTTTAAGGGCTATACAATTCTCTTGCTGTAATACAACCATTCTTTATTTAACTTAGATAAACAGATTGATTGATAAATAGAGTATTTGCTAAGTGGATACAGATGATAAAAATCTACATTCAAGGAATTTGCAGTTTTGAGGATGATAGGCAAAGACAATAAGTGAGAAAAAATGTTAACTACTGACTGCTGCTGCTGCTAAGTCACTTCAGTCGTGTCCGACTCTGTGCGACCCCAGAGACGGCAGCCCACCAGGCTCCCGCGTCCCTGGGATTCTCCAGGCAAGAACACTGGAGTGGGTTGCCATTTCCTTCTCCAATGCATGCAAGTGAAAAGTGAAAGTGAAGTCGTCCAGTCGTGTCCGACTCTTAGCGACCCCATGGACTTCAGCCTACCAGGCTCCTCCATCCATGGGATTTTCCAGGCAAGAGTACTGGAGTGGGGTGCCATTGCCTTCTCCCAACTACTGACTAACACTATGTGATTATTAAAATTAAATGATAATGTTAAAAAGTGTGCTAGTTTAGATTACATAGTCAGGAAGATCTGAAAAATGGCATTTAATCTTAATTCTGACTCTTGGACAACAAGGAGAACAAACCAGTCAATCCTAAAGGAAATCAACCCTGAATATTCATTGGGAGGATTGATGATGAAGCTGAACCTCCAATACTTTGGCCACCTGATGCAAAGAGCTGACTCATTGGAAAAGACTCTGATGCTGGGAAAGATGAAAGGCAAAAAGAAAAGGGGATGGCAGAGGATGATGAGATGGTTAGATAGCATCACTGACTCAATGGACATGAATTTGAGCAAACTCCAAGAAATAGTGAAGGACAGGGAAGCCTGGCATGCCTGCTGTCCATGGGATCACATATCATCAGACATGATTTAGCGACTGAAAAATATATGAAATTAGTTAGAGGAGTAAAGGTAGGCACAATCTAGATGAGATTGATAAATCAGAGTAAGGAGTGGATTTTATTCTGTGTGATGAGCGGTAATTAAAGAGTTAAAACAAGGATGCTCTGGTCACTCTGGATTTGAAAGGAGCCAGGACTGGAAGGCTGAAAGAGTCAAAATTGGCACATCAGTAAGGTTGTGTCCAAAAGGCTGGATATGTGATTATGAGAGAGACAGAGAAGTCAAAATAACCTGATTTTTGCCTTAAGTCTTTTGGGGGAGGTATTCACTATGGTATTTACTGAAATAAGGAAGATTAGTAAGGAGCAGATTTGGAGAAATAGGAAAAAGTTTGGGCCATATTATGTTTGAGATGCCTCTTCACTAAGTGGAAATGCCAAGGGACCAATTGGTTCAATCAGGACTTTAGGTACAGTATGGGCTTGAGTCATCTTCTTAAAGATGGTGTTTTAAACCATGCAAATGGATGAGAATATTGAGAGAACGTGGATAGAGCCCTGGACAGGACCCTGGGAAACTTCAAAGTCTGAGTTTGAGAGAAAGAGGAATTACCAAAGACAGAAAAGAATAACCAGTGAGTTAGGATAAAAAATAAGAGAATTTGGAAAACTTGTAAGAGTTTCAATGCTTTATAAATTCAGTCCTCGCCCTATAATTAAAGATAACTGAATGACAATTGTTTGTTTATCATGTTATCTTTCCTGCACTCCAAGGAAATGTGATATGAACTTTGGTTTTGTTGGCGGTGACTGCATTGACATGTGAGTGCATGTGGAAAGCACATTCAATTTGAATACAAAATTTCAGTTTTTTCCATATATAATAGGACTAAAATCGATGAAGAGTTAAACAGAGAAGCCTACAACTAAAGTAGATGAATAGTTAAGAGAGAAAGCTCTTACATCATCAGGATATTCACAGAGGTCTTGTCCAATACTGTTCAGACCAGGTAAATCAGAAACATAATTAGCTATGGATAGGGTAGGAAAATGTTTAAATATTTGTTTATGTGTAGATGGGCTTCCCTGGTGACTCAGACGGTAAGGAATCTGCCTTCAGTGTGGGAGACCTGGGTTCAATCCCTGGGTTGGGACGATCCCCTGGAGAAGGGAATGGCAACCCACTCCAGTATTCTTGTCTGCAGAATCCCCATGGAGAGAGGAACCTGGTGGGCTACACAGCCCATGGGGTTGCAAAGAGTCAGAATGACTGAGCAACTAAGCATATACATGTAGATACGGGGCTTCCCTGGTGGCTCAGACGATAAAGAATCCACCTGTAACGCAGGAGACCCAGGTTTGACCCCTGGGTTGGGAAGATCCCCTGGAGAAGGGAACAGCTACCCACTCAAGTATTCCTGCCTGGAGAATTCTATGGACAGAGAAGCCTGGCAGGCTACAGTCCATGGGGTGACAAACAGCTGGACATGACTGAGCAACTAACACACACACATACATGTAGATATATAAATACACACACACATATTTTTTAAACAAGAAGGTACAAACAATAAACAAGTTCATTATGGTTTACAATAGTGTCTTCTGTGAGTCATTTTGACACATTATGAGAAAAGGAGACAAGTTTAAGCTAAAGCTGGAGGCATAAAAAAGGTAGAACTGGTTCCCTCTCGTTTCAGTTCATGGATCCATGAGCCTGATTGAAAATGAAAAGAGGACAGACAAATGGTCACAAGAAATGAATAAACCCAACCAATATTACTAGTCTATTTTCTATCTCATACACAGGGTAAGGGCTTCTCACATGGCACAAGTGATAAAGAATCTGCCTGCTGATGCTGGAGACAAAAGAGATGGGGGTTCCATCCCTGGGTTGGGAAGATCCCCTGGAGGAGGAAATGGCAACCCACTCCAGTATTCTTGTCGGGGAAATTCCACGTACAGAGGAGCCTCACGGGCTACAGTCCATGGGGTCGCAAAGAATTGGACATGACTGAGCATACACATGCTAGATGCTAGACATAGGGTAAATCTGCTTCTAACACAAGCAAGGGCTATAACCTCATATTAGACATAGCTGCATAATTTATATTTCTAATAATACCATCAGCATAATGTAAAACAACTCTTATTTTTCAGAGGTCTACAAGTATAGATTTTTTTTCTCTTGCTCCAGTGGTTTTAGGACTATTCAAGAGTTGCTGCTGCTGCTGCTGCTAAGTCGCTTCAGTCGTGTCCGACTCTGTGCGACCCCATAGACGGCCGCCCACCAGGCTCCCCCGTCCCCGGGATTCTCCAGGCAAGAACAGTGAAGTGGGTTACCATTTCCTTTTCCAATGCATGAAAGTGAAAAGTGAAAGTGAAGTCACTCAGTCATGTCTGACTCTTAGCAACTCCATGGACTGCAGCCTGCCAGGCTCCCCCATCCATGGGATTTTCCAGGCAAAAGTACTGGACTGGCTTGCCATTGCCTTCTCCCCAAGAGCTGCTAGAGAATATTTTTCATTTGTGAAAAGGAAAAAAAAACAAAACAAAACACTACAACCACCATCTTAGGACTTTCAAACTTCTGGATCTCACTGCCAATCATACCAGTTAATTTTAGTAGTTTCTGCTGTATTTAGCCATTTTCTATAGCAATATTAATTCTTTGAGGAAAAATCCTTACAAATTCAGAATCAGGAGGTTTGGATTCTAGCTTCAGGTCTGCCACAGTTAAACTGGATGACTCCAAATATCTCATTTTCATAACTCTAAAATAAGAGCATGGGGGTTAGCAGATGATTCTTAAGGTTGCTCCTAATGGTCCTTCTAATGTTCAAATTGTGTTTTATAAGCTACATAAATTCCTATTGTTTTCCATCACTACTTGATGCTCTCTTTCTTCACTGTTATTACACAACCCTCCCTAACCCCCCTACTCCGAGGTCTGGCAGTTTTCATAAGGCAACTTCTTAATTTAAACCAACTCCGCTTCACGTCCCAAAGTTTAGAACTGTGTTCTGTGTGCTTGACCTTGACATTCTGACGTCCTCCCCACTACCTCATCAAACAGCCAACCTTACCCTTCTTCTTACAGCACATGCCTGGGTCATTTTATTAGCAAGCCCTTTTGTGGTCATACCCATGTGAACTGTAGCTGTGAACACCACACTACAGGGGGTCGGAAGTTTGGACTGGAAATAGGAAGCCAACTCCTGAATCAGCTTCCAAACAGTTTGATCATCTCATGGGGTAAGCAAGCAGGGGGTTACCTCAACAGTATGTGGGTCCTTTCCTACCAACCCAGAGCCCACCCTTGGGATCTGGGACAGAAATCAGATCAGCAGTCAACTGGGGGCTGGGCAGGGCAAGGGTGGGAGGAAGGGATTACAGAGGACTTGAGGAAACTTGGAGAGTGAGTATGTTTATTATCTTGAAAGTGGTGATGCTATGATGAGTGTGAGCCTATGTCAAGGTTTATCAAATTGTATACATTAAACATATGCCATGTACACTTCAATAAGGATGCTTTTTAATAGCCATGGGATATAAAAGATAAAAGCATAAAAAATAAGAGAGAGAGATTGATTAACTGATTGATTGATCTAGGAGTTAAAATTGACTGACTTGGGAGTGGTTAGTGAAGCAGGCTAAGCTGACTCTCCCATCTTGCTTAGGGAACCAGGTTTCTCCAAGGTAATACAGCAGATAATGCCTGTGGGACAGAGGCACAAATTTGAAGTGGAAAACGTATGTGAAGGCATCCTGAAAACTGTAGGTGTAAAAATACCAATATAGTAAAAAGTGCCTTTTTTTAGATGCTGAACATACAGCTGAATTTTCATTTTATTTAACTGTGTTAAAGAACACTTAACATGAGATCTGTCTTATCAGATTTTAAGTGTAAAATACATCCTGGTTGACTATAGACACAATGTTGCACAGCAGACATCTAGAGTTTATTCATTCTGCATCACTGAAACTTTATACACGGTGATTAGTAAGTCCCCATTTCAGCCTTCCTTAGCCCTGGCACCCATTATTCTACTCTTCAACTGTATAAATTTGACTAATTTAGAGAGCTCCTATAAGGAGAATCATGCAGTATGTGTCCTTCTGTGATTGGCTTTTTTCATTTAGCATGTCTTAAAGATTTATCTGAAGTATAGTTAACTGTCCTTTCTGTCCTTTTAAGACAGAAAAGTTATAAGAGGAAGCACACAATTAATGAGTGAGTAGCCACAGAGATGAGTGCTGGGGGAATGCAGACTGTGTTGTTCTGTGATTGGGTGGTACTCGAAGCCTGCTTCATCCCTTCCTGAGTTAATTACTTTAAGAAAAAAAACTGTCAGTCCCATACAAGCACAGTGTCAAGTTAATTACATGAAATATAAGACCCATTTAAGTTGCATTTGTTAACATCTTAGAAACATTCCAATATTAGTGTGATCACTTTATACTTTTGCTGGAAGAGTAACTTATGATCAGGAAAATGGTAGACAAAACTAATTCATAACGGAAGTTCATAACTTTTAGAATCAAGTCT
Organism: Cervus canadensis; assembly: GCF_019320065.1. NCBI lineage: Eukaryota > Metazoa > Chordata > Mammalia > Artiodactyla > Cervidae > Cervus > Cervus canadensis. The sequence goes on from NC_057412.1 coordinate 17,075,278, forward strand.
TGATAATAAGATTTCTGACAAATATTTAAGGTCACAAATTAGCATTTTTTGAGGAGAGATCAGTGATTGAAAGGTGTCATCTGTCTTATTACCTGCTACCCTCGAGTTATTTGCATTCATCTCATTCGAACTACCAACCCATTAAGTATAGAATGCCTGTCTTATTTCTGCATCTCCTGGAACACCCTAAACAGAGCTTTGAATGAGCTGATATGCAGTAAATATTTATTGACTAGTCTAGGAGAGATGCCCTCTCATCTAAAACAATTTATGTCAATTAATAAAAAAATTTTAGTTAAAACTGTAAGTCATCAACATAGAATATGCTTTGCTTCAAACGTATTTTTTTTCATGCAATAGTTCTATTTTTAATTTTTCAATTAATTTATTTTTTATGGAAGGATAATTGCTTTACAGAATTTTGTTTTCTGTCAAACCTCAACATGAATCAGCCACAGGTATACATACATCCCTCCCTTTTGGACCTCCCTCCCCCTCCCTCCCCATCCCACGTCTCTAGGTTGATACAGAGCCCCTGTTTGAGTTTCCTGAGCCACAGAGCAAATTCCCATTGGCTGTCTAGCAGAAAGAGAAAGATAAACACCGTATTCTAACACATGTACACGGAATCTGGAAAAAAATGGTTCTGAAGAATTTACTTAAAGGGCAACAATGGAGAAACAGACATAGAGAATAGACTTAATGGACATGGGGAGAGGGGAGGAGAGGGTGAGATGTATGCAAAGAATAACATGGAAACTTACATTACCAAACATTGTATTTTAATAAAGAACGTCTGCCTGCAACGCAGGACACTCAGGTTCAATCCCTGGGTCAGGACGGTCCCCTGGAGAAGGGAATGGCAACCCACTCCAGCATTCTTTCCTGGAGAATTCTATGGACAGAGGAGCCTGGCAGGCTACAGTCCATGGAATTGCAAAGAGTCGGACAAAGCTGAGTGAGTAACACACGCACATACAAGCACACATGAATTCCCTGTTTTTTAAATGCAGACACAGGTCACATTCCCTGTTGTCGCTTATGTAAACCACCATAACACAGAGGAGGGCACGGCAACCCACACCAGTATTTTTGCCTGGAGAATCCCCATGGACAGAGGAGCCTGGTGGGCTACAGTCCGTAAGAGTCAGACACGACTAAAGTGACTTGGCATGCTAGCACTGTAACACATATGGTATATGATTTCAGATTTTGATTTCTTTAAAATGGAGTTAAAACTTAAAGACTCCTGTGAAGCAAGCCCAATGCAGAATTGGAGTTAGAATTTTCTCTCAATTTTGTAAGATTTCTTGCTTAAAGCTAAAATAAAAGCAATTTGTAAACACCTTAACCAAACTTTCCAAATTCAATTTAATTTTATAATAGCAACTCTTTTCCTTTTCAAATTCATATTTCATTGTTTTATTGGATATTCAATAAAAGTCATAATTATAATAAGTCATGTGTTTATTGTTTTTCTCCCCTGCTAAAATATAAGCTACATGAAGATACAAAATTCATCAGTCTTGCCATTGGTCTATTCTGAGGGGAAATACAGGGGGGCAGCAGTAGTTTCATTCATTCATTTTTAAATAAATAATTAAAATACAGTTGGTAGAAACAGGACTGGAAACAGACGTAACTGACTATGTTGTGTACATTAATCGAACCACGAAGGTGGCAGGAGGAGCCTCTGGGCTGTGAGCTTTCGGTTTATATCAGGCATCAATCAGTATGTCATATGAAGGGAATAGAACTGTCATTTAATCTAGTGATGGTTATATGTTTCTTAATTTACAGAACTTCCCAATATTCCACCACAGCATCAAGGAAAATAGCACTGTTAGCAACGTTATAATAAATGATGCAAGAATCCTGAGAGCTTCAGCTGCCCAAGTCCCTGCCCAGCCATCCCAAGGGCTGGGGCACTCAATAACCCATCCGTGAACCCATTGCCACAGGTTGGGAAGCTCTGACTCAAAACTTCTACTTTTCTGACATCTTTGGAAGTGGCCCAGAGAGCATCACCTGCTACATCATTGCCTTGCTGTTGATAGTAGAGCACTGCTATAGTCTGACAAAGTTTCCATTCCTTTCAGGTCGTACTGTCCTGCTGGCTGCCTCCTTCAGGAAGTTGGTATCAGTGTCGCCACTTGCTAAAGCTCTGCCTGCCTCCTGCATGTCTGCTAAGCCATGTCCAAATCTTTGTGACCCTTTGACTATAGGCCCTCAGGCTTCTCTGTTCATGGGATTTTTCAGGCAAGAGCACTGGAGTGGGATGCCATTTCCTCCTCCAGACCTTCCTGACCCAGGGATGGAGACCGCATCTCCTGCAGTGGCAGGCAGATTCCTTACCACTGAGCCACCCGGGGCGCCCTGCTGAAGCTCTGGCTGTCTACAAAAATGTGAGCCCAGCGCAGGCTCCTGCAGTGGCTTCCCCTGGTAGCGTACTTTCTGTGGGTATCCTTGCTCATTCAGTCAGGCCACAGCAATTCCCTCCCATGCAGAGAAGGCTGATCCTTCTCTCACTGCACTCATTCAGGACTGTCCTGCAGCAAAACTGACTGAGACCCAAATGCCGCAGCTCTCAAGGTATTAGCTCTCAAGTATCTTTAGATGCACCTGCATCCTTTTATCTAAGATGCACCCACTTTGGTGGGGTTGTGGCATCTGGATGGTGCTCCGAATGAGCTCTCCCCTATAATGACCCAGGACCTGGTATTCATTTCAGACTCTACTCTCCAGCTTTTCTTTCCTAAAAATATGGCCTTGATTAGGGATCCCTTACTCTATCAGAGGCATTTCTATATCTTTAATCCCGATAGAAAAGAAAGAGAAAGGACCCAATATTTATAAGATTGAGCATATTTAGGGTGGCATGGTCCTAGACAGGACCCTACTTCGAATTAATCTCAAAATGATATGGTACTGATTTGAACTCGAATGGTGGCAATAAAAATAGAGCTAGAAAAAAAAAATAGAGCTAGGTGGACAGATCACAGAGATATTTAGAAAACAGATTCAATAGGACTTGGTGACTGGACATTGGTTGGGGTATGGGAGCCAGGATTTAGTTTAGGCGACTATATTGGATGCAGGTTCTACTGAATGAGATAGGGATGGGGGTTTGGGACAGTAAGAGAAATAGGTTTAAAGGACATGTTGACTTTAACTTAAATTTGGAATATCCACCTAAAGGTACCATATGGATCAGATCTAAGGGGAAAACTGCTTCATATAAGGCCCTGACATACTTGAATGAAGTCATACATAATTGAAGCCATGAAAAGATTAGATCAAGAAAGTCCTGAAAATTATGTAAAAAGAAAAGAGGATTTTGTCTGAACTGTTAAATAACACCAAAATTTTAAGAATAGATAGAAAAAAAGATAAATTTAAAAAAAGGATTCTTAAGGGGAATGTTTAGAAAGTTAGGAGAAATATTAGGAAACCTAAAGGATAAAAGCATTTCAAAAATAGTGGTCAAGAAGGTCCAATGCCACTGAAAATACCCATTGGATTCAGCTAGAAGATCACTAATTACTTTTCAAGAGAAATTAGACTGAAGTGGTAAGATACTACCTTTGTCTACCGATTCCAAGACCCACAGGTTTTAAAATATGAAGCTGGCTGTGTTTGAGAGAACTAAAGGAGTATTCCTAAAATAGAACTAGCCTTAAGTTTGGGACAATAAAATAAAAATTCAATAAAGAAACAGACGGTTTGTCTTTATTATCAGAAACAATAAAGAGAAGGGTGGAAAAGTTTGACCAGAATAACAAATTAAGTCATGGGGAAAGAACATTAAAGTGAATAGCACTGTGTGAAAAGATGAATCGGGGTTAAATTTTTGAGAAACAAAAAAGAATGGCATACAAAAAAGACATCATAAGTTTAGTTGTCTACAAGTGCTACAAATGAGTAAGTTCTAGGAGAAACTAAAATAGATGAGGGTGTGAAAAGAGGAAAGCAAAACAAGGAGATTCTCTGGAGTGGCAGAATAGGTGTGTCATGACCTGGTGCGGAGTTCTGCTGAGAGGAAATAGCACTAGAACTATTTTGCACGTGACTCTCACTCATATTTAATAAATCCAGAAGCCTTTGATGGTAAAGAAGATGCTATACTCTGAATGCAGTCAGAAAAAGTCTTGAATATTTGCACAAGACCTCAGAAAAAGGCTTTGAGTTGCAGGCTTCTAGCACAGTCTCCTGGGAACAACAATTGGTCTTCCCTGGGATCTTCTAATTCTTTCCTAAGTGTTCTTTCCAATACATCCTCATCTCCTATAATCCATCTTCTACCACTCTACTATTAAGCTTTCTAGAAAGCAAATATGACTGCATCAATTTCCCATTGCTTCATAACACACCGCCCCATACCTTAGTGCCTTGAAGCAGTGGCATTTATTTAACTTAGGAATCTTGGGAGGTTACCTGGGCTGGTTTAAGCTGGCAGGTCTTCTGCCGGCCTCATTGCCATTCAGTCAAATATTATTTGCAGTCAGCTGGGGGTTGACCATCTCACTCACACGTCTAGCAATGGGCTGATTGTCACCAGCTCTATGTTGGTCTTGCTTGGAATGACTGGAAGAACTGGAGCTCCTCGTCTTCCAAATCTACTTATTGAACTTCTACTATTACTTCAACTTTTTCCAACAAAGGTACCTATATTCAAAGCAATGGTTTTTCCAGGAGTCATACACAGATGTGAGAGTTGGACCATCAAAAAGACTGAGCACCAAAGAATTGATGCTTTCAAATTGTGGTTTTTGAGAAAACTCTTGAGAGTCCCTTGGACTGCAAGGAGATCAAACGAGTTAATCTTAAAGGAAATCAACCTTGAATATTCATTTGCAGGACCAATGCTGGAGCACCAATACTTTGGTCACCTGATGCAAAGAGCTGACTCATTGGAAAAGACCCTGATGCTGGGAAAGATTTAAGGCAAAGGAGAAGTGGGCAGCAGAGGATGAGATGGTAGGATGGCATCACCAACTCAATGGACATGGGTTTGAGCAAATTCTACAAGATAGTGAAATACAGGGGAGCCTGGCATGCTAAAGGCCATGGAGTTGCAGAGTCAGACACAACTTAGCTACTAAACAACAACAACAAAATATCTCCAACCCAGATCAGATATCACTTCTCTGTGAAAGCTTTAACTGACTCTACAAAACAGGTATTGCACCAATCCTCAGGACTTTCATGAGCCACCACTCATATCTCTAATAGTGATTATTTCAATGTATTATCATTGCTATTATATGTACACATGTCCTCACCAGACATTTAAGAGCAAGGACTTCATTTTTTCATTCCCTTTTCCTGGCATGGTGTTTGCCTGCATCAAAGAAACACCCAGTAAATATGGTTTGGGTGAAAGGATGTCTGATTATGCGTTGTCTTTTACCTCCTTGAGGATTCAGAAGGACTGATGATATGGGGAGAGCTTTGCTGAGCGAGTTGCACTCCCAGAGTGAGTATAAAGATTCCCTCTAGTGTTGAGCAGATCACTGCTCTTGGTGGCAGCCAATGAACCTGCAGGATAAGAAATAAGCTAATCTAAAATATGTTGGGGGGACTTCCCTGCTGGTCCAGGGGTTAAGACTTCACCTTCCAGTGTAGCGGTCATGGGTTCCATCCCTCAAGGAACTAATATCCCACATGTTTCATGCATTGCAGCTAAAAAAAAAAAAAAAAACCATAATGACAGATTATAAGGCAAATGTGTGCATGCATGCTAAGTTGCTTCAGTTGTGTCTGACTCTGCAACCCTCAGGACTGTAGCTCACCAGGTCCCTCTGTTCACGGAATTCTACAGGCAAGATTACTGGAGTGAGTTACCATGCCCTCCTCCAGGGCATCTTCCCCACCCAGCAATCGAACCCACATTTCTTAAGTCTCCTGCATTTGTAGGCAGCTTCTTTACCACTAGTACCACCTGGGAAGCCCTATACAAATAAAACACTTTCAAAAAGAAATGAAATAAAGTATATTGGGGCAAAAATACAGTCACTTTATAGACATGAATGTAGATTGATTTTCTTGAAATTAAGTGGTAGTATAAATAAATAATTGATGAATCATTTACCAGTGGACTGAAGGAATATTATGAATTATTGCATACTTCACAAAAGCAAAGGTATTTAAAAAATGCCATGCCACTTTGTGATTAAAGTTCCTAAGCCAGACTACACAACTTAAGGAAATAATACCAATCTGTCCTTTTGCAGTGGTTGAGAAAACGGATACCATAACAGGTGACATGAAGTAATAGGGAAGTTAGAAGGAAAATATGCATCATTAAATACTAGTAGGCTCTCCATGGGCGTAGCCAACAACATCATCTTTATGAATTGAGGGTCCATACATTGTCACTGTAATTGTTGTTCAGTCACTAAGTCATGTCGAACTCTGAAACCCCATGGACTACAGCACACCAAGCTCCTCTGTCCTTCACTATCTCCCAGAGTTTCCTCAAATTCATGTCCATAGAGTCAATGATACTATATAACTATCTCATCAACTAACAAAAAGAATAACTGAAAAAATATGTGTAACTTCTTAATGAATGCATAAAGTTAGTTGAAGTTGCAAAATTAAAGCAGAAATGCAAATTGAATTTGCTTCAGCTCACCTGCCTCCATCTCTAGGTGTTTTGAATTTAGCATGAAAAGATCTACAGTCTAAGATGTGAAAGTCTCTTTCCACATATAGGAATCTTTTGTGAGCTGCTATAAAGAATCTCCATGAACTAGTTACGCCCTGTTGCACCAGTTCATTCACTTGATGTATCTCGCAGACATGGAGAGGATAGGCGAGTCGAAGCTCAACACTGGTTTGTAATTCTAATTTCTAGCACGTCACACTTGAACACCTACGCAGCATGGCAGCTGTCCTAGCTTCAATCTAAGTGAGATGCAGACTTTACTTGGATGTCTCTAGAGAATTGACGGAGCAGGAAAAGCATATTCTAAGGGGGCTTCTGCAAAAGAATAAATCCTGATGAAGGAAAGAGACCAGCACAATGAGCTTACCTCAGTAAGGAAAAGCAATGAACATCAAAATCTTTGAACATCGGAAGAGCGGGAGCATCTCAAGCACACTGAAGTCTCTTACTTGGATTTGTCCCATGTTCTCATGCACTATGACTCATGATACATATTTCCAAAATGAGGAATTTTAAATTATTCCAAATACCAGTGAGCAAACAGCAGTAATTCCCCACCACCATTCTAAAGCATGTTACAAAAAGGCAACTGATAGTTTTGTGTTGTGAAGACTCCCGTCTTCAGTGATGGTGCCTGGCAAGCCTCAGTTCTAGCTTTTGACTGGGATGGCCTTTGTCCCTCTCTCCCTAAATGGCTTCTTCCAATCATGTCAGCTGGGGCCCCAAAAGGAGCATTCCAAGAAGTAAAAGCAGAAATTGAGGACCTTTGAAGGCCCAGCCTCAGACTCTATACAACACCCCTTCTGCTGCATTCTGTTGGTAAAAACAAGTCACAGCGCCAACTGAGGATCAAGGGGAAGGGAACAGAATAACCTTTCAGCGGAAAGCATGACAAAAAATTCACGTTCATCTTCACTGTACCATGATATGTGCTCAGCCACTTCAGTCATGTCCGACTCTTTGTGACCCTATGGACTATTGCCCGCCAGGCTCCTCTGTCCATAGGATTCTCCAGGCAAGAATACTGGAGTGGGTTGCCATGGCCTCCTCAGGGGATCTTCCTGACTCAGGGGTCAAACCCCCATCTCCTGCATTGGCAGGCAGATTCTTTACCACTATAAGGCACCTCCAAGAGACTCCTGGAAATATTTGAAGAGCACTTTATATAAGGTCAATGACTTACATTAGAAAGAGGAAGGAAATGTCAGTAGAACTGGATTATTAGTGTTAAAATACAAACCTATCTGTAGCTACTAAAGCCTGGGAAAATTAAAATAGAACAAAGTTACTTGTAACATACCTTTATGGTCAGTTGATTTACCCAAACTATTCAAACAAAGTATGCATAAAGCCCCAAGTGCCCACTGTATGTCTCAGGGCCCATCCTCAGCACCACACTCTCAGCCCAGAACCTGTCAGCAGAGCACCTGACACTTTCTTCCTTGCTGACTCTGAGGCCACTATGGTTTTACCTCCCTCCTTTCAAACACTGTCTTAAGAGAGTGCATTAACTCTGGTCCTCCTGGCTGAGTGGAAAAACTATCTTGAGTACTGAAAGGGTTCTATTCCTCTTACCTCTTACTTCGTGGATTTTGAATTCTTTCCAATCACTCCACCTTGGGTCACCCAGGAGAAGAAAGCTCATTTCACCTTTCCCCCTATTGCCTTCCATGCCTTCTCTATTAGTCTGACTCCTTATTGCATGCAACAGTACAAAACTCTTGCTGACATATGTATGTGTATATATATATCTTTGTACACATATACGGGCTTCTCTGGTGGCTCAGGGGTAAAGAATCTGCCTGCCAATGCAGGAGATGGGGGTTGGGTCTTCTGGGTTATAAGGAAATGGCAACCTACTCCAATAGTCTTGCCTGGAAAACCCCATGGGATTGCAGAGTCAGATATGACTGAGTGACTAAACAATAACATTATGTGTGTGTGTGTGTGTGTAAAAAACATTTTTGCAGCATCTAGAAAAATTTACTGAATCTCTAGAAAGGTAGGGGAAAAAAACAGGTATGGAGAAAGATAAGAATAAAATAGATGAAGCAACACTCAGAACTCTAGCCTAAGTCATGCCAAAAAGTCAGTTCCTTAAAATCTCAATGCCAGCCTTGGATCCTTGACGTCACTCCTGGAGCACCACCACATGTGCTCCGGGAACTTGGTTTTGTCGCTACTGCTGCCGAAGCTCACGACTGCCAAGTGGAATCTCCACTCCCTTTGCTTGCTTGAATCATCAATTACCCTTGTGATCCCATGGTGCCTGCATCTGATAGGCTAAGCCTACATCATCTGTACCCATTCTAGCTGGAAGAAAGGCTAGACTATTTATTTTCAGATTCTGTTCGGGAGGGAAGTGACAGGTGTCTACCATGACTCATGGAGTGAGCAGTCCCCAGTAAAGAGAATTGAGATGATTGCCAGGGAATGAATTCAAAATAATTAATATAATTCATCCCTTGAACTGTATAGTATCCACATACAACTTTCTTCAATTTTTTAAGGTTTAAAAAAGTGCTTCTACACAACGAATGCCTTATCTATCACCTATATGCTGGAAGCACCTATAGCCTTATTTAAGGAGGGACAATCCAAATTTTAATCAATGTTCTGCTTTAAGTCCTAGATCTCTTGCAACTTTCGGTCTGCTCTGATCCATTTCAATGTTCTGTGACATGTGTACTAAACTGTAAACTGAACAACAGCATGATATGAAAGAATATATACCAAACTACCCGACATAAAAGGAAATAAGAGGAAACACACATGTGTTGGATCGCCAAAAAACACTTGCTGAAGTTTTTTCATTTCATCTTATGGAAAAATCCAAATGAATGTTTTGGCCAACCATATATATGTATATATATACACATACATACACACAAACACACACACACACTCACACACACACTAATGTGGTAAAGAAGAAATTGTGGGAGAAAACTATAATCCTATCTCTATAGCTATTCATAAAGGCTTTTTTTAATGACTCCTTGCCTTTTTCTCCCTTCTTATAATTTTTCCCAGCAGCAAGCTGGTCAGTTTTCCAGCAGAGGAATCGAATTCTAATTTCTAAAGGGCCCCATTGGAACAACATTAAATTTAGACCACTTGCCAAGGCAGTACCATATAGCTGCCAAGATATCCAGTGAGTTCTATCTAGAGACTTCAGATTCTTTAAAGTGCATCATCTATGTTAGCACCTTTGATGGTCAAGATCAATCATGAGAGCCAGCATCATAGCTCTCCTTTCCAATGGATAATTTCAGTGGCTTGAGGAATCCAAAATGGTGAGGCAGAAGTTTTCTCTTCTAATTTAACATAAGAGACACTTGCTGTGTCCCTTAGTAGAAACATTTCTCCCCTGAGTACAAACACCTCTGCACTAGTATAGCATTTTAGGGACAGGAAAGGAAATATTTCTAGCCATAATCAGATGTTATTGAGAACAATGTGATCTCAACATTATTGAGAACATGATATTGTGATATCCAGTTCCATCCACTAGTTCCTCAATACATGAGCAATACAACATCCTGTGTTAGTTGCTGGTTAAGAATATCAATAGGGAGCTTCCCTGGTGGCTCAGTGGTAAAGAACCCAGCAGCAAGCAGGAGACACTGGTTCGATATCTGAGTCATGATGATTCCCTGGAGAAGGAAATGGTAACCCACTCCAGTATTCTTTCCTGGGAAATCATGCACAGAGGAGCCTGGAGGACTGCAGTCCATAGGTCACAAAGAGCAGCAGCAGCAAGAGTGTCAATGTGTCCTAGAGGACAATATCCTAAACACAATTGTGACTTCTTAGCAAACATGATAATTATTTGGCCATCCCCTTATTCTGAAAGATCAACAGCTACAGGGGACCCTAATCTCCAGGCCACAGACTTATACCTCCTGTCAGATCAGCAGCCGCATTAGATTAGAAATAAAATAAAGTGCACAATAAATGTAATGGGCTTGAATCATCCCCAACCACTCCCCACTCCTTGGGTCCATGGAAAAATTGTTTTCCACAAAACTGGTATCTGGTGCAAAAAAGTCGGAGACAGCTAAAGAAGATCATGGGGTATGTGGTAAAATCTGTGAATCTGATGGGCAACTTGCTCACTAAATTGAGTTCCTTGGTCAGGAGCAAGATTGTGTGGATACTTCATGATGTTGTAAAAGGAAATCAGTAAGTTCATGGTTTGGCAAATGCATGAAAAGCAAAGCAAGGAAATAGCAGAGCAGAATAACTTCTACACAGTGGTGATGGCTTAGTCGCTAAGTCACGTCTGACTCATTGCAACCCCATGGACTGTAGCCTGCCAAGCTCCTCTGTCCGTGGGATTTTCTAGGCAAGAATACTGGAATGGGTTACCATTTCCTTCTCCTGGGAATCTTCCAGATCAAACCTAGGTCTCCTGCATTGCAGGTAGATTCTTTAACAAATGAGCCAGCAGAAGTAGAAGTGTCTAAAATATTCAACCTGTAATTATATTTCTACTTTAGGGTCATATTGTCCACATACTTATCAATAGTTTTCTCCACTAAGGGCCTTCTGATGAGCTTTCAGGTAGAAGCAAATAGTCTTACATCCAAACACATATTCATTATACATTTTATTTCTTCTTTTTTCATTCTCTTTTTAATTTCCTTAACTTCACCACCAAATGTTAGCCATAGCCTAGTAAGCAATATAGCTACTCAGCTCAAGACATTTTTTGTAGTCCAGGCCATATGGACAATCTGGTCTTCTCTCGTGGCTCAGGTGCAATGCAGGAGACCTGTGCTCAATCCTGGGTGGGGAAGATCCCTTGTAGGAGGGCATGGCAACCCACTCCAGTATTCTTGCCTGGACAATTCCGTGGGTAGAGGAGCCTGGCAGGCTAGTCCATGGGGTCGCAAAGAGCCGGACATGACTGAGTGACTAAGTACAGCACAGCACAGCACTCCAGGTTCTGCCCAGTGGGAAGATCTTCATTTTCCTTCAGAGCAAACCCTGCGGTCAGCTATGATACTGCAACAATACATTTCCATCATGCTAGGCCCACTTTTCCTAGCAACTCTTCATGAGGCTAAAAGATGCAAGCTGAGGGAAGGACAGCATTATGGCAAAATAGAAATATCCAAGCCACTTGCACGATTATTTTTTTCAGAATCCTGCTTATAACACAAAATTTATAAGTCCCTTTTATTTTCTGAGATTTGCCTTTACCCTCTGTCACACATGTGTCTTTTCAAAATGAAAGCAGAACACATCTGATATTTTCTGCTTTGGGAGTAGAGAAAAAAAGGGTCAGCCAGACTTGAGTGTTGCATGTCAGTAGCTAGGTGCTCTATTTATTTGCTCCCATTAAAAGGCCACATCTGGAAAGTGCAGCTGCTACAGGAGCAACCATCCGATTAAGCTTCCAGCAATTCACTATCATTTTCCAAGTTCATATCCAGCCCCTGTAAGCAATAGGCAAGCTGGCAGATTAAAAGCAAATGTGAAGAACTCATTACCCCTGTTCCTTTCAAAACTGAAAATGGCACTGATACTCATATTTCCCTTCGATGTACTATTTATTAGGGAGATGGAGCTCCAGAGGTTTCCACTTAGTCCTTTTTAGCATAGTAGCTCTTGTTCTCTAGGGCAGGAAATAGAAGAGTGGATTCTGCCTATTGCTAAGCGTCTCCTTTATTTCTACATTTGATTATAGAACAATAACCTCAGGGGAGCATCAAGGTCCCACAGGGCCTGGCATTTGGCAGATGAACCAAGACCCCACTTGTGTCTGACTCTTAGGGCATTCTGGGCCCCCAGGAATTAGAATGAACACAGATATAGTAACAACAACAAAAGCAAAAAACTTCTGAAGTCTTGGAATAGCCCTTTTCCTTGTGCCAACCAAAAACCTTCGAGCTACCTGGTAACTGACCACAGACCCTTGAAAAGGCTAGAAGTCAGAAACTCTATTAGTACTTTGACATTATCAGTGGTTGTATCTTCAAAGACACTATTTTTTTATTCAAGGCTCCTGGGTGTGTGAACTGACTTAAGTGTGGAAACTGGACATTGATCTATGAGTGTCAAAAGATGAGTCAAGTCAGCTTTCTGTTCACCAGATCTGGAAATTTTCCATTTATACAAATCAAATATGAACTTTGGAGTTTCCCATCCATTTTCCTAGGGTCCCGTGATTAATTTGGCCATACCAAAAATCCCAGCTGGACTAATCACTGTTATCTTCAGGGAGGCTTTGCAGACTACTGCAATAACTGCAACAAGCAGTGTGACCATGTCACAGGCTTAACTATTCATAGCTGCTCCATGTGAGGAATCATGATCCAGCGAGATTAAGGGCTACAGAGTAGCCTAGACGTTAGATATGGCTAGGTGGAAACTGCTACCTTGCACCCTGTTACCTCCACTAAAGTCAGAGAACCCACTTCATGGCAATGTCTCCACTGTTTCTGGCTTAGACAGAACTGTAAAAATGATCTTCAAGCACGTTTGTTAGTCACCCAATACCTTGGTGAAAGAAATATACACTGGGCCTTCTTAGGGGACATAATTTAGGGGTGAGTAGACAGGTTACATATAATTAATCCTTCCTTCAACATCCCCATCCTCATAAGTCATTAAATTCTCTGTATTAATTCTCACATTGTGTGTGTGTGTGTGCGTGTATGCACTCAGTCAAGTTTGCCTCTGTAACCCCATGGACTGTAGCCCACCAGGCTCCTCTGTCCATGGGATTTCCCAGGCAAGAACACTGAAGCGGTTGCCATTTCCTTCTCCAGCAGATCTTCCTGAAGCTGTGTTTCTTGCAGCTCCTTCATTGGCAGGTGGATTCTTTACCAGCTGAGCCACCAGGGAAGCCCCGATTCTCATATTATAATCACCTAAATAATTTTTAAGTGTCAACACCTGGGTCCTACTTCTGGATATTCAATGTGATTGATCTGAGTTTGCTTGAGCATTGGTATTTTCCAAACATCCAGGGGATTCTAACACTGAGCCAAAATTCGATCCCACTGCCACCATTTCCCAACGGATGTATAGCCTGAAAGCACTCTTGCTAGTAAGTTCCATAACGATCAGGATTCTTAAATCAAGCAATAGAATCCAACTCCAATTTAAGCAGTGATATATAGTAAAATCCGGGAGTTGGTGATGGACAGGGAGGCCTGGCTTGCTGCAATTCATGGAGTTGTAGAGTCGGACATGACTGAGCGACTGAACTGAAATGAACTGATATAGTGAAATGATGATCAAGTGCCTCACAGGACTGCAGGGAACACTATAGAAAACATGGCTTGGAAAAAGACACAAAGAATAAGGCAGGCATCATGCAGGATTAGCGTAAAATCCTGCAACAAAACTAGTCCGGTTTGTATATCACAGCTTACTCTATAACAACAGCGGGTCACAAGAGTTGGAGGTTGCTACTGTCCTACTCTCTGTAGCCCTGGTTCTCTATCTCACTGGATCATGATTCCTCACATGGAACAACTATGACTAGTTAAGCCTATGACACGGCTGTACCTCTTGTGGCCCAGAAGACTGGGAGAGGAAATATCTGCCATTTTCTACATTTTACAGGAAGGCACTCTCTGGATTGTGTCAATAGTCAAGATAAATTACTCCGAAAATATCAAAACACAGTTCAGCTGCTAGGTGGCCAAAAAATGAAAGATATTTCCTATTTCATGTCATGACATCATAATGAAACATATCAATATATAACACCACTAGGGAAAGAAAAATTATGTGACTAGAAAATCTTGAAACATTTACTTCACAAGTGATACACATTTAATGTTAACTATAAAAGTTAAAAATCTTTCTAAAATAGGTTATACATTCTTTCCTACTTACAGATGACATAAAACAAAATTTAAACTTGGCGTTACTGAAATCATTTGGAACAGCAATTGTTAACTTAGGGTATAAAACCATAGTTACTAAGGTCTTGATAGCCTTCCATTAAAACTTTCCAAATGCTAGAGTTGTAGGGTCCTGTGCTTTATACTTTTTCTTCCCCTTGGCTTCCAGATTCTTCTATTGTGTCTCTTAGAGACTTTACATGGTCTGAGTCTTGGGTATTTCTGTGATTAAAGTGAAAGCAAAGGTATTAGTCACTCAATTGTGTCCAACTCTCTGTGACCCCAAGGACTGTAGCCTGCCAGGCTCCTCTGTCAATGGACTTCTCCAGGAAAAAATACTGGAGTGGGTTGCCATTCCCTTCTCCAAGGGATCTTCCTGACCCAGGGATCAAACCTGGGTTTCCTGCATTGCAGGCAGATTCTTTAGCATCTGAGCCACCAGGAAAGCCATAAATTTACTTCTGCTAATTTGAACGCTCAGGAGGCAGTTATGTTTATTTCTGTGGTTCCCAGGTAACTAGTGACATTAGGTAATAGAATCTCCACTTGCATGAAGAAGAAAAGAGAAGGAAATATTCTTTGGTAAGATTCTATGAGAGCCACTTTGAAGACATAATCTCATTGGACCTTCACAACAACTCTTTGGGAAAGCTGAAGCTGGAAGGTTCCAAGATAGATTAAGAAATAGAATCTATTTCTCTTCCTTTTAAATTTTGACTGGACTTTGCATCTCCCTTGATGAAAAGAAAGTGACAGAAGGGATGGAACTTCTAAGGCTGAGTCACAAGAAGGCTTGTGTCTCCTGCCTGGGTCCATTGGGATGTTCACTCTGGGAAAAGCTATCTTCCTTGTAAGGAGTTCAACTCCCCTGAGACTGACATGCTGAAGATGTCAGGCACTGGTGTGTTCTTCCACAGGCCTACCTGAGCCACCTTGCCGTCATCTCCAACATGGTGCCAGCCATGCACAAGAAGCCACAGCAACCCATCCACCACCTGAATACCGCTGAGAGATAGCCAATGCTACTTGAAACTAATGAAGCACCAGTTGGGCCCACCCAAATTCCTGACCCGCAAAATCATGAGGTATAACAAAAATTGTTGCTTGGAGTTCCTTGGTTTCTGGGTAGGTTTTACACAGAGCAATAGATAGCCAGAAAAGACATTAAGTAAATTGACTGGTTCTTTTAGCCAAAACATGTGTTCAAATCAGGAGTCAAACTCAGATTGTTTTAACATCCTTTAATTTCATAATGGGCTTTCCAGGTGGCTCAGTGGTAAAGAATTCACCTGTAATGCAGGAGACATAGGTTTGATCCCTGGCTTGAGAAGATCCCCTGGAGAAGGCAATGGTAACCCACTCTAGTATTCTTGCCTGGGAAATCCCATGGACAGAGGTGTCTGTGGACTACAGTTCATGGGTTCACAAAAGAGTTGAACATAACTGAGTGACTAAACAACAATTTCATACTGCCTCCAATGAGAAAGTAGGATATTTATACTTTGAAACTATTTTTTAAATAGACAAAATGTCAAAGTCTTTTTGTTGTTTTAGTATACCAATTTTGTATAAAGTTTATAGCTTAAAAAGTGTCACACTTTCTCTTATCTTTCATTCTCACAACCATACATTGAAATAAATCCTATTGTTTCTATTTTATAAAAGAAGAGGCTACAAACAAATGAAACCATGTCTTCAGTCTGGGTTCTCTTACTCCAAAAGGGACACTCTTACCATTAAAATACTTTTTCATCTATTCCATACCTGGTCCTTTGTAATGAAATTTTTAAAGACAAAATAATCTATCTTCAGTTTGGATTCAAGTGGAGGGCTTAGTGTTATTGCTATCTTCATGCCAAAATAAAACTTCAGGATGAGAAAGCAGAAATTTATGCCAAGGAAATTAATACTGTTACTTTCAGCTCCAATTCTTACTTTAAGTTTTATAGTATCCCATTTACTAAAGTTGTCCCTTCCTGCACTAAATAGTTTCTACTCAGCTGAGAAATCCAGAAAGTGTTTCTATCAGCAAAATGTTCATTAGCCCCTTTAAATGCTAAAGTGATGTAGCTGATGGCAGTGGGCATTGATATTAAGTTCCATCCTTTCCAATTAAAATATTATATTCCTCTTCCTGATCATTCTTTTAGACCCTAGCTGATCTTTACGTTCATTTTTATGACCAGTCCTACTTGTCTAAAAACTATGAAATCAATAAATGAGCTAGACAATTATAAAGAGCAGTAGACATTTCTTTAGAGTTTCAGACTATACCTTGCCCATTTCTAGTCAGTTTATTTTTTAAACATCCATTTTCAAAGATACCATTAATTGTCTTAGAACCTTTTCAAAATTGAGCAAAAGAATACATTCTAAATAAACCAGAATAAAAATATGCTTCCATTTACACTGTTTTTCACATGGATGATGGAATAGTAGATGTCACCTACTTCCCCCTAAATCCACCTCACAACACTGATGTAGTGAACAAATATAGTTCATCTCCTTGTACAGTTAAAATCTAGCCAGAACTTACAAACATTCAGCGCACAGTGCACTAGTCAGGAACTTACTGTGAAAAGTACATCTAGAAAACAAACAGGTAAAGGAATATCAGGCAGAATCCTGAAATTATTTTTAAAAAAAATTGTTGGGCTTTACTTTGGTGATTGACAAGGATAAAAACCCAGGAATTGGAAAGAACGATCTCGTAGTGACAACTGCATATTGGCACTTGCCATCTACCTCTATAAGGATTAAATCGTGTTCTGATTTTCAACACCTTCTGAAAGGAGTTCAGAAAAGAGGGCACTCTTCTCTGAACTTCTCAGAAAAGAAGCACTGTGTACTCTGGGAGAGACAGGCAGAACAGGTCTTCAGATAGTTCGATATTTTCAGGAGTCGATTTTATGAATCCAACCCTTATATCTCCTCACATCTAGAAAAGCGCTAAAAACCTTCAGGGTGACATATGCGTCTCAAGATTAACAATAACCTTCATGAGACTAGCAAAAACCTGCAAAAAAAAATATGTGCTTGATTGCATGTATTCCCGCTTCACCAAAATCACGTATGTACTGACCTCCCCCTCTGTCGCTTTGGGGTCGTATCTCAGCGCGATCTTAAATGCTGTCTCCCTGGCTATAGTCCTCATTTTGCTCCAACTTAACTTGCAACTCTCATGTTGTGCATTTTTTTAAGTTGACAGTTTGGGGAAGGTCTGTCTGATTGAAGGGAAGTTTTACCCTAAGGGTATAGAGTTAGGGAGATGAGAGCTGACATAAAATGCAAGTTTCAAAGCAGCTATACAACTACTGTGATATTGTGCTTACACTCAAATATTTCTTTATCCTGGCAAGATCTGCTAAATTATGTAATATTCTCCACATTAATTCTTGGACCTGAGTAACCAACAGTTACTCATTTTCAATTGGAAATTTTCTCTTTAAATTTTCCCTCTTTTTATTCTTATTAAGTTTTGGACAACTTCATCTGCTTCGATTAGATATATACTTTGCAAAACCGATTTGGAGCATGACCAACTGAATATAGATTTCATTATGAAAACCAAATGTGGATTTCTCTCATTTTTCAAAGACTGCTACACAGTAATCTCATTAATGCTCCTAACCCTGGATAAGAAACTTTCTTATGTATGTACAACATAAAAAATCAGCAGAAAATCTGTGGTAAATGGAAATAGACAGTGGTGTTGAAAAATGTAGCTATTGGCTTCATTTCTTGTCTTTCTGTTTTTCAGTATTGACATATTTTCAGTTGTTACAGTGATGCATTTCAAATGCAGGTCAACCATCCTTTTTAACCATCAAAATATTCAAGTATCTACCTTGCATATCTTTGGGTATTAAGAGGAAATCTCTACGTTTAGTACTGAAAAAATTCTAAAACTGCTTACAGGCTAGGAATAAAAAATAGAAAAAAAAATAGATGGCAGGTGAAAATTAAGACATCATGAAGATTCTCATTAAAAAAAAAAAACACTTTAAAACTAGAACAAAGACTGTAATGTTTTAAATCTACATGAGAAATGAATCTCTAGTCCATCTCTAGTCCAATATCCTCAATTTACTGCTGAGTAAACAGGTCTTAAAGCATTCATTAACTTGCCTGAAATTTCAAAAATTGGAATAAAAATCTTA
This sequence comes from Cervus canadensis, assembly GCF_019320065.1. NCBI lineage: Eukaryota > Metazoa > Chordata > Mammalia > Artiodactyla > Cervidae > Cervus > Cervus canadensis. The sequence goes on from NC_057412.1 coordinate 17,093,973, forward strand.
AGACCACTATTTCTATATAAGATGGAATTCACAAGACAAAAGAAGTTTCTCAAATATAGTATATAGGTATTGTCACAAATTATTTGTATGTGTATTCAGTAGGCTTAGAAAAATCTTAATAAAGTCCCAGTTAATTTTTCCAGTTTTTTCCATCTTACTTTTTTGTGTTTGTAAAATCAATATGTGCATGAGATGAAAACATTAAATGATTTATACCCTAGTCCTACTTATCCAGCTCCTTCCTTCCAAAGGCAACACATTAAAACTGCTCCTATTTGTATTTTAAGTACCATTGTATCTCTAAATAATTTACTTACACTTATATTTATTTATCAACATCAGTCATTATATATGAAATTACTACCACACAAGACAACACTCCAGCTCTTATTCCAACCATACGCCCACCACCCACCATCTTCTGTTCCCTATGCCAGCCTCCTGGTACAGTTATATTTCAAATTTTAGTTATATTTATATTTATGCTTCTGTTATATTTATGTTTCTCTTTTGTTTACTCTACCAATTGCAAGCACTATATTCCATTTCCATACTTAGGAAGATATGATCACTTCTGTTCATCCCCTCCCTTCTGTTTGCCTTCCACCTTCATTTTTTTTTTAATCTATACTTTAACTTTCTAAAGTATTAGGGGTGATAATGTGTCCTTCCACCACTTTGTCTATATGTTGACTCAATGTGCTGGATATGAGAAAAACAGCATTTATATTATTCAGGCTAGATAACATTTTTCACTTAAGTTTGCATAGAATAGGATTACCGTCCTCTTTTACATCATTATTTTTTCTTTCCTCTTCCTGGAATCTCTAAAGGTCTTTACTGTCTTCTTGTGTTCTCTGCTTTGATATGTCTGTAGGTTTATCCTCAGGCTGGCATACTACTGAAGCTGGGCAATGCATGTTTCCATTTGGTTACCTTCTAGAGTTCTCCATTCTCCTGTCCCAATCACTCAAAACCTTCGGTAGCCCTGCTTCACTGAAATCTTCTGGGATTTTCTGTCATTGCTCTTCAGAGCTATATCTAAATGAAAGTCCTAGATCAGATGCATTCTTTCTTAATTTACTCACTCACTTTACTTAAGCACATCCTCAAGTACCAATCAAAGAAAGGATACGGAGAATTAAGTTTTTGACGAAAATATTTTCCCATTAGAGCTTAGCAATCATTGTTTCTTTATCTCCCAAAGCCAGCATCACTAGTAAGAGTTATCGTTTCAATTGATTTTGACCTCTTATTGGGTGACTTTTTGAAAGATTTAGGATTATCTCTTTATCTTTCTTTTTAAAAATTTCACAGTGATATATCCAGTTAGTTCTTTTTATTTTTCCAGCATGTTTGGCATTAGTAGGCCTTAAAGAAATAGAAACATATGTCACATCTTAGTCTCAAGAATTATTATATAATATACATTGTCTTTGATATATTATAGCCTGCTTTAACTTTCTCTGGATTTTTAAACTCCTGAGTTGACATTGTATATCTTTCATCTTTTTTTTTACGTTTCCTATCCCCTGTTTTTTATTATTCCTGTGATAGACATTCTTCATTTAATTTAAAGCTTTTTATGTGTGCATTTGCACACAGTTCTTACATTAGGGATATAATATCCTTTGAAGTGTTTTGAAGTTCTTAACTACATTCTTTTTTTAGGTTATCTTCTATTGCCTGAAATATCTTTATTTCCCCTTGGGATGATTCTTGAGTTTGATCATCAACACACAATCAGTGTGTCCTAGGAAGACAAGAGTCATATTATCTTCCCTAGTTTTTACCACTCAGCTTATTTCATTTCTGTAGAAAATAAGTCACTGTCAGTTTCTGCTTTTGTTTTGTCCTTGTTTTGTGTTTTCATCTTTGTTTTCCTTTTCTTGCCAGGATAAAATACCAAGCTTCTAGCCACTCTATGCTCCAGTGTAAGTGAAGTAAACTATCACATTTATAGGCACGCAGGAGCGATAATTAGTCTGTTTACAATGATCGTGTCACTAGCTATCGTTTAATGTTTATATAAGTAGTTGAGTATTTCATTACGACTGACTTAAAACCCATGCCATTCATTAATTTTACAATCCCTTAGTCTGCAACCTTCTTTCACTGTAGAACTTTTCATAAATTGTTACACTGCAAACTTCCTGTACTCTGGCTCAATGAGATAAACTCATTCATCTGATTTCTATTTGCAATAGATATGTTGAACTACCCTGACAGCCATCCCCCATCCTCTTCATTGCTATAAGCTTAAAAGTGTCTTATATAGTTGTCATAATTTTAACAGACTCTCAGAAAGAAAAAGTATATTCCACATGGGCTCAATACCTAGCCTTGAAGTAGAAATTAAAAATTATTTAATAATCTAGAACAAATTATAGTTTGATAGAGAAGGGGCAAATTACAAAATACAACATACTCATGGGCTCTATTATAAAACAAAATACAATATAAAATTCTAATGGTGCTTTTATATTTCAGATGCTGTGACAAATACAACTGGTCGGAGAGAAGTTTATAATACAAATTAGCCCATAACTAGCATAATTTAGAGTGGACTCCCAGGTGGTGCAGTAGTAAAGAATCTACCTGCCAATGCAGGAGACACAAGAGACCCCAGTTCCATCCCTGGGTGTGGAAGATACCTTGGAGGAGGAAGTGGCAACCCACTACAGTATTCTGGCCTGGAAAATCCCCTGGACAGAGGAGCCTGGCAGATTACAGTCCATAGAATTGGAAAGAGATGGACACCACTGAGCATGCAGCATAATTTAAGGCAATATCAAATGTGAGAGAAGTATTTTCTGCTCACTTTCAAAAATATGAACAGAAGAGAAAATGAACTTCTAAGAAAGTTTTAAAGTTTACAAATTTAACTAGAATATTAAGAATCTGATGAAACTAGGAGTATCTATGTGTTTAAAAGTGATAGAAGGAAATGGAAGACATTAATAAAACTAAGGAGATTGAGGATAACAAGGAGAAGAATTTGCTAAAAGTTAAGAATAAAATGAACACATTAACTGAAAAGAGAACATCAAATCATCTATCTGCTGGAGTATGGGTCCAGCAGGTGATAGTGAGAGACCAGACTGGTAATGCAAGTTAGGGCCACACTGTGGAAGAGAGTGCTTCTCATACTGTCGTTGGAGCAATTTTGCCGGATGTTCACATACTCCCTGGACAATATTCCTGGACTATCAGGATAAGCAACTTAATGATAAGGATTTAAAACATTATTGGAATATAATGACATATAGTGACAATCACAGAAAAGTTTAAGAATTATCACTATAGTTTTACATTAACAGACAATAAAGATCTCAGGAGTGGTATGATCAGAAGGGAGATTTAGTTCAGCTAATCTGGAAGCAGGATAAAAGATGGAGTCAAATGGCATAAGTGTGACATTCTGGGACTCTGTAGGAGGCTATAACTAGCCCAAACTAGAAATATAAAAGTTCAAGTAGAACAGTACATTGTGGATGGGAACGTAAAATGTAAAAACAAATTCATTACAGATATTGACTATCAAATTTGGTGTATAACTACACTTGGAAACTTGGGGAAAATGTAAATAATCCATAAGATATTACGGTGCCATTGTGGGATGACAGGAAGATGTTTGTAACATTTGGTTTGGTTTAGAGCTCGTATTGCATGCAAATTTAACATCGTTTCTTGTACTCGTAAAAATTATAAAAGGGAAAAGAATGAAAGGATCCTTGGGAAGATGCTCTGTGTTAGCAGAAAGCAGTGGGTATTTTCTGTGATTAAGATGAACCCATTAATGGTTCACCAATTAACCTCAGAGTTAGCAACTTTGAATGTTGTAGGGGGAGTATTACTAGATGGACACATATAGAAGTGAGAGCACCGCTCAGCAACAGATGCTTAGTGTATGGCTTAAGGTGAGAAGGATGGTGTAGTAGGGAGGTTAGCCCTTCCCTAGGCCTGTAGCAAGGAGCTGGCTAGAAGACCATAGTGATAAATCAGAGTGCTAAAGGAAACTGAACAAACCTGTGAGGTAAAGTAACACATGAAATTAGAGTATTTACATATAAAGAGAAACCAATAATGCTTCATTACCATAATCCAGATATTTAAATCACCTCTGAGAGTTTACTCATTCCCTACACTTATTTTATCTCGAGTATCACTTGTGTTAGAGAGAAATTTATATTTATTCAATACCTGAGATGCCATTTGATTAAGACTCATATTGAATAATTACTTAGCTTGAAAATTAATGTCAGTGGAATTCAAAGGAATAAATCTTGAAATAAGAATCAGCAGATCCAGCTTTTTTTCTAATCTAATAAGCTGTGATTTTTCACAAAGTAGATATCTGCATTCATTTATTCATTTACTAGGGCTTCACTGTAGCTCAGGCCTAAAGAATCTGCCTGCAACGCAGGAGATCTGGGTTTGATTCCTGGGCTGGGGAGATCCCCTGGAGAAGGGAATGGCAACCCACTCCAGTATTATTGTCTAGAGAATTCCATGGATGGAGGAGCCTGGCAGGCTACAGTCCATGGGGTCACAAAGAATCAGACACGACTGAGTGACTAAGCACTCACAGTCATCTACTAATTAACCGAATGCCTACTTCCTCTGATCCAAGTTCTAAAAACTTGGGATACATCAATGAAGACAAATATTCCAGCTCTCGTGGAGATTGTATTCTTGCAGAAGAAGACAGAAGTAAAAAGTGAACATAGTATATAAGTAAATTTGGTACATTAGACCATGATAAGTGCTGTAGGAAAAACTTAACAGTAGAGCAAAGAAAACAGTGAGTGCCAGAGCTGGGGGAATAAGTGTCCGTGTTTAGAATGGTTGACATAGGTTTCATTTCAAATACAGCATCTGAGCAGAAAGTTGAAGAAGTCAGTCATGAGGATATCCAGAAGGTGTGTGTGTCTGTGATGAGTATGTTTGGGTGGGGGGGGGGGGGGAAGATGCTATTAATATTTTCATATTATCCATGGGGTACAGCTTTTCATCACAGTGGTAATAAAATTCTGACATAGGTTTATTTAGTATATATAAATACAGAATTATTTAGTCTCTCCATGCCTCAGTTTTCTTATCTACTGATAAAAATAAAATTAAGAAACTGAACCAGATCCAAAGTTATCTAAGTCAGAAAAACGAGGGTTAAGTGGTGATGATGTTCAAGAGAATATGTATAAAGTCCCTGATATAGGAAGTACTTTGACCCATTCATGAAACAGAGGAAAGGCCAGTTTCACTGACACAGGAAGAGCATGGAGGATTATCACGTAAGGCAAGACTGGACTGGAAATGAGATCGTGGATCAGCGTTTTGCAGCATTAGTTGGTGGTGAATTCAAATTATCAAGTCAACATTTACATGTTTTATACAAATTAAATATATTGCACAAAAGATAAAATAATACATGTAGTAAAGGTAAATTTTATTTCCTGAAGCATCTGTTTCACATATGCCTGTTAATGCTTGTGTGAATTGGTCTCCACATAAGATTTCTTCTGGGGAACATATTAAAAAAAAATTGAATAGAGATCATGTAGGGCCTTAAAAATGATGTTAAATTTTAGAAAGCATAACACAAAAGAGATGTCCAGACTCCGTCAGGGTAGCTAAAGAAAGCAGATCTTGACATTGCAGGCAGCTGAATATATGCACACCATAAGAGAACTTCCTAACAGCTCCATCAATTCAAATGCACAATTGGTTTTTCATCACTGGAAGTTGGATGGTAATCTGTCAGAGATACTGTGAAAGGATTCTTGCCTACTTGTAGGACATGAACCTTAGAAAGCAAAAACCTTAAAAAGCTCTGCACCAGAGCATGGAGTATGAAATGATACATGATGTCTTTCTGCATCAAGAAGCATGTGATTGATTCAGCTTTAAGTCCTGCACATAAAAAATAACAGTAAACAACCACCAAAAATATCAAAGCGAGTGATGTAGTTCAAAGGTAGGTACGATCACTCTTAGTCAGAGTGAACCAAGGAAAGCTTGATAAGGAAAAGGGAATTTTAACAGAATCTTATGGTGGAATTGGCCAAGCATAGTTAGAAAATACAAGAGTTCCCATCATGAAGAGACAAATATACATGAGTTGCGATGAGCAGGTGCAACCTGTTTGGTGGCTGTAGAAAAACCCATCTGGCAAAGTCTATGAGGACAGGGACCTGACTGAGACCTGGCAGGTTATAAACGGGGAGCTCAAAATTGGGTCAGAGTTTGCTGGACGGTATCTTGAAGTACTGACCTAATGGAAGAATTAGTTCAGGAAAAATATTTGGACAGATGTGTCCACTGACATTAGGGAAACTGTAAGAGAAAACTGAATATATATATATATATATATATATAAAGGGGTCCATCAAGGTTTAGTCAGGAAAACAACAATATTCCAGGGATTGTAATCAGGAATAAAATACAATGCATTAGTTATTTATAAAAATTCTTGGAAGGGCTGCAGGAGTGACTCTGAAAAAAAAAAAGGAAAGGGATAAACTCTCCAGCTGACTTCTGACTTTCAAAGAACTGAACATTGCAGAAATTGGAGGTAACCTAAACCTATGCTGTGAGCTGCTTATAGCACCCAAGAGAGTGATTCCCAGAGGGACAACTAGAGGCCACTGAAAACATCCCATCTGTCAAAGACAACAACAGTCTACTGCAGAGAGAGGAGCAATGGTATGGCTTCAGGTTCATTTCTGCCTTCTGAGTCTCACACTAGTGTCTCTAAATGTTGAAAGCTAAACCTTGCTGGTAAAGGATGCAGCATAAAATTAAAAGATACTTACTCCTTGGAAGGAAAGCTATGACAAACATGGATAGCATATGAAAACGCAGAGAAATCATTTTGCTGACAAAGGTCCAAATAGTCAAAGCTATGGTTTTTCCAGTAGTCAGGCATGGATGTGAGAGATGGACCATAAAGAAGGCTGAGTGCTGAAGAACTGATGTTTTTGAATTTTGGTGCTAGACACTTGAGAATTCCTTGGACTGCAAGGAGATCAAACCAGTCAATCCTAAAGGAAATCAACCTTAATATTCATTGGAAAGACTGATGCTGAAGCTGAAGCTCCAATTCTTTGGCCACCTGATGTGAAGAGCTGACTCACTGGAAAAGACCCTGATGCTGGGAAAGATTAAAGGCAAAAGGAGAAGTGGGCAGCAGAAGATGAGATGGTTAGATAGAATCACCTACTCAACAGACATGAATTTGAGCAAATTCCAGGAGACAGTGAAGGACAGAGGAGCCCGGCATGCTATATTCCATGGAGTTTCAGAGTCAGCGAAATCCTAGTGACTGACCAGCAACAACAACAAAGGATGCAGGGCTTCCCTGGTTGCTCAGTGGTAAAGAATTTGCCTGCCATGCAGGAGACACAGGTTCAACTCCTGGGTCAGGAATATCTCCTAGAGAAGGAAATGACAACCCACTCTAGTTTTCTTATCTGGGAAATCCCATGGACAGAGGAGTCTGGTGGGCTGCAGTCCATGGGGTAGAAAAGCAGTCAGACACGATTTAGCACCTAAACAATAACAACAAAAGGATTCAGTCACTAGACTTCTAGATCCTTTGCCCAGAAGAAATCATAGAAGGGTGTATAAATGAAAGCTTGTTAAAAAGGCATACACATAACACCCATCCTCTGGTCTCTGCAGTGGCATCAACTCCCCATTATTTCTTAAAGGCTCCTCAAATCTTTCTTCTCTTCTCTTGCCCCACAGTCAACAGTATTTTTAATCTAGACTGAATAGACATTCTTCCTGAATAGTTTTTTCATGTCTCATCATAAAGATTTCTATATTCTTTCTTGCACAGGAGTAGATTAATTTTTCTCTGCATTCTTTTCATTCCTTAGGCAATAAACACAGAAAATCCTAATAATAGGATGTGGAAGAAAAAGGGGATGGAGGAAATTTTTAATACTATTTCAGAAAATTTATCCCACCACAAGCTAAGCATCTTTTCCTTTTCCTCTGCAAGCACTTAAATCAATTAGCCAAGCGAAAATTTTTAAAAATTTTAAAAGGAGAAAACACAATATATTCATCTATTTTTATCTCATCTACTAGAGTCGATATAGCAGTGTCTCAATATGTTCATCATTATCGCATACATATTCTTCAGTTCAGTTCAGTTCAGTCACCCAGTTGTGTCCGACTCTTTGCGACCCCGTGGACTGCAACACACCAGGCTTCCCTGTCCATCACCAACTCCTGGAGCTTACTCAAACTCATGTCCATCAAGTTGGTTATGCCATCCAACCATCTCATCCTCTGTCGTCTCCTTCTCCTCTCACCTTCAATTTTTCCCAGCATCAGGGTCTTTTCCAATGAGTCAGTTCTTCACATGGTGGAAGTACTGGAGGTGGCCAAAGTACTGGAGTTTCAGCTTCAACATCAGTCCTTCCAATGAATATTCAGGACTGATTTCCTTTAGGATGGACTGGTTGGATTTCCTGGCAGTCCAATAGACTCTCAAGAGTCTTTTCCAACATCACAGTTCAAAGACATCAATTCCTCGGTGCTCAGCTTTCTTTACAGTCCAACTCTCACATTCATATATGACCACTGGAAAAACCATAGCTTTGACTAGATGGAATTTGTTGGCAAAGTAATGTCTCTGCTTTATAATGTGCTGTCTAGGTTGGTAATAACTTTTCTTCCAAGGAGCAAGCGTCTTTTAATTTCATGGCTGCAGTCACCATCTGAAGTGATTTTGGAGCCCCCCAAAATAAAGTCTCTCACTGTTTTCATTATTTTCCCATCTATTTGCCATGAAGTGATGGGGCCAGATGCCGTGATCTTATTTTCCTGAATGTTGAGTTTTAAGCCAGGTTTTCACTCTCCTCTTTCACTTTCATCAAGAGGCTCTTCAGTTCTTCTTCACTTTCTGTCATACATATTCTTACAATATCTTAAAAATAAATTCATTTAAAGGCTACTTAATGTTTCTTAGAATAGCAAATGCAAGCAAGTCAGAACAGTCTAACTGAGAAATTCTTAGTTTAAACAGCACTCTAACACTGAAATAATCACTGCTTAAAATCTGAGTTAATAAGCTTTGCTTATGGGCAAGTGACTTGTGGCTAAGTCAAAAGTTATTTAGCAATTACTTCTCATTATTTTAATGGCATGCACACAGCCAGTTAAGATTTCTTGCCAGGGATGATTCCAGAAAGGCTGACTGGCAAATGAAAGCTTTCTCATCACTCAATCATTTGGAGAAGAACAGCTATTTTCTATATAATCAATTCCATCAGCCATTATGATAGTCAATAGCTCAACGATCCATTGAGCAGTAATCAGATTCATTTGTCTCAGGCACTGAAATAGAGTGGTTTTTTTTTCTCAACATTTCTGTTCATACATTAGTTTAATTCCATGCCTAAGTGACAAAATTAAAATTTTGTCATAAGAAAATAAAATGAGCTTCTATTTGAAGCTAAATATATGAGATTTATGTTTAATTCCTTATTCTTTAAAAATAGAGTTATTTGATAAATTGCATCATGATAAATTTAATTTACATACAATCTGCAGATGGTATAGTATACAGTGTGTTACATGAGTGAATTGAATAATCAAATAAAATGACTAATTGCTGATAAACACACCATATATTGGGAGTGTCTGGATTTGAGAGGTAAAGCAAGTAACACATATCCTCAGAGAAAGTCACTCTTTATCCTCAGATGCTTTTTCTACCTAAAAATATAGACTTAGAAAGGAATGAGTTGAAATCTCAATGTGAATATTATACTTTTTAATTCAGGTAAATAATGCTGGTTGAATAATTAGAACCCATGTGGTAAAAAGAGCAAACAGGGAAAAACATTTTATGGTTTAAGGTGAATAGTTTAAAGGAGATAAAAATCATAGACTCTTACTGAAAGTTTAAGTCAATTTAGTGTAATCATAGGAAGCACAGAAAGGCTTCATGCCATGCCATATATTACTGATGCAGAAGATGGATAATGATTAAAGATAATCATTCAAGAAGACTGCAATTGATGCATTTATTAAAGAAAAACTGAAACCAATTCAAAATGCAACCAGCTTAACCTGCTCCTGCATTTTTTATTCACCTTTCGGATATCGTTTTTTAAACTGGCTGCTTGGCATTGCTCTCAGATTCTCACCTAAATTTTACTTAAAAATTTTACTAAATTTTACTAACCTTGTATTCCAGATCAAAGTCACTAATATTTTGTCTACATCAAAAAAATTTCCCAATGCTGTGGTGTTAATGATAGATACTTCAATACAAACAGAGACTAAAGTCACAGTAAATGAAATAAATGTCACAAATCTGCACTTAGATGGTTTGTAGTAATTCCCCTCTGCAAAGAAATTTCTTATCTATTGCTATTTTTCCTGAAGAGGTTATACACTGAAAAGTTTCCCAAAGGCTTAACCTTTATATATCAACATATATAATTTAGTAATAAATGAGACACCAAAATATATGGAGATATTAACATTTTTCAAATGACATTATAATAAACTATAATATAACACAGTTTAAAATTAAGAGAGCTCTGAACATAAAAACAAAATTTTTATATAGGTGTATTTGCAGGAGAGAAGGGGACAACAAAGGATGAGATGGTTGGATGATATCACTGACTTGACAAACATGAGTCTGAGCAAGCTCTGGAAGTTGGGGATGGACAGGGAAGCATGGTGTGCTGCAGTACATGGGGTCGCAAATAGTCACATACAACTGAGAGACTGAACTGACCTGGTGTACCAGGATGCAGGTCAGGAAACAACATTTAGAACTGGACATGGAACAACAGACTGATTCCAAATAGGAAAAGGAGTACGTCAAGGCTGTATATTGTCACCCTGCTTATTTAACTTATATGCAGAGTACATCATGAGAAACGCTGGGCTGGAAGAAGCAGAAGCTGGAATCAAGATTTCTGGGAGAAATATCAATAACCTCATATATGCAGATGACACCACCCTTATGAGAGAAAGTGAAGAAGAACTAAAGAGCCTCTTGATGAAACTGAAAGAGGAGAGTGAAAAAGTTGATCAACATTCAGAAAACTAAGATCATGGCATCCGGTCCCATCACTTCACGCCAAATAGATGGGGAAACAGTGGAAACAGTGGCTATTTTATTTTGGGGGGCTCCAAAATCACTGCAGATGGTGATTGCAGCCATGAAATTAAAAGACGCTTACTCCTTGGAAGGAAAGTTATGACCAACGTAGACAGCATATTAAAAAGCAGAGACAATAGTTTTCTATGTATAGGTCTTTTGTTTCTTTAGGTAAATGTACTCCTAAGTATTTTATTCCTTTTGTTGCAATGGTGAATGGTATTGTTTCCTTAATTTCTCTTTCTGTTTTTTCATTGTTAGTGTATAGGAATGCAAGGGATTTCTGTGTGTTAATTTTATATCCTGCAACTTTACTATATTCATTGATTAGCTCTAGTGATTTTCTGGTAGAATCTTTAGGGTTTTCTATGTAGAGGATCATGTCATCTGCAAACAGTGAGAGTTTCACTTCTTCTTTTCCTATCTGGATTCCTTTTACTTCTTTTTCTGCTCTGATTGCTGTGGCCAAAACTTCCAACACTATGTTGAACAGTAGTGGTGAGAGTGAGCACCCTTGTCTTGTTCCTGATTTCAGGGGAAATGCTTTCAATTTTTCACCATTGAGGGTGATGCTTGCTGTGGGTTTGTCATATATAGCTTTTATTATGTTGAGGTATGTTCCTTCTATTCCTGCTTTTTGGAGAGTTTTAATCATAAATGAGTGTTGAATTTTGTCAAAGGCTTTCTCTGCATCTATTGAGATAATCATATGGTTTTTATCTTTCAATTTGTTAATGTGGTGTATTACATTGATTGATTTGTGGATATTAAAGAATCCTTGCATTCCTGGGATAAAGCCCACTTGGTCATGGTGTATGATTTTTTTAATATGTTGTTGGATTCTGTTTGCTAGAATTTTGTTAAGGATTTTTGCATCTATGTTCATCAGTGATATTGGCCTGTAGTTTTCTTTTTTTGTGGCATCTTTGTCTGGTTTTGGAATTAGGGTGATGGTGGCCTCATAGAATGAGTTTGGAAGTTTACCTTCTGCAATTTTCTGGAAGAGTTTGAGTAAGATAGGTGTTAGCTCTTCTCTAAATTTTTGGTAGAATTCAGCTGTGAAGCCATCAGGTCCTGGGCTTTTGTTTGCTGGAAGATTTCTGATTACAGTTTTGATTTCCTTGCTTGTGATGGCTCTGTTAAGATGAGGTACCATTACACGCCAGTCAGAATGGCTGCTATCCAAAAGTCTACAAGCAATAAATGCTGGAGAGGGTGTGGAGAAAAGGGAACCCTCTTACACTGTTGGTGGGAATGCAAACTAGTACAGCCACTATGGAGAACAGTGTGGAGATTCCTTAAAAACTGGAATAGAACTGCCATATGACCCAGCAATACCACTCTGGGCATACACACCGAGGAAACCAGATCTGAAAGAGACACGTGCACCCCAATGTTCATCGCAGCACTGTTTATAATAGCCAGGACATGGAAGCAACCTAGATGCCCATCAGCAGACGAATGGATAAGGAAGCTATGGTACATATACACCATGGAATATTACTCAGCCATTAAAAAGAATTCATTTGAATCAGTTCTAATGAGATGGATGAAACTGGAGCCCATTATACAGAGTGAAGTAAGCCAGAAAGATAAAGAACAATTACAGATACTAACACATATATATGGAATTTAGAAAGATGGTAATGATAACCCTATATGCAAAACAGAAAAAGAGACACAGAAGATACAGAACAGACTTTTGGACTCTGTGGGAGAAGGTGAGGTGGGATTTTCGAAAGACAGCATGTATACTATCTAGGGTGAAACAGATCACCAGCCCAGGTGGGATGCATGAGACAAGTGCTCGGGCCTGGTACACTGGGAAGACCCAGAGGAATCGGGTGGAGAGGGAGGTGGGAGGGGGGATCGGGATGGGTAATACATGTAACTCCATGGCTGATTCATGTCAATGTATGACAAAACCCACTGCAATGTTGTGAAGTAATTAGCCTCCAACTAATAAAAATTTAAAAAATTTAAAAAAATAAATAATAAATAAAAAATAAAAAGCAGAGACAATACTTTGTCAACAAAGATCTGTCTAGTCAAGGCTACAGTTTTTCCAGTAGTCACGTATGGATGTGAGAGTTGGATTATAAAGAAAGCTGAAAGCAGAAAAATTGATGCATTTGAACTATGATGTTGGAGAAGACTCCTGAGAGTCCCTTGGACTGCAAGGAGATCCAACCAGTCCATCCTAAAGGAGATCAGTCCTGGTGTTCATTGGTAGGACTGATGTTGAAGCTGAAACTCCAATACTCTGGCCACCTGATGTGAAGAGCTGACTCATTGGAAAAGACCCTCATGCTGGGAAAGATTGAGGGCAGGAGGAGAAGGGGACGACAGAGAATGAGATGGTTGGATGGCATCACTGACTCAATGGACATGAGTTTGGGTAGACTCCAGGAGTTGGTGATGGACAGGGAGGCCTGTTGTGCTGCAGTTCATGGTGTCGCAAAGTGTCAGATAAGACTGAGCAACTGAACTGAACTGAACAGGATTTCCTGGTGGGTCAGATGGTAAAGAATCTGCCTGCAATGCAGGAATGTGGCTTCTATCCCTTAGTCAGGAAGATCCCCTAGAGAAGGGAATGGCTACCCACTGCACTATTCTTGCCTGGAGAATTCCACTGATCAAGGAGCCTGTCCACAGCCTACAGCCCATGAATTGCAAAGAGTTGTACATGAGTGAGCGATTAACACATTTATTTGGTGTAAGAAATCGTCCATCTTCAGAGAGGTGGCAGGCTGTGACTCTTTTGACATGCAGCATTTGGAATTCCTTTTGCAAACCTACATTCATGAAACTATCTGAACAATCACTGAAGACTATTTTACCCTATGCATGGATTTTTTATTCCTTCCTGAATTTACTTTAGGTAAACATTTCTTAGTCTCTTAAGAAAATACCTACAGAATTGCTACTATGCATATACCAAATTCCAACTTGGTGTTGGAGAAGGCTCTTGAGTCTCTTGGATTGCAAGGAGATCAAACCAGTCAATCCTAAAGGACATCAACCCTTTATATTCATTGGAACGACTGATGCTAAAGCTGAAGCTCAAATACTTTGGCCACCTGATGCAAAGAGCTGACTCATTGGAAAAGACTCTGATGCTGGGAAGGATTGAAGGCAAAAAGAGAAGAGGGTGGCAGAAGATAAGGTAGATAGCATCACCAACTCAATGGACACGAATATGAGCAAACTCTAGGAGATAGTAGAGAACAGAAGAGCCAGGCGTACTACAGTCCTTGGGGTTGCAAAGAGTTAGACACAACTTAGCAACTGAACAACAAAAATGAATAATGTACACCAAATTGGGACCACCCTCTAGTCTCACTAAAAATAGCTTTGTTTTCAGTGTTTTAAATTTATTCTCACTGAAATAGCTTACCACTGCCAAATTTCATGTTATTAAATTTCCACGTTTAGCAAAACTTCTCATAATCTTTCATTTTTAAAATTTATTTTAATTAATTATTAATTAAATTCAATAATTTATTTAAATTTATTTTAAAATTTATTTTATTTCATTTATTTAAATTAATTATTTAGGATAATTGCTTTACAGTGTTGTGCTGGTTTCTACCATACAACAAGGTAAATCAGCCATAGATATACATATACCCCCTCCCTCTTGAGCTCTCCTCACACCCCCTCAACCCCATCCCTCCAGCTGTCACAGAGCACTGGGCTGAGCTCCCTGTGTTATATAGCAACTTTCCACTAACTATCTGTTTTGCACAAGGCAGTGTATATATATCAATGTTACTTTCTCAATTCATCCCACCATTTACTTCCCCAACTGTGTCCACAAGTCCATTCTCTATCTCTGCATCTCTATTTCTGCCCTGCAAATATGTTCATCAATACCATGTTTCTAAATAATTTATATATATATACATATATATATACATACACATATATATATGCACCACCATATAATATTTGGTTTTCTCTTTCTGACTTACTTCACTCTGCATAAACAGGCTCTAGATTGATACACCTCAATAAAACTGACTCAAATTCATTCCTTTTCATGGCTGAGTAATATTCCATTGAATATATATATATATATATATATATACCACAACTTCATTATCCATTTATCTGTCAATGGACATCTATGTTGCTTCTATATCCTGGCTATTGTAAATACTGCTGCAATTAACATTGGGGTATGTGTGTCATTTTGAATTACATTTTTCTCAAGGTATGTGCCAAATAGTGGGATTGCTGGGTCATAAGGTAGTTTTATTCCTAGTTTTTTAAAGGAATCTCCATATTTTTCTCCATAGTGGTTGCATCAGTTTACATTCCCACCAACACTGTAAGAGGGTTCCCTTTTCTCCACATCCTCTCCAGCATTTATTCTTTGTAGATTTTTTGATGATGGCTGTCCTTACTGGTATGAGGTGATACCTCATTGTAATTTTAAGTTAAATATCTCTAATAATGAGTGATGTTGAGCATCTCTTTATGTGTTTGTTGGCCATCTGTATGTTTTCCTTGGAGAAATGTATGTTTAGGTCTTCCACTCATTTCTTGATTTGTTATTGTTATTCAGTCATTCAGTCAAACTCTTGCAACCTATGCCAGGCTTCCCTGTCCTTCACTATCTCCTGGAGTTTGCACAAAATCATGTCCATTGAGTTAATGATGCCGTCCAACCATGTCATTCTCTGTTGCCCCCTTCTCCCCTTGCCTTCAATCTTTCCTGGCACCAAGGTCTTTTCCAGTGAGTCAGTTCTTCCTATCAGGTAGCCAAAGTACTGGGGATTCAGCCTCAGCATCATTCCTTCCAATGGATATTCAAGGCTGTTTTTCTTTAGTATTGACTGCTTTGATCTCCTTGCAGTCCAAGACACTCTCAAAAGTCTTCTCTAGCACCACAATTTCAAGGTGATGATTCTTCAGTGCTCAGTCTTCTTATGGTCCAACTCTCACGTTCATACGTGACTACTAGAAAAACCATAGTTTTGATTATATGGACCTTTGTAGGCAAATTGATGTCTCTGTTTTTTAACATGTTCTTTAGGTTTGTCATAGCTTTTCTTCCAAGGAGCAATTATTTTTTTAATTTCAGACCTGCAGTCACCATTTGCAGTGATTTTGAAACTCAATAAAATAAACACTGTCACTGTTTCCATTGTTTTCTCCATCTATATGCCATGAAGTGATGGGATCAGATGCGATGATCCTCGTTTTTTGAATGCTGAGGTTTAAGCCAGGTTTTCACTCTCCTCTTTCACTTTCATCATGAGGCTGTTTAGTTCTTCCTTTTCTGCCTTTAGGGTGGTGTTTTCTGCATATCTGAATGTACTGATGTTTCTCCTGACAATCTTGATTCCAGCTTGTGATTCATCCAGCCTGGCATTTCACATGATGTACTCTCAG
This sequence comes from Cervus canadensis, assembly GCF_019320065.1. Classification (NCBI taxonomy): domain Eukaryota; kingdom Metazoa; phylum Chordata; class Mammalia; order Artiodactyla; family Cervidae; genus Cervus; species Cervus canadensis. The sequence goes on from NC_057412.1 coordinate 17,110,510, forward strand.
TTAAGTTCAGTTCAGTTGCTCACTCATGTCCAACTCTTTGCAACCCCATGAATTGCAGCATGCCAGGCCTCCCTGTCCATCAACAACTCCCGGAGTTTACTCAAACTCATGTCCATCGAGTCGGTGATGCCATCCAGCCATCTCATCCTCTGTCATCCCCTTCTCCTGCTGCCCCCAATCCCTCCCAGCATCAGGGTCTTTTCCAATGAGTCAACTCTTCGCATGAGGTGGCTAAAGTATTGGAGTTTCAGCTTCAGCATCAGTCCTTCCAGTGAACACCCAGGACCGATCTCCTTTAGGGTGGACTGGTTGGATCTCTTTGCAGTCCAAGGGACTCTCAAGAGTCTTCTCCAACACCACAGTTCACAAGTATCAATTCTTCAGTGCTCAGCTTTCTTCACAGTCCAACTCTCACATCCCTTCATGACCACTGGAAAAACCATAGCCTTGACTAGACGGACCTTTGTTGGCAATGTAATGTCTCTGCTATTTAATATGCTATCTAGGTTGGTCATAACTTTCCTTCCAAGGAGTAAGCATCTTTTAATTTCATGGCTGCAATCACCATCTGCAGTGATTTTGGAGCCCCCCAAAATAAAATAGCCACTGTTTCCACTGTTTCCCCATCTATTTCCCATGACATGATGGGACCAGATGCCATGATCTTAGTTTTCTGACTGTTGAGCTTTAAGCCAACTTTTTCACTCTCCTCTTTTATTTTCATCAAGAGGCTTTTTAGTTCTTCTTCACTTTCTCTTATAAGGGTGGTGTCATCTGCATATCTGAGGTTATTGATATTTCTCCTGGCAATCTTGATTCCAGCTTGTGCTTCTTCCAGCCCAGAGTTTCTCGTGATGTACTCTGCATATAAGTTAAGTAAGCACAGTGACAATATACAGCCTTGACATACTCCTTTTCCTATTTGGAATCAGTCTGTTGTTCCATGTCCAGTTCTAAATGTTGCTTCCTGACCTGCATATAGGTTTCTCAAGAGGCAGGTCAGATGGTCTGGTATTCCAATCTCTTTCAGAATTTTCCACAGTTTATTGTAATCCACACAGTCAAAGACTTTGGCATAGTCAATAAAGCAGAAATAGATGTACTCTGTATTTAAGTTAAATATGCAGAGGGTGACCATATACAGCCTTGACATACTCCATTCCCAACTTGGAACCAGTCCATTGTTCCATGTCCAGTTCTAACTGTTGCTTCTTAAGCTGCACACAGGTTTCTCAGGAGGAAGGTAAGGTGGTCTGTTATTCCCATGTCTTTAAGAATTTCCCACAGTTTGTTGTTAGCCACATGTCAAAGGCTTTAGTGTAGTTAATGAAGCAGAAGTAGACATTTTTCTTGAATTCCCTTGCTTTTCTACAATCCAGTGGATGTTAGCAATTTGATCTCTGGTTCCTCTGCCTTCTAAATCCAGTTTGTACATCTGGAAGTTCTCAGTTCACGTACTGTAGAAGCCTAGCTTGAAGGATTTGGGGCATTACTTTGCTAGCATATGAAATGAATGCAATTGTGCAGTAGTTTGAACATTCTTTGGCATTGCCTTTCTTTGGGATTGGAATGAAAACTGACCTCTTTCAGTCCTGTGGTCATTGCTGAGCTTTCCAAATTTTCTTGCATACTGACTGCAGCACTTTGACAGCATCATCTTTTAGGAATTGAAACAGCTCAGCTAGAATTCCATCACCTCCACTAGCTTTGTTCATAGTGTTGTTTCCTAAGGCCCACTTGATTTCACACTCCAGAAAGTCTGGCTCTAGGTGAGAGATACACCATCATGGTTATCCATGTCATTAAAACCTTTTTTGTACAGTTATTCTGTGTATTCTTGCTACCTTTACTTAATATGTTCTGCTTCCATTAGGTCCATACCATTTCTGTCCATTGTGCCCATATTTGCATGAAAAATTCCCTTGGTATCTCTAAATTTTTTAAGAGATCTCTAATCATTTCCATTCCATTGCTTTCCTCTATTTCTTTGTATTGTTCACTTAAAAAGGCTTTGGAGACATTTATTGATTGGGTTGGGTTGTTTGTTTTTCTCATATTGAGCTGCATGAGCTGCTTGTATGTTTTGGAGAGTAACCCTTTGTCAGTTGCTTCCTTTGAAATTATTTTCTCCCATTCTGAGGGTTGTCTTTTCACCTCGTTTATAGTTTCCTTTGCTGTGCCGAAGCTTTTAAGTTTAATTAGGTCCCATTTGCTTATTTTTGTTTGCTAAAGCTTTTCTCCTCAATCCACACCTGAAATTTGAAGCTCTTCTTTAGATAATGTCAAACCTTTCAAAATAAAAAAGACTGAGGGTGGGAGAAGTTTCATGCATGTAACTGCCATTCCTATCCTAAAAAATATTTCTTAAAATGTCAAATGCTTTCTCTCCAGATGAACTGTGTGTGATTTAATGTTTGTCACTAGGCACACCGTGACAGAAATTACATTGAAGAGCTTCTAACTAATCAGAAGTCTTTAAAATTGCTTTTCAATCACCATTACAAGTTTGTTTGTTTGCTAATTTATGATTACTATTTTGAGAACTAGGAACTTCAAGGTCTGCTAGTAGCTCAATACTCAGCATACAGTTCTGTAGTTTAAACTATCTTAAAAATATATTTGTATAAACAGGTTACTATATTCTTCTATGAAAAGAACTTTGCTTTGAAAAGCCATAATAAAGTTTTTACCACATGTTGACCATCAGAGTAGAAACGTTAACTGAGCCAAAAGTAAGCCTTATATTTGAAGAGGGTCGTGACATATGTAATACGCATTGGTGAAAGTAAAACTTACATTGGACGTTTACTATATAAAATATAGGCATGTATAATTGGCTACTAAATGACATAGCAATGTATAGTCCAAAAATAAGGTCTCTTTTCACCTTACTTGGCAAGAGATATAACTACATGACAGTCTAGGGGTCAGAGAAGAGTCACCAAGTGCCATTAAAACAGGGAGTTACTAAAGAGTTTTGATCCTGAAATGAAATAAATACATGTTTAGAAAGATCACTCAGACAACCATGTAGAGGATAAAGCTGAAGCGCTGAGCAAAGAAGCAGAGAGACCGATTAAGGAACTATAGTCACCGTCCTGAATAGGATGTTCAGGGCTGAACTAAAACAGAAATGGGCAAGAGGTGTTAACAACTGGAAAGAAAACAATTAAAGAAAAATGGACAGGTGTTGAATAACTTATTACTGAGTAGGAGACACCTTCCCGGTGTCTCAACAGTTAAGAATCTGCCTACAATTCAGGAGATGCAGGAGATGCAAGTTCAAACCCTGGGTCGTGAAGATGGCCTGGGGCAGGCATGGCATCCCACCCCAGTATCCTTGCCTGGAGAATCCCAGGGACAGAGGAGCCTGGTGGGCTACCGTCTGTGGGGTACAAAAAGTCCAACACAGCTGAAGTGACTGAGCACGCTTGCGTGCATGCACTGAGGAGAGCAAAAAGGTTCAAATAATGACTGTAATTTTACTACATTTAAACAATAAATATTAACATCATTTACTAAACTGAGAAACACAGAGAACATAATCAAAGTAAAGAAAAAAGGTTCTATATTGGAGATATCCTCCAAGTTGCCACAGTTAGAGTTTAAAGAGAGGGAGCATTTTAGGGGTAATTGGGTATAAATGGTAGTTGAAGTCTCATCTTTTGGGTTGGGAGACAGTTCTCCATGAATCTTTCATAGTTTTGCATATCTTGGAAGCAGATACACTGATGGCCTTTGCTCTGGACTATATTTTCAAGAATGTTTGTGTAGCTAATAACCTTAGAAGACAGACTTAGTATCTCCCTCCTGGCACAGGGAGTTTTCATTCCTATCCAGTAAAGAAAAGATAATGTCTTCCTACGGGGCAGAGATCAGGCAGACTTAACAGCCCATTGCAAAATATTTGGTTTCTCTAAGTTCAGGATTCCTTCTATAATGCCATTCACAGAGAGGCCTTCTTTGTGTCAACCTATGGGAATCAGAGCTCAGAGAACAATGAAAATTCTAATTCTCTGGTCACTACCAGTGCTGTGAATAAAATGATCCTATGTCTCTGACCAAAGAGTTACATGAAACTGTGGTAGATGAACCGGTAATTAAAGTAAAACCTCAGGTCCTTAATAGTTCTTGACATCTGGAAAATTTCAACATTTAAGAGTTAAAAGAAATTGCCTCATGATATTGAAAAAGGCCAGCCAACTAGGCAGAAAGAAACAGGAGCTTTCTTCCCAGAGAGAAGAGAATTTTCAACAAGGAAATTTTCAACAGTGCAGAGATGTCAAGTAAGATGAGGACTTCAAAAGGTCAATTCAATTTGGTAAAATCAACAAGAACACTATCAAGGTGAGATAGGGTGCAAGAACAGCAACCAGTGGACTGAGGGATAAAGTTTAAGGAAGGCTATAGTGAGAGCAGATTGAAACAGCTATTAAAGAAGTTTGTTCTTAAAAAAAAAAAAAAAAGAAGAAGTTTGTTCTTGACATAAATTGTACCAATGTTTTCTTAGGTCAGTCTCCCAGAGAAATAGAAATAAAAGCAAAAAAACAAATGGAACCAAATCAAATCTACAAGCCTTTGCTCAACAAAGGAAACCATAAACAAAACAAAAATACAATCTATGAACTGGGAGAAACATTTGCAAATGATCCAACTGACAAAGGGTTAATTTCCAAAATATACAAAAAGCTCATACGATTCAAAAACAAAAATCAAAAAACCCAATTTAAACATGGGAAAAATACCTAAATAGACATTTCCAAAGAAGACATACAGATGGCCAAAAGACACATGAAAAGATGCTCAGCATCACTAGTTAATAGAGAAATACAAATCAAAACTACAATGAGGTATCACCTCATAACAGTTAGAATGGCCATCATTTAAAAGTTCACAAATAATTAATATTGGAGAGGGTGTGGAGAAAGGGAATCCACTTGTACTCTTGGTGGGAATGCAAATTGGTGCAGCCATTATGGAAAACAGTAGGAAGGTGCCTCAAAAAAGTAAAAACAGAGTCGCCATTTGATCCAACAATCCCACTCCTGCACATACACCCAGACAAAACTACAATTTGAAAAGATACATGCATCCTATGTTCACAGCAACACTACACACAATAGCCAAGATATGGAAGCAGCCTAAATGTCCCTGACATATGAATGCATAAAGAAAATGTGGTACAGATATACAGTGGGCTATTACTCATCCATATAAAAGAATGAAATAATGCCATTTTGCAGCCATATAGATGGACCTAGAGATTATCATACTAAAGAAGTAAGTTAGAAAGAGAACGACAAATACCAATCTAAAATATGACATGAAAGAACATATCTAAGAAACAGAAAGCAGACTCACAGACATGGAGAACACACTTGTAGTTGCCAAGAGGGAGAGGGAGTGACAGAAGGAAGGACTGATAGCTTGAGATTAGCGAACTAGTATATGTGCATGTATGCTAAGTCACTTCAGTCACGTCCAACTCTTTGTGACCCCACGGAGTGTAGCCCATCAGGCTCCTCTGTCCATGGGATTCTCCAGGCAAGGATACTGGAGTGGGTGGCCATGCCCTCTTCCAGGGGTTCTTCCCAACCCAGGAATCGAACCCAATTCTTCTGCAATGAGGTGCATTCTTTACAGTCTGAGTCCCCCAGGGATGCCCCCAAGTGCATATCTGTGTCCAAATGTCCCCTTTATATAAGGATGTGGGTCATATTGCATTAAGATCCATCCTTAGGACCTCATCCTAACTTGACTACATCTACAAAGACCCTCCTTTCCAAAAATGTCACATTATGAGGTACTGGGGGTAGGACTTCGACATATCTTTTGAGGGGAACATGATTCAACCCATAATAAAATCTATACTAATCTTTCAAACAGAAGTCTTCTCCCACTGACTCTGATCTCTGTCTACACTGCTTAAAAGTGACACCAACATGTGTTGAGGAGAGCGCCTACAAGGAGCCCCTAATGCGTCTGACACGAAGCAGAGCTCACTAAGTTATCTTCCATGCCTCCGTATTTTTTGAATGGGGCTGCCATAACGAATAACCACAGATTAGGTTAAACAACAGAAACAAGAGACTTAAACAACACACGTTTATTTCTTGGACTTGATCTAAAGTCGGAGACCACGGTGTCAGCAGATGTGGGTTCTCCTGAGGACCCCCTCCTGCTGCCTCTGCACACAGTCGTCCCTCTAGGCATGCACGGCCCTGGTATCTGTAGGTCCAAATTTCCTCTTCTCTTAAGGAGACCAGTCAGACTGGATTAGAACAGAAAGTGAAGTGAAAATGTTAGCCCCCAAACACATGAAAAGGTGCTCAACATCACTCATTATTAGAGAAATGCAAATCAAAACCACAATGAGGTACCATTACACACCAGTCAGGATGGCTGCTATCCAAAAGTCTACAAGCAATAAATGCTGGAGAGGCTGTGGAGAAAAGGGAACCCTCTTACACTGTTGGTGGGAATGCAAACTAGTACAGCCACTATGGAAAACAGTGTGGAGATTCCTTAAAAAACTGGAAATAGAACTGCCATATGACCCAGCAATCCCACTTCTGGGCATACACACTGAGGAAACCAGATCTGAAAGAGACACGTGCACCCCAATGTTCATCGCAGCACTGTTTATAATAGCCAGGACATGGAAGCAACCTAGATGCCCATCAGCAGATGAATGGATAAGGAAGCTGTGGTACATATACACCATGGAATTTTACTCAGCCGTCAAAAAGAATTCATTTGAACCAGTCCTAATGAGATGGATGAAACTGGAGCCCCTTATACAGAGTGAAGTAAGCCAGAAAGATAAAGAACATTACAGAATACTAACACATATATATGGAATTTAGAAAGATGGTAACGATAACCCTATATGCAAACCAGAAAAAGAGACACAGAAATACAGAACAGACTTTTGAACTCTGTGGGAGAAGGTGAGGGTGGGATGTTTCAAAAGAACAGCATGTATACTATCTATGGTGAAACAGATCACCAGCCCAGGTGGGATGCATGAGACAAGTGCTCGGGCCTGGTGCACTGGGAAGACCCAGAGGAATCGGGTGGAGAGGGAGGTGGGAGGGGGGATCGGGATGGGGAATAAGTGTAAATCTATGGCTGATTCATATCAATGTATGACAAAACCCACTGAAATGTTGTGAAGTAATTAGCCTCCAACTAATAAAAAAATTAAAAAATAAAAAAAAATTTAAAAAAAAGCAATGACTGAAAAAAAAAAAGAAAAAGAAAAAAAAAAAAAAATCTCAAAAAACGAAAGTTCAGGACCAGACAGCTTCACTGGTGAATTCTACCAAACATTTAAAAAGAATCAATACCAATCCTTCTCAGCCTCTTCCAAAATAAATAGGAGGGAACACATCCCAACTCATTAAAAAAAAAAAGAAAATGTTAGCCCCTCAGTCATGTCTGACTCTTTGCGACCCTATGGACTGTAGCACACCAGGGTCCTCTGTCCATGGAGTTCTAGGGCCCACCCTAAATTACCTCTTTAAATATTCTATCTCTAAATAAGGTTACATTCTGAAGTACTGGGGGTTAGGGCTTCAACTAATGACTTTGAAGGAGGCATAATTCAGTCCATGGGACTTTCCAGGTGGCTCAGTGGCAAAGAAGAAAAAAGTGAAAGTGTTAATCACTCAGTAGTGTCTGACTCTTTGTGATGCCATGAACTGTAGCCCACCAAACTCCTCTGTCCACGGAATTCTCCAGGCAAGAATACAGGAGTGGGTTGCCATTCTTTTCTCCAGGGATCTTCCCAGCCCCAGCCCAGGGGCTGAACCTGAGTCTCCTCTATTGCAGTCAGATTCTTTCATGTCTGAGCCACAAAGAATCTACCTGCAATGCAGGAGATGCCGGTCAATCCCTGAGTCAGGAAGATCCCCTGGAGAAGGAAATGGCAACCCACTCCAGTATTCTTGCCTGGGAAATCCCATGGACAGAGGAGCCTGGTCGATGGGGTAGCAAAAGGATTGAACATGACTTAGCAGCTTAAAAACAACAATAACAAATTCAGCCCAAATGGGCCCTAAGTTATACTTCCCAGGAGAATGTGGTAACAAGAATCCAAGCATATTTCTGTTTGGTTGATAGCTGGGACTTTCTTCCTCTTCCTACCTGATTTTCTCTACCTTCATTCTAAGGCCCATTCCACAAAGTTGTTATGAGATCTCTAATCCATGGTGAAAATACAATGGCCTCTCTCACTAGTTACTGGTTCCTGGAAAAGGTCCTTAAAACTTACAGCATCATTAAAAATAATAATAATACAGACACAAAACATTCAAATGTGAATTAGACAACAGTCAGACTTCCCCTTATTGTGGTCTAAAAATTAAACACAAAACTATGTAACCAAGAGAAAGAAAACTGCTAGAGTCCTTCTTAGAACTGAACAATTTCTGGCTTGAAAACCTTAGTTTACAGGAAAGGTAATGTTGCATATTTATGAAATAAGATTGGAAATCAAGTACATAATTTCCTAGTTTTTTACTAACCTAAAATAAAATGTACGACCTTATATTTTACAGAAAATGTGATTTAGTGGCATAAATCATGAGTTGAGGGCATCAAAAAAGAAATTCCAAGTTTCCAAGTTAATTTAACTCTAACTCAGTTTTAGAGTCAGCAATCAATACCAAAATCCTCCATAACCTCCCCAGCAAAATTTGCTAATGATTTATATATTGGGTGATCATTTAAATACAACAAATATTTGCCTTTCAAATTTTCTGATGAAGTAGCTGAATTGGACTAGGTTGCTTATGTTAAATAGCAACAGCAATGCATCATTATCAGCTGTGAGCTTCTTTCTCGAATGTGCCGTCACAGCATTCATGTTAAAAAAATTTAATGCATTTCTTAATACCCTCAAACAATTATTCAAATTTTACTTGAACTTTTCTTGCCAAGAAAAAACAAAATGCCTTAGTGTCTTGTATTCTATCAAATTTGTCTCCAATATTGTATTCAGCGAGTACCTCTGTATAATAGGCACTGGTTTTGCTATAACTGATATTTTCCTCCTAAACTTCTTAAAAAGTTTTAACCTAATGTTTATCCACCTGGTTCTTTACTCCGGCTTCATTAGCAACTTGATTAGAGTCTTAAGGAGTGCAACGCTTTGGTCAAAATTCATCACTTCTTCTTACATAACACTCTACTCATCATCTTATCAGGAAAGAAATAACACTACTGACACTAAATTTCAAGTGTCCAAATACCTGTGGCATTCTCCACTCTCAGATATCTTTGTGCATCAGTACCAGTCGAAGAGCTCCATGTCTTTTGTACAGTCACTTATTTGTTAAATTTACTCAATTATCATACAATTTTTAGAGTGTGTTATGAACCAAGTATTCTATTAGAGCTTAAAGACACAAAGATGAAGGAGAAAATGTATGCCATCAGGTGGCTTTCAATACCCCATAATGCCTGTTCCAATGCAGAACAGACACCTGTGGACTAAACCGGAAAGTGGGCATGATTGACTACAAAGAGAATCTGGGTATGTGTGCATATGCATTTGTGCCCTGTGTTCAAACAGCAAGATGAGGTAAGCTAACCATGATATTATTAGCGGGCACAAGCATCAATCTTCTCCATGAAGTCTACTCATAAAAGCTGTCCCTCACTTGGTAGTAGCAACCACCATTTTCAAGAGCCTGAGCTGTACTGGATTCACAAATGACTTAATCCACCCAACACAGGAAAATGGGATACCTGCTAGCACCATATATACAAATCATTTGAAGCTATGATCCCATTTGTGTTCATAGAAATATTCTTGTTTACTCTCACTGAATTGACTTAACTATAAGCAACTGAAATATTAATGAGGCAGATACTCATCACATGTTTAATTTGGATTAGTTTTTGTTAATTTTATCAAAAACTATCAAATCCCTAGTGTGTGTTAGGCATTTTATTAGGCACTGGGAATAAATTAATAAGTAAAAACTGACAGAGGGCCAGCATCCTTGGAGCTCTCATGGAGAGAGAGGGATTATTTAAGTGTAACACAATGTAAATTATAACTGTGTTAAGTGCTGGCAAAGTAAGACACTAATAGGAACCTTTGACCCAGAGCAGGAGGCCTGTGAAGGATTCTTAGAATAAGTGAAGACTGATCCTATGGTCTCAGCGAGGAGAAATATGTTATGAAGAACTGCTTGAATTTAATAGGTAGAAATGATCCAGAAAGAGGAAATGAGCTTTAATGAGAAGCAGCCAATCACACTGAGGAATAGTGTGGATGAAGAACAGAAAGTAAGAGTGATAAAGGTAAGAAAAGAAGAATGAGGTGCAGAAAAGGAGGATGGAGGCCAGGCTATGCTTGTCCCAGGGGGTCATATTCAAAATTTTGTTCTTTAGCCTACAAGCAATGGAAACCCATTAAGATATTTTTTTTAACTAGGTATTTCATTGAGGTATGATTGACATACAAAAATTTGCATAATGTAATGATGAGTTTAAAAATAACTGTGTAGCCATGTTCCTAACATCGTACAAGAGGTGGTGATCAAAACCATCCCCAAGAAAAAGAAATGCAAAAAGGCAAGATGAGAAGGCCTTGTCTGAGGAGGCCTTACACTCAGCAGTGGACTGGAAAAGGTCAGTTTTCATTCTGATCACAAAGAAAGGCAAGGCCAAAGAATGTTCCAACTATAGCACAATTGCACTCATCTCACACGCTAGCAAAGTAACGCTCAAAATTCTCCTAGCTAGGCTTCAACAGTATGCAAACCAAGAACTTCCAGATGTTCAAACTGGATTTTAAAAAGACAGAGTAACAAGAGATCAAATTGCCAACATCTGTTGGATCATAGAAAAAGCAAGAGAGTTCCAGAAAAACATCTACTTCTGTTTCATTGACTACACTAAAGCCTTTGATTGTGTGGATCACCACAAACCATGGAGAATTCTTCAAGAGATGGGAGTAACAGACCACCTTATCTGCCTCCTGAGAAATCTGTATGCAGGTCAAGAAGCAACAGTTAGGACTGGACATGGAACAAAGAACTGGTTCCAAGCCATGAAAGGTGTATGTCAGAAGATGAGATGGTTGGATGGCATCACCAACTCGATGGACATGAGTTTGAGCAAGCTCTGGGAGTTGGTGATGGACATGGAAGCAAAGAGTTGGACATGACTGAACAACTGAACTGATACATCCATGAAACCATCACCACAATCAACACCATGCATATATCACATCTAAAAGATTCCTCCTGACTTCTTTACTTATGGAGTATTTTTGTGATAGGAACACTTAACGTAAGATCTATCTCTTAGCAAATTTTAAGAGTAAAACACAGTATTGCTAACTATAAGCTATATGCTATACAATCAATCTCCAGAACTTACATAACTTAGACGTTGTACCCTTTGACCAAGGTTCCCCCTCCCCCTAGACCCTGGCAACCAGTATTCTACTCTCTGATTCCATTAGTGTAACTGTTTCAGATTCCTCATTTAAGTGAAATCATGTAGTTACTTGTTCTTCTGTAAATGGCTTATTTCACTTACCATAAGATCCTCCAGGATCATCTATGTTGTCACAAATGGCAGGGTTTCCAGAAATGTCTACTTCTCCAAGTGTTTTTCAAAATAATATCATTTATATGATTCCTTGATCATATAAACAAATAATTCTTTGAATGTTTACAAATCTCAAATCTCCTGAATATATTTTATGTCACACTTATGTTAGGGGAAGCACACTGATTGAAACCGCCCACCCTGGCCAGGCACCGTAGTAACCATTTGCATGAGTTGTTTTATGACAGGAGATCCTGATAAGGAATATGGAACTAATAAGCCACCACCAACCGCAAGAGTTCGGGAAAGGTCGAAAGGAGACACCGCGTGTCCGTCCACTTCCCAGAATCCCTCTCGCTAGCATCCATCTTGGCTGAGCGATGCGTGCGCCACCAGGAAAGCCTGAATTAGAATGATTGGCCAAAGATCACCGGGAAACTAATCCCATCACCATAAAACCCAAGACTGTGAGCCACGCAGCAGAGCAGTTCTCCTGGGTTCCCTCACCCTCCTGCTCTCCACCCGGGGGCCCTTCCCAATAAAATCTCTTGCTTTGTCAGCACATGTGTCTCCTCGGACAATTCATTTCTGAGTGTTAGACAAGAGCCCGGTTTTGGGCCCTGGAAGGGGTCCCCCTTCCTACAACACTTATATTTAACGACCCCAAATCTAAAATCATCAAAACGTTTTAATTTGCTTCAAAGTGGTTGTGGTTACTGTTCTTTTTCCTCAGATAGTGTGAACCTGGGTGAGATTCTTGCAAATACACCTATTTTTACCCCAAGGGCACATGATTGATTCTCTCTTAATTATTTATCACAGAGAAAAACCTGTATACAAATAGGGACAGTCTATTTTAAATTAATTAATGTCTTACTGTTTGTTTTCAATATATCTTCACTAAATAGATGGAAGGAAAGCATGGTGGTAAAGTGTGGCAGTGTGCTCACTGAATCCTAATTACAAAGCTTGTTTTCCCACTGATATATCCAGTCCTCACTTTCAGCCATTGTCTCTAAACACTTTGAGAAGGTAACAGGCAGGAAGGCCGGGGGTCTCCAAACAGAGGAAATAGGCTGCAAGTGTCAGACATTTTTTATCTCTCTCTTAAGTGGCAGGAGGGAACAAACTACCAGTGTTATACTTTTTCCCCTTCTCTATACAAATTTAAAAAGAGGTTTCTTTTAAAATTCTGTGTTGCCATGACAACACCTGGTTCCACCTGAACTTTTCTCAAACCTTGAGTTAACCAAAGTGGTTTTTCTTATGGAAATGTTTGTCTTAAGCTATGTTAATGAACTATGTATTTACCCTAGACTGTTTTCTGACTCAGAACCTGACTTGACAAGCCAGTATGTTTTACTCAGGCAAATGTTCCCTTAAGCTATTGTTAATGAGACTATATTTGCTTGGAAACCTGCCTTTCTTCAAGATTCATGTAAATTTTGTGGGTGAGGGGCCTCATGCCAGTCTCTGAGTTTTGAGACATTTCCTTTCTCTAATTAGTAGGCTGCTAGTAGCTATATAACAAACAGCTAAAGACTGGGGTGGGGGGGGGGCAATCCTTCTGCCCCCTTCTGATGTCTATGTCAGAAGCTTTCTCTATCTCTTTTACACTTTAATAAAACTTTATTACACAAAAGCTCTGAGTAATCAAGCCTCGTCACTGGCCCCAGATTGAAGTCTTCTCCTCCGGGGCCGAGAATCCCAGCATCTTGTACAGCTCAGCAAAAACCTTTCAACTTCACCCTGAACTCTGAGTTCACCAGCAGATCCTCTATATTGATTTTGTTACTTTGCTCCTCCGGGATTCATGAATGGTAAACACAGCTGGATTGTCAGCAAACCTCTAATCTGGAAACCATCGCTATCATCCCTCCTGTAAACTTTTTTGAATCCATGTTAATTCCATCTTCAGTTCTTTGATGTGATGTTTCAATTCAGCCAATTTTTTTTTGAACTTTCACCAAACCAGTCATACATATCCTGCTGGTTTTGCCACTCTTTTTTTTTTTAAGTTTCTCTGACATTGTAATTCCCTACATCATAAAGTAGTTTTGTTTTCCTAAAAAATCAGATGAAATGATAGTTTTCTGTAAGGGATACTTTGTTTCTTTTTTTCTCACTCTAGGGGAGGATTTTCCTTTTAGAGTTACTTTTTCCGAGTCAAAATTAACATACCCACCCTCAAATTCTGATCAGGGTGTGGGCTGCTTGCTGTTAACATTCCAACTTTGCTGGTTTTCCCCTACTATTCAAACGTAGAGCTTTCCTATAAAACCTTTCACAAGCTGAGATGGTGGGAAAGGAGGGAACAATTACCTTTGGACGCATTTTGCTAATGGATGCACAGAATAAATCAAACTAAAGCACAAATGCTTACCTACCGAGAGTATAAAAGCATGGTGGCCTGCTGTAGAGAAGCTGGGTGTAGTTCCCAGGGACGCCGCTTGGTGGCGCCACTCTTGCTGCTCAGGATGTGCACCGCGTCTCTAAGGGCTGGTTGCAAAACAAACGCTGAATAGTATTTTTGCTATTCTCCTTTTGCCATAAAAGCAAAAATTCGCTTAAAGGTTTTTTCAGTTAGTGAAAAGAGGTATTAATGTAGGTCTTTCATAAAAGCAAAATGGGATAAAGCAAACTTTCGAAAAGCATGGCATGCCTGTATTTGATGTTTTTCACTAAACTCATACTGTTATCATTTTTATCAGCCGGTGATTTTTCACTTTTTTAAATATTCTTCCTATTTTTCCTGGTGCTCCAATACTAACTTAACTTGCTTTGTCTTCTATCAACACTCGATCCATATGTCAAACGCAAACAACACATTGTCACATGGCCTGTGGTTTCATGAATATGCCACCTGTGACTTTTTGTAATCGTTCTTCTCTGCTAAACACTGTATTTTCATCACTTTCATTGTTTCAGATATCTAGCTTGTGTGAACACTGAGGAACAACAAAACAGAATCACCATTATCCTGGGTCTTGACAAGTTTTGACATAGTTAGCATGGTTCAGTGTCCCATTCAAAACTGACCTCTTTAAAGTGTTTATGTCTTCACTGATGCCTCCTCTGCATTCATTTCTATCGAAATTATCATTGCTTCCCCCAACACAGTTGTCTTCTGTTGGCACTCCCTCTGTTTTCATCCAATTCACTTCCACAACTGCAGCGGTTTGAGCTAAAGATCTCATTATAATTTCAAGACCCATACATGGCAGTTCTAACATAATTTTTCTATCTTGAGAGCTTGACTCTCTTTAAGAAACTGAAGTCTACTGTACTGACACTAACAATGACTATCTCCCTGAGAAATATTTCATCCATTTCTTTTCTTCCATCTATTATTCATTTACCACCTCCAGCTAAACCACCCAACGGTGCTGCTTTTGTTACTTCCCTACAAAGCATAAGCTTGAGTTGTTCTCTTTCTTACATTCTGACTTTCAGGTGCTTGTACTGTTTGTATTTCCTATGAATTTTATTGAAGGAATGACCATCAGAATCATTATGAATTTTCTTTAGCATGAAACTCAGTTATGCAAAGTGTCTGTTTTTTCATCACTTGACATTGGAGTGAACTGCCTTCAGATATCCACCCTTCAGATGAATCCCAGGAACCCAGACACAGCCAAACAGTTTGACTCTGTTTCAGAGTTTCTCCATTAACAAGTAGTTTAACCACCTTCAGGAGTGAACCCACTATCCCGCCTTCCCTTTTTGGTAAGAGGGGTGAGATCTGCTTTGCATGCTCTGTGACTCAGTGGTGCTTAGGTCTTCAGACCAGCTCTCCTTCCTGCTTTGGGTTAGTCTGTCTTCACACTCACGGTGACTCACCCAGCAGCAGAATCCTTCTATGAGGTGACCTCAGTTATCACATCTTAGCTGGTGGACTGCCATGGTGATCTGATGGCAGGTGAGCTAGTCTCCAGGTTTCTGGAGCATCACTCACCCTTTATTAAAATATTTGATTATTCTAAAATTTTAAATCATCACCATGGTTACAGAAAGAGAGAACTGAAAGGTGACAATGGGCACCAAGAGATCAGTTAGGAGACTGCCACATCAAAGAAATAAGGGGGCCTTGAGAAGGCCAAATAGGGAAAGGAGTACGTTAAAGCTGTATATTGTCACCCTGCTTATTTAACTTATATGCACAGTATATCATGAGAAACACTGGGTTGGATGAAGTACAAGCTGGAATCAAGATTGCCAGGAGAAATATCAATAACCTCTGATATGCAGATGACACCACCCTTATGGCAGAAAGTGAAGAACAACTAAAGAGCCTCTTGATGAAAGTGAAAGAAGAGAGTGAAAAGTTGGCTTAAAGCTCAACATTCAGAAAACTAAGATCATGCCATCTGATCCCATCACTTCATGGCAAATAGACAGGGAAACAGTGGAAACAGTGACAGACTTTATTATTTGGGGCTCCAAAATCACTGCAGATGGTGACTGCAGCCATGAAATTCAAAGACGCTTGCTTTTTGGAAGAAAAGTTATGACCAACCTAGACAGCGTATTAAAAAGCAGACACATTACTTTGCCAACAAAGATCTGTCTAGTCAAAGCTATGGTTTTTCCAGTAGTCATGTATGGATGTGAGAGTTGGACTATAAAGAAAGCTGAGTGCCGAAGAATTGATGCTTTTGAACTGTGGTGTTGGAGAAGACTCTTGAGAGTCCCTTGAAGCTGCAAGGAGAATCCACCAGTTCGCTCCTAAAGCATCAGTTCTGAATATTCAATAAGAAGGACAAGATGCTGACGCACCCAATATTTTGGCCACTGAATGTAAAGAACTGACCTCCTTGGAAAAAGACCCTGATTGCTGGAAAGATTGAAGGGGATGACAGAGGTGAGATGGTTGGATGGCATCACCGACACAAGAGACATGGGTTTGGGTGGACTCCGGGAGTTGGTGATGGACAGGCAGGCCTGGCTGCTGCAGTCCATGGGGTTGCAAAGAGTCAGACACGACTGAGATACTGAACTGAACTGAACTGAGAAGGCCATGTGTGAAACAGGAAAGGAGAAATGTGGACAGATTTAAGAAATACTAAGAGGAGAAGGGGACGACAGAGGATGAGATGGTTGGATGGCATCACCGACACAAGAGACATGGGTTTGGGTGGACTCCGGGAGTTGGTGATGGACAGGGAGGCCTGGCTGCTGCAGTCCATGGGGTTGCAAAGAGTCAGACACGACTGAGATACTGAACTGAACTGAACTGAGAAGGCCATGTGTGAAACAGGAAAGGAGAAATGTGGACAGATTTAAGAAATACTAAGAGGAGAAGGGGACGACAGAGGATGATATGGTTGGATGGCATCACCGACACAAGAGACATGGGTTTGGGTGGACTCCGGGAGTTGGTGATGGACAGGGAGGCCTGGCTGCTGCAGTCCATGGGGTTGCAAAGAGTCAGACACGACTGAGATACTGAACTGAACTGAACTGAGAAGGCCATGTGTGAAACAGGAAAGGAGAAATGTGGACAGATTTAAGAAATACTAAGAGGAGAAGGGGACGACAGAGGATGAGATGGTTGGATGGCATCACCGACACAAGAGACATGGGTTTGGGTGGACTCCGGGAGTTGGTGATGGACAGGGAGGCCTGGCTGCTGCAGTCCATGGGGTTGCAAAGAGTCAGACACGACTGAGATACTGAACTGAACTGAACTGAGAAGGCCATGTGTGAAACAGGAAAGGAGAAATGTGGACAGATTTAAGAAATACTAAGAGGAGAAGGGGACGACAGAGGATGATATTGGATTGAGATGGAATCAGAACAAGAGACATTGGGTTTGAGGTGGACTCGGGAGTTGGTGATGGACAGGAGGCTGGATGCTGAGGCTATGGGGATCAAAGAGTCCAGACAGACAAATGAACAACTGAACTGAATGATGAGAAGACGTAAAGAATAGATGATGAATGGAATATGGGCACAAGGGAAGAAAGAGTATGTCAGGATGTGAATCGATTGGGAGGTTCTGAATAATGGTATATTAGTGATAAGAGAGTTGCAATCATGAGAGGGGAGTATTGGGAAGATAGGTTTTGCAAGTTGGACCGAGCAATAAAGGTATAGATCATGTGGGTGTGAGTGTTGAGATAACTTGGAGGGAGATTTAAAGGATAAGGTGAAAAGCTGACATCCTGAATAAAGGTTCTGGGTTGTGATTTTGAGGGCTGACAGAATGTCATCTGCATGTTTTTCATAAAAAATATCACAAAGACAGATTTCGGAGAGTTTAATAATAGAATTTATTTTATTCAGTAGTGTTATTGGCAGGGTAAGAAATCCTGCAAGTTTCTGGCAAATTTATTTATATTTGGTGAGAGCTTTCTTTCATGGCTCGTGTAACAGCCTCTCTTGAGTGCATGCATCAGTTGCTCAATTGTTTATGACTCTGTCGCCCCAGACTGTTAAATGCCAGCGGCTCTATCGAATTGGGATTTTTTCAGGCAAAGAATACATCGGAGTGCGCACGCCGTTGCAATTTTTTCCTTCTCCAGGGTCTTCCCCACGCAGGGATCAAACTCATGTCTCCTGTGTCTCATGCATTGCAGGTAGGTTCTTTACCTGCTGAGCCATCAGGGAAGCCCAAGGCCTCCATCTTACTGTGTGCTTGTGGAACCTCTCTTCTGCACATAGGGAGAGAGAAAAACAGAGAGAGAGAAAGACAAACAGAGTTCTTTGGTGTCTTTTCTTATAAGAACATTGTGAGATCCTATCTGGGTATCATTTAACCTTAATTATTTCCTTAAAGGCCCCATCTCCAAATATGGCCACACTCGAGGTTAGAATTTCAACAAAAGTAATGCAATTACTCTGCAAAGCAATCTCTTACCGTCTGCACAATTCCTTACCTGCTCTTTATATGTGTCACTCTACTTTAAAATGAAGTCAAGGAAAATTTGTCCAAAATAAATATTAAGAAATAGACGTGCTTAGTCGCTCAGTTGTGTCCAACTCTTTGTAACCCCGTGGATTATAGCCCGCCAGGCTCTTCTGTCCATGGGATTCTCCAGACAAGAATACTGGAGTGGGTTGCCATACTCTCCTCCAGGAGATCTTCCCAGCTCAAGGGTTGAACCCAGGTGTCCTGCATTGCAGGCAGATTCTTTATGCCTGCAATGTGGGAGACCCCAGTTTGATTCCTGGGTCCAGAAGATCCCCTGGAGAAGGGATAAGTTACCCACCCCAGTATTCCTGGGCTTCTTTGGTGGCTCAGCTGGTAAAGAATCCACCTGCAATAAGCAGACCTGGGGTTCGATCACTGGGTTGGGAAGATCCCCTGGAGAAGGAAACAGCTACCCACTCCAGTATTCTGGCCCCCATAATATTAATCTCACAAAGAAATAGATAGATGTAGACAAATAGATTTTCTATTTTTCTCCACAAACATGCTGCTATTGACTTGCCTTTGTAAGACTACTTGAGGGTCCTGATATAGTCAATGACCACATGGAAGTTCAGCTTGGAAATAGTAATCTCATTTGCAGCGAAGTAAAAGTCACTCAGTCATGTCTGACTCTGCAACCCCATGATCTATACAGTCCATGGAATTCTCCAGGCCAGAATACTGGAGTGGGTAGCCTTTTTGCAGTGAAGTCACTGTAAAATTTTGGTCCTTCCAGCCATCACAAATTAATCAGTATCAGATCAGGTCAGCATTTTAATGAAAACCAAAAGAAAATATTTTGGCTACTCATGGCACTGGAAATTCTATAGGCAACACAATGTCTTCTGAGATCAGTGCAGAACTGTACCATCAGCATTTCAATAAACAGTACTTATGTTAGCATTGCCAATATCGATGATGTAAAGATTCTAAACTTGTTTGGCAAAAGAAAGAAATATTTCCCCTTTGATATTTGCCAAATTTTGTATAATATTATTACATCTTTCCTCTTCCATTATATTTAGCTGTTTGTCATAGCCTTCATTCCCTTTCCTGAACTTTTGGGCAGAACTGTTCTGATGTCACTTATACAGTTAACTCCTTCAGGGGGAGTCTCCTTTTGCATTCACCATCTATAGACTGTGTCACTTCTGTGTCATTATATATAATCCATAAAGAGCGTGGGCTTGAAAACTGCTATATCAACCATGAAAATGAATACTTACCTTGAATTGTTTGTACTGTAACTAGTGAGAAGTTTAATATACTCTGCAATATTTTTATGTTTCCTCAATGTATGAAAATCTATTTAGACATGGGCTAAGGAAAAATACATGGGCTAGGGGCTTCCCTGGTAGCTCAGACGATAAAGTGTCTGCCTATAATGCGGGAGACCTGGGTTCGATCCCTGGGTCGGGAAGATCTCCTGGAGAAGGAAATGGCAACCCACTCCAGTATTCTTGCCTGGAAAATCCCATGGACGGAGGAGCCTGGTAGGCTACAGTCCATGGGGTCGCAAAGAGTCGGACACGACTGAGTGACTTCACTTCACTTCAAGGAAAAATAAGTATTATTTGTGTGGGTCTAAAACCCTGATTCCCTTTAGATTAAATTTGTACCAGAGCAGTTAGGCTGAAAATCATGCTAACAAAATCAAAAGCAACAAATTTAATTCACATGTTTCAAGGAGCATCCCTCAAAATACTGGCCAGAGATGTTTGCCTCATTCTGGACAAGGGTGGCAAAATGTCTAATATGAGAGGCAACTATAGCTGGGCTAAGTGGGAAAGATGAGCCAAAGCTAGTTGGAAGATGTCAATATTTTTGCATGGAAGCACACAGAGATAATCTGTTTTAAACCTGGTTCACCCTTCCTAGCAAGTTTTTTTTTTTTCCTTTTCCCACTTGGTAAATTGAGGTTCTTAATATATATGGTAAAGATCTCTAACAAAAACTCAGATCCAGTTAGCATTTCTAACAAAGTACAAACATAGTTTTAATAAAGAAACTGTCCAAGTATTTTATATACTGAAAGAGAGACCAACCTATAAAATGCAATATGGTGAGTTGAAAAGCACTGACCTAGCAATCAGAATCCTTGGATTCAAGACCTAGTGCTTCCACTAACCAGCTGTGGACTGGGCACATTTCACCTTATAGAGCTTAGTTTTCTTATCTATAAAATGAAGAAAGTGGAAAAATTCCTTAAGGGATTTTATATAACACCCAAAAAATGAATCATGAGTATTTCAGAAGCAAAGAAGAACTAGAGTCTCTTGATGGAAGTGAAAGAGAAGAGTGAAAAAGTTGACTTAAAACTCAACATTCAGAAAACTAAGATCATGGCATCTGGTCCCATCACTTCATGGCAAATAGATGGGGAAACAGTGGAAACAGTGGTGTTAGTCATTCTGTTGTGCCCAACTCTTTGTGACCCCATGGACTGTAGCCTGCCAGGTTCCTCCGTCCATGGAATTCTTCAGGCAAGAATACTGCAGTGGGCTGCCATTTCCTTCTCCAAGTGGAAACAACAAGACACTTTATTTGGGGGGGGGGGGGGCTCCAAAATCACTGCAAATGGTGACTACAGCCATGAAATTAAAAAATGCTTGCTCCTTGGAAGAAAAATTATGACCAATCTAGACAACTTTTTAAAAAGCAGAAACATTATTTTCCCAGCAAAGGTCTGTCTAGTCAAAGCTATGGTTTTTCCAGTAGTCATGTATGGATGTGAGAGTTGGACTATAAAGAAAGCCGAGTGACAAAGAATTGTCTTTGAACTGTGGTGTTGGAGAAGACTCTTGAGAGTCCCTTGGACTGCAAAGAGATCCAATCACTCCATCCTAAAGGAGATCAGTCTTGGGTGTTCATTGGAAGGACTGATGCTGAAGCTGAAACTCCAATACTTTGGCCACATGATGTGAAGAACCGACTCACTGGAAAAGACCCTGATGCTGGGAAAGATTGAACGTAGGAGAAGGGGATGACAAAGGATGAGATGGTTGGATGGCATCACTGACGGGATGGTCATGAGTTTGAGTTGGCTCCGGGAGTTGGTGATGGACAGGGAAGCCTGGTGTGCTGCAATCCATGGGGTTGCAAAGAGTTGGACACAACTGAGCGACGGAACTGATTAGAAAAAATAACTTAAATGCATGCCCTACTGATGATCACTATCCTTATATGGGTAAATGAAGATTGCCTTTGGTACAGACAAATACCAAGATTTCTGCTGATCTATTTAGCAATGAACTACTGGTAAAGCTCACTTTATTACTGAGAGCAATTTAAACACTCAAGATAGAATCCTTACTGCCAATCAAATTTCTAGAGAAGCTGAGAATGACGAATAGCTAAAGAGTTTTTTCCTAACTTTAGAATCATATTCAACTCTTGATCATATCTCTATCAGAAAGTGTTGAAAGTGTCAGTTGTTCAGTCTTGTCTGACCCTTTGCGACTCCATGGACTGGGGCCTGCAAGGCTCCTCCGTCCATGGGATTCTCCAAGCAAGAATATTGGAGTTGGTTGTCATTTCCCTCTCTAGGGGATCTTCCTGACTTAGGAATCAAACCTGGGTCTCCTGTGTTGTGGGCAGATTCTTCACTGTCTGAGCTCCCAGGAAAGTCCCATCTATTTAAAACACTCTGTAGTTTATACTTAAAACTCTCAAGTACATGTTTCATGTATATTAGATTCTAGTTTATTTTCCTGACCACTGATTTTCATTATAAAATTATTTTCATCTCAAAATTAAGAAACATTTGAAAATAACAAAAAGGCTTTTCTTAACTTATTGAAACAAGAGATTCTTTTAGGCCCCAATAGTTAGGGTTATGCCAAATGATTTATTTTCTTCATCAACAGCAAACTTTTTATCATTCAATCTTTCTGCTTTGACCATTAAATATTTAAGAAACTGTTAACAGGGAGTGTTTACTAAATCACTAAACCTCACTAAATCACGAAAGCAAGAGCAGCCAAACATTTCTTAAAATCTCTGCCAGATTTATAATTTGCAAAGTCATGCTAAAAAGCACTTTGGTTGGCAATTTCATTAAAGTTCTAAAATACTCTGCTATTGCACTTTTAAAATCTAGCATGACAGCTTTTAGTTTCGAATACTTTGACATTGCCCCTCTAAGACATCCTTAATAATAGCACCAACAAATTAGATAGGAACACAAAGATAGAACCTTCTGACAGAGTCTGGAATCTATGTCATCTATAAATGTCCAATACCTAGTCTATTGTATAGGAGAAAAAGAGCTGTACCTAAGCCCTTAGTCAAATCTTAAGTTGAAAGCAAGTTACACTCACAGATATCATTTTAATTCTGAGTCTTTAGTTATCATTAATAAATGGTTATTTTTTTTTCCTCCAGCTTCAAGTACTTTTTTCTGCTTTTATAATATGTCTATACTTGATCAACTCTATGATGCTTCTAGGATAACATAATAAGCACCTGAAACTCCAGGTCTCCAAGAAAAAAGGTAATAGGGAAACGAAGCTGAACCTGTCTTCTCCTCTTCATCTTGCCCATCTTTCCTGCCCTCCTGAGCCCACTCTTGATACTTTCCTTCCTTCCATGATGTAACTCTGCCTTCCAGCTTCACCCTCTCTGTCTTATTCCCCAAATGTCCTTTAGTTCTTCAACTCTTCCAAGTGATTTGAGGTCTAAAGCTGAAGTATTGGCTGCAGTCACCATATCAAACTGTGGCAGATATCTTCAGTCTGAAATGTCAGTGTTTGTGGTTAATTAAATAGCCATTCAAAATTCAAGGTTGAAATTCAGAATGTGTATGTGTTTAAAATTGTTCTTTACAAAAATAGAATGTTTTATTAAATAGGGAAAAAATGAACAAACCTAAACTCATAGATCTCAACACCTCTTCTCAAGCTCACTCCCTATGTAAATCTCTGCCCCTCCCACTCAAACTCTTCCCCTCCCACACACACATACACACCCCTTTACAGCAAATGGCACTGTCATCTATAAAAATAGGGGCAACCTGAAAGTTGAGAGTGAGGTTTTATTTAGTGGGAATGCAGGCGAACCCAAAAGAGCTGACTCTGAGGAGGCAGGGAAGGAGCCAGGCTACATACAGGTCTGCAGCAAGGGGCAGGTAATCTGAATATTAAAAGTTAACTGTTAATGAAAAGAAAACTAAATATCTCAAGTGAAGACACTTAGCGATCTTCTATGCATGAAAAGTAATGCTCAAAATTCTCCAAGCTAGGCTTCAGCAATACATGAAGTGTGAACTTCCAGATGTTCAAGCTGGTTTTGGAAAAGGCAGAGGAACCAGAGATCAAATTGCCAACATCTGCTGGATCACTGAAAAAGCAAGAGAGTTCCAGAAAAACATCTATTTCTGCTTTATTGACTATGCCAAAGCCTTGGACTGTGTGGATCACAATAAACTGTGGAAAATTCTGAAAGAGATGGGTTATACCAGACCACCTGACATGCCTCTTGAGAAACCTGTATGCAGGTCAGGAAGCAACAGTTAGAACTGGACATGAAACAACAGACTGGTTCCAAATCAGGAAAGGAGGATGTCAAGGCTGCTTATTGTCACCCTGCTTATTTAACTTATATGCAGAGTACATCACAAGAAACGCTGGGCTGGAAGAAGCACAAGGTGGAATCAAGATTGCCGGGAGAAATATCAATAACTTCAGATATGCAGATGACACCACCCTTATGGCAGAAAGTGAAGAGAAACTAACGAGCCTCTTGATGAAAGTAAAAGAGAAGAGTGAAAAAGTTGACTTAAAGCTCAACATTCAGAAAACTAAGAATATGGCATCTGGTCCCATCACTTCATGGGAAATAGATGGGGAGACAGTGGAAACAGTGTCAGACTTTATTCTTTTGGCCTCCAAAATCACTGCAGATGGTGATTGCAGCCATGAAATTAAAAGACGCTTACTCCTTGGAAGGAAAGTTATGACCAACCTAGACAGCATATTAAAAACCAGAGACATTACTTTGCCAACAAAGTTCCTCTAGTCAAGGTTATGGTTTTTCCAATGGTCATGTATGGATGTGAGAGTTGGACTGTGAAGAAAGCTGAGTGCTGAAGAATTGATGCTTTGGAACTGTGGTGTTGGAGAAGACTCTTGAGAGTCCCTTGGACTGCAAGGAGATCCAACCAGTCCATCCTAAAGGAGATCAGTCCTGGGTGTTCATTGGAAGGACTGATGCTGAAGCTGAAACTCCAGTACTTTGGCCACCTCATGTGAAAAGTTGACTCATTTGAAAAGACCCTGATGCTGGGAGGGATTGGGGGCAGGAGGAGAAGGGAACGACGGAGGATGAGATGGCTGGATGGCATCACCGACTCGATGGACATGAGTTTGAGTAAACTCCAGGAGTTGGTGATGGACAGGGAGGCCTGGCATGCTGCGATTCATGGGGTCGCAAAGAGTTGCACATGACTGAGCGACTGAACTGAATGCATGAAAAGATACAAGCGTCCGGGCTTGTTAAAATTGTTTCTTTCATTAATCTAGCTATCTGGGGCCAGGCTTGCTTTCTTGTTCACATATTAACTCCTTGTTTACTGTAGGAGAGGCAAATGTGGCAGATGACCGCCTCTCACAGCCCCAGCTCCTCAGTGAAGTAGCTCATGGGAAGAAGTAGCTAATGGCTTCCAAATATCTGGCTTTGTTTTCACCTGAGCTCATAAATTTGCATTTGGAAAAGGCTTGTTTACTGATAGAGTGTAGAGCAGAAAATATTTCATTTCACAGCACTAACATCTACTTAGCTGCTCAAACATGGAAGTCATTCTTGGTTCTACTTAGTCTAACA
The DNA here is from genome assembly GCF_019320065.1 of Cervus canadensis. NCBI lineage: Eukaryota > Metazoa > Chordata > Mammalia > Artiodactyla > Cervidae > Cervus > Cervus canadensis. The sequence continues at coordinate 17,135,813 of NC_057412.1, forward strand.
TCCAACTTTTCTGCAAGGCTCCTCATTTCTACCTTTCAAATATATTTGGGATCTATATGCTTTACACGTCTTCATTGCTACTATGTTTATCCAGTCCACCATTGCCACTGCCCTTAACAACTCACTGCCTTTAAATACTTTCCCTGTGCCTACTCTGTTCCTTCCACTTCACAACAGCCAGGGTAAGGTTTTTAAAACAGAAATAGTTTCTTGCTTAAACATGTTTAAATGTTACATACTGTAATTCAGATAAAACCCAGACTCCCTGTCAAGGCCTCCAGGATCATATGAATCTAAATGCTTGATGGGCCTCCATCCAGTCTCGTTTCACAATTCATTATGCTTAAACGACCTTGACCTCATTTCAGTTTGAGGTTTTTGTTATTTGTTGACTTTCTTCCCCCTGAAAGGTGTGTTTTGTTTGTTTGTTTTGTTTTTTTTTAACACAGCCTGTCATACCTCAAAGGAAATGCCCCTCCATGGATGCTTTTCCTAAAGATCTCACCTATGCAGGTTTCCAACACTTCCTCTCTCACCCCATCCATTCATTGATCTTTATCACATGTGCTTTCATTACCTTCAAAGAATTTATCATCCTATCTATAAATATGTAGCTATTTGGTTGCTTAACTGTTAATTGAATTTCCCTTCATTAAGCTGTTAGCTCAATGAAAGCAACCTGATCAACTCTATGACACTCCTGAAATAATGTAATGAGCATCTGAAACTCCAGATCTCTACTGTAGCCCCTCAATGCTATTGTATCACCTGTGTATCTCTATTGTATCACCTGTGTATCTCTATTGTATCACCTGTGTATCTCTCAGTGCTGATTCCTAGGAAGAGTTCAACAAATATGGTTAGGTGTGTGAATTACATTGGTGTTATGAACTAAACTGTGTCTCCCCAAAATTCATATGTTGAAGCCCTAACTCCTAGCACCTCAGAATGGAAACATGTTAGGAGATAAGCTCTCTAAGAAGGCAATCAAGCCAAAATAAGGCCATTAGGGTGGGTACTAATCCAATCTGACTGGTGTTCTTGGAAGAGGAAATTTGAACACAAAAAAGAGAAACCAGAGGTGTATGCACACAGAGAAAGGCCCATATGAGGGTAGAGCAAGAAGGTGGCCATCTGCAAGCCACAGAGAGAGGCCTCAGAAGAAATCAAATGATCTAACACCTTAATATTGGACTTCTAGCCTCCAGAACTGTAAGAAAATTAATTTCCATTGTTTAAGCCATCCAGTCTGTGATATTTTGTTATAGCAACCCTAGCAAACTATACAAGTGGAAATAAAATGAAAACATAAAAATAAATCACATTATATGAAAATAGTTATATTTTATTTGAATTTATAATTATAATAGAATGTAGTGTGGATTGCAGTTCTGTTCATTATCTAGTCAATCTGGTTAATAAAGACATAAATTCTATAATTTTACACTTCGATTTGGCAAACTTTTAAAAATTTCCAAAAAGGAGGAAAGAATATACAATGGAAAAAAGACAACCTCTTTAACAAGTGGTGCTAGGAAAACTGGTCAACCACTTGTAAAAGAATGAAACTAGAATACTTTCTAACACCATACACAAAATGGATTAAAGATCTAAATGTAAGACCAGAAACTATAAAACTCCTAAAGGAGAACATGGGCAAAACACTCTCCAACATAAATCACAGCAGGATCCTCTATGACCCACCTCCCAGAATATTGGAAATAAAAGCAAAAATAAACAAATGGGACCTAATGAAACTTAAAAGTTTTTGCACAACAAAGGACACTATAAGCAAGGTGAAAAGACAGCCTTCAGAATGGGAGAAAATAATAGCAAACGAAGCAACAGACAAAGGATTAATCTCAAAAATATACAAGCAACTCCTGCAGCTCAATTCCAGAAAAATAAATGACACAATCAAAAAATGGGCCAAAGATCTAAACAGACATTTCTCCAAAGAAGACATACAGATGGCTAACAAACACATGAAAAGATGCTCAACATCACTCATCATCAGAGAAATGCAAATCAAAACCTCAATGAGGTACCATTACACGCCAGTCAGAATGGCTGCTATCCAAAAGTCTACAAGCAATAAATGCTGGAGAGGGTGTGGAGAAAAGGGAACCCTCTTACACTGTTGGTGGGAATGCAAACTAGTACAGCCGCTATGGAGAACAGTGTGGAGATTCCTTAAAAAACTGGAAATAGAACTGCCATATGACCCAGCAATCCCACTTCTGGGCATACACACCGAGGAAACCAGATCTGAAAGAGACATGTGCACCCCAATGTTCATCACAGCACTGTTTATAATTGCCAGGACATGGAAGCCACCTAGATGCCCATCAGCAGACGAATGGATAAGGAAGCTATGGTACATATAGACCATGGAATATTACTCAGCCATTAAAAAGAATTCATTTGAATCAGTTCTAATGAGATGGATGAAACTGGAGCCCCTTATACAGAGTGAAGTAAGCCAGAAAGATAAAGACCAATACAGTATACTAATGCATATATATGGAATTTAAAAAGATGGTAACGATAACCCTATATGCAAAACAGAAAAAGAGACACAGATGTACAGAACAGACTTTTGGACTCTGTGGGAGAAGGCGAGGGTGGGATGTGAGAGAACAGCATTGAAACAAGTATACTATCAAGGGTGAAACAGATCACCAGCCCAGGTTGGATGCATGAGACAAGTGCCTCAGGGCTGGTGCACTGGGGAAGACCCAGAGGGATGGGGTGGGGAGGGAGGCAGGAGGGGGGATCGGGATGGGGAACACATGTAACTCCATGGCTGATTCATGTCAATGTATGACAAAACCCACTGCAATGTTGTGAAGTAATTAGCCTCCAACTAATAAAAATAAATGGAAAAAAAATAAAAATTTCCAAAGTAGTTTATCAAACATTTCTTTCTATCTGAATAAATGACAGCTTTGGCTAAGATTATGTTTCTAGAAGACGCTTACTTCTTCAAAGGAAAGCTATGCCAAACCTAGACAATGTATTAGAAAGCACAGAAATGAGACCCATCGAGTCAAAGCCACGGTCTTTCCCGTGGTCACGTATGGATGTGAGAGCTGGACCATAAGGAAGACTGAGCACTGAAGGACTGATGCTTTCAAATTGCTGGCAAAGACTCTTGAGAGTCCCTTGGACAACAAGGAGATCAAACCAGTCAATCCTAAAGGAAATCAACCCTGAATACTCGTTGTAAGGACTGATGCTGTTGAAGCCTCAATAATTTGGGCATCTGATGCCAAGAGCCAACTCACTGGAAAAGACGCTGATGCTGGCAAAGATTGAAGGCAAAAGGAGAAAAGGGTGGCAGAGAATGAGATGGTTGGATAGCATCACTGATTCAATGGACTTGAACTTGGGCAAACTCCAGGAGACAGTGAGGGACTGGGAGACCTGGCGTGCAGTAGTCCATGGGGTCTCAAAGAGTCAAACGTGACTTAGTAACTGACCAACGACAAGGACACATTTAGGTCAGCTGTATCTGTTCAGTTGTTGGTAAGATTATTCAAGAGTATCACCATCAATCATTACCAAAGTTAAAGTTTACAGTCTGCTCTGTTGACATTGCATAGGCTATGCAAGAGCAGTGTAGTCATAAAAATTCTTCCCAAACAGAAAATAGTAATTTTATATAGTTCTATAACTGTGTTCATGTCAACTTTCAAATTTTAAATGAATTAATAATAACCAAATATTCTTTGAGCTCATCTGAAAATCACTATAAGCCAATTTTTTTTTCAAACTTTTGAAGTCCTGAACATTGAAACAAATCTAGTATGTCTCTATAAATCTAAAACTGTGGTGGAAAGGGGACTTCCCTGGTCGTCTGGTGGTTAAGAATCCACCATCCAATACAGGGGACTTGGATTCGATCCCTGCTTGGGGAACTAGATCCCACATGCCTGAGGCCCATGCTCTGCAACTAGAGAAGCCCCCACTAGAGAAAGCCACATGTCACAGCCAAGACCCAGCACAGCCAAAAATTAAAAAACAAACAAACAGTAAACTGCACATTGCCTTTCTGCCCCTCAACCTCACTACTTTAAAGATGGATGTCAAGGAGAGGTGTTAGATATGGTAACGATTGTAAATACAAAATGAACACACAAAAAAAAGATTTTCAGTCTACAGCATCATCAATATATCTGTATAGTTCTGATGCCTATAATTACTCCTCATTTGAAAGCATTATTATATCACTTTGCATGCCATTCATTTTGTAGTTCAAATTATAAAGAGTTTGTCATAGATTTAATATGCCTATATAGAAATCTTGCCATTTTTTACACATAGTTTAATGGGTATCAGAATTTTTGTTTCTCTTTTTCAGTTGGCATTACATTTTTCAGCTCTTGTTATATACCACTCTTAAGTATAGGATTTTTCTAAATTCATGAATATGAAGACAATATATCAAGCAAGATACAGCTATAAAAGGTCATAGATCTTCATCTTTATACCTACTTCCACTGTTTCTCTCTCTCTCTTTCTCTCTCTCTTCTACCCAAATTACCTCATCAGGAATTATTTCACTTTACAAAGGAAAAATATTTTGAAATTTACAGAATCCCATATTATTTTAACAAAAATTTCTGAATTGCATAAATGCCAAGAAACATATTCAAGTTCATCCATAATTTCCACTTCTCCTATTTGGAATTTCAGGAAAAAAATTTAAACTCCATTATCATTAACAGAATCAATTCCTCCTTTTTTCCCAAGAAAATAGAGCTTTTAAGCTTGGCCTCTTTCACCTGATTACACAGGTACCCATAGCAACTTCTTCCTCCATAAACAGCTTCATACAACTAAATGCAGCTAACCCTGGACTCCTCACAAGCATGGAACATAGTAGGCATTCATCAATGGGTTAGAGGAAAAAGTGTGATGTTGTCCTGCAGACTGTGGAGACACAGCACAACCAATACAATGAAACAGCGGGTGGCTCTTTTTCCAGGAGTGGAGGTTAGAGTTAGAGAGTCCATGTCACATCTTTTTTTAAATGGCCTTCTGTCCTCGGTACTCAATTGTCTTGCCTCATAAATGTTTGCCATCCTCACCTCCACCAAATCACTTAAAGTCAAACCTGGTGGCACAATGTCTAAGTTGGTAGCTCTTCTCCAAGATTCTTTCTATTTCTGTTTCCTTTGCAAGGAGATCAGGTACCCATACTCTTAGCAGACATAATAACTCAGCTTAATTCTAGTCAAAATGAGACCAGAAGGGTCACGATATGTGGCACTCTAGCTTTCCCCGATTTTGATGATTTTATATTTATTGCAATGTGAATGCAGGAAGGGCCAGTGGTGTCTTCCTTCCTACTATCATCGCTATCTCGTGTCCAAGCAAAAATAACTCAAGCAATCTAAAGTACTGGTGTCCCTGCCTGCTAAGTCACTTCAGTCATGTCCGACTCTTTTCAACCTTATGGACTGTAGTCTGCCAGGCTCCTCTGTCCAAGGGATTCTCCAGGAAGAATACTGGAGTGGGTCGCCATGCCCTCCCTCCTCCAGAGAATCTTCCCAACCCAAGGATTGAACCCGTGTCTCTCAAGTGACCTGCACTGGCAGGCAGGTCCTTTACCACTGAGCCACCTGGGAAGCCCCAAAGTAAAAGCATTAGCATGTAAACTTAGAAAGCATAGAAAGGAGAAAAACATATTTTAATAATAGGAAATATTCTATTTTTAACATAAAAACACACACTCAAAATTTGAGTGGGGAAGAGGACACCATATGCATAGCTGTGGCCTATACACCCAGTACTTTCATTTTACATTAAATAATCTCTCTCACAATTATCACTGCCAGGCCTCCTATATATCAGCTATCACTATGGCATCAAAGCAGTGCAGTTAATCTAATTAGGCAATATTCAATTACCTCTGTTAGGGAAAAAAGATACTTTCTCTTTCTGCCAGAGTCATTGTTGATTAAATGGAGAAGGGTTAGAAAGAGCATCGAGAAGCCCAGATTTTTCAGGCTTCTTGAGCCAAGATTAAAGTAGAGTTTGGGCAAAAAGTTGATTCTTGCATTTCCTCTAGTTGGTAGATTAAGCACTTAAGCAAATCATGAAGTTCAGAGAATTGCTTACATGGGGGGTGGGAGGATCACTCTTCATGCTGAAGTGTAAGTTAACCCTAAACTTATAAACATACTCTGTAGATTGGTGTAGAAAGATGAAATTTGGAGACATGAAAATTAGCTGAGCTCTTGGAACCTTGCCCTTAAAGAACAGGAGTCTGCTCTAACAATAAATGAAGGCAAGAATTAATTACTGCAGTGATAGCAACTATGGAGTGATATCCCCAAGAAACAAACAAACAAAAAAAAACGTTATCTTCTGAGAACTAAACTAAGAAAATCAAGACATCATGAACAAAGGAAACATTCATTTTTGAGCAATATACAGGTAAAAGTAATCAGACTTTTAGAATACACTGTCTCAACAAAGGCTGCCTAAATAATATTCGCATTTGGATTTTTAAGCCTTGTGTGCATGCTAAGTTGCTCAGTCGTGTCTGACTCTTTGCGACCCTATGGACTGTAGCCTGCCAGACTCCTTCTGTCCATGGGATTCTCCAGGCAAGAATGCTGGAGTGGGTTGCCATGCCTGCCTCCAGAGGATCTTCCCAATTCAGAGATTGAACCAGTGTCAGGCAGGTTCTTTACCAGTAGGGCCACCTAGAAAGCAGTTTTAAGCCTTAATCACGCCCCAAGGGAACTCCTGATTTCTAACCTCAATAGTAGGTACATTTTCCTCTACTAATGATTTACATTTCAGTAAACAATTTTACCAGGCCTTCTCAAGTGGCGCTAGTGGTAAAGCCCTAGTCTGCCAATGTAGGAGATGTAAGAGGCGCGGGTTCAAACCCTAGGTCAGAAAGGTCGCCTGGAGGAGGGCACAGCAACTCACTCCAGTATCCTTGCCTGGAGAATCCCACGGACAGAGGAGCCTGGCTTCCTCTGAAGACTCTAGGAGGGAAGCTTTCCTTTCCACCTTCTAGCTCTGGTGATTCCAAAGTCTTCGGCTTTTGGCAGTTTGACTCCAATATCTGCCTCCAGACTTCTCTGAGTCTCTGTCTTCTCCTCTTCTGTCTGCTGTATGCACTTTATACTGGATTCAGGGCCACACATTTAATCCAAAGTAATCTCATCTCATGATCCTTAACTTATTTACATGTGCAAAGACTCTTTTTCTAAATAAGGTATGTTCACGGGCTCTAGGACACAGGCATCTTTTTGGAGATCACCATTCAACTCACTACACCAAAGGTTTTTCATTTTTAGGCCTTTGTAAGTCTTTTTATTTTATTTTATTTTTGACTGAAGTACAGTTGACTTACAACATTATATTACTTTCAGGAGTGTAGTATAGTGATTCAGTATTTTACAGATTATACTTCATTAAAAGTTGCCACAAGATAATAGCTATAATTCTCTGTGCTACACAATATGCCCTGTTGCTTATCTTTTTTACACATAATAGTCTGTATCTCTTAATCCCATATCCCTATTTTCCCCATCCCACCTTCCATCTCCCATTTGGTAATCACTAGTTTGTTTTCTATGTCTGTGAGTCTGTTCCTGTTTTACATCTATATTCACTTGTATTATTTTTTAGATTCCACACATAACTGATATCATAAAGTACCTTTCTCTGTCTGACTTATTTAATTAAGAATAATACTCTCTGTGTCCATCCCTGTTGATGCAAATAGCAGAATGTCATTCTTTTTATGGCTGAGTAATATTCCATTGTGTATATAATATATACCAAATCTTCTTTATCCATTCATCTCTTGATGAATATTTGGCCTTTGTAATTCTTGTTTCCACTGCTTGGAGAACGTTTCTCTGGATATTTTGCTTTGTCATCCAGGTCTCAGGCTTCCCAGGTGGTGCAGTGGTAAAGAATCTGCCTGCCAATGCAGGAGGTACAAGAGATGCAGGTTCAGTCCCTGGGTCAGGAAGATCCCATGCATAAGGAAATGGCAACTGCTCCAGTATGCTTGCCATGGAGAATTCTGTGGACAGAGGAGCCTGGTGGGTTATAGTCCATGGGTCACAAAGAGTTGGACACGACTGAGCAACTGAATCCAGCAGTTTTCAGTCAGCTCAGATATTATATACTATCTTTACTCAGCTCTCCCTGTCCATCCTACCCAAAACTGCTTCTCTTCATTGTTTTTTTTTCCCCGATTAACATGTTTATTCTTATCACAACATTCATCTAAATCTGGGGGTTTTGTCCTTTTTATTTACTTCTTATTTTCACTCTCTCAGTTCAGTTCAGTTCAGTCTCTCAGTCGTGTCCAACTCTTTGCTACCCCATGAATCACAGCATGTCAGGCCTCCCTGTCCATCACCACTCTCGGAGTTTACTCAAACTCATGCCCATCAAGTCGGTGATGCCATCCAACCATCTCATCCTCTGTTGTCCCCTTCTCCTCCTGCCCCAATCCCTCCCAGCCTCAGGGTCTTTTCCAATGAGTCAACTCTTCACATGAGGTGGCCAAAGTATTGGAGCTTCAGCTTCAGCATCAGTCCTCCCAATGAACACCCAGGACTGATCTCCTTTAGGATGGACTGGTTGGATCTCCTTGCAGTCCAAGGGACTCTCAAGAGTCTTCTCCAACACCACAGTTCAAAAGCATCAATTTTTTGGCACTTCTTCATAGTCCAACTCTCACATCCATATTCACTATCTCACTCTCAAGCAAAATCTCCATAAGGGCACAAAATCTGTCTGTTTTACTTATTTCCAAATCCCTGGCATCTAGCTCAGTGCCCAGCATGTAATAGCTGCTCAGTAAATATTTATCATGGAGAAGGCAATGGCACCCCACTCCAGTACTCTTGCCTGGAAAATCCCATGGATGGAGGAGCCTGGTGGGCTGCAGTCCACGGGGTCTCAAAGAGTCGGACATGACTGAGTGACTTCACTTTCACTTTTCACTTTCATGCATTGGAGAAGGAAATGGCAACCCACCCCAGTGTTCTTGCCTGGAGAATCCCAGGGGCAATAGAGCCTGGTGGGCTGCAGTCTATGGGGTTACACAGAGTTGGACACGACTGAAGTGACTTAGCAGCAGCAGCAAATATTTATGAAATATGTAAATACAGACTTTGCAACAACTTTATGAAGTAGGATGAAATTAGCCATCTGAGGAGTTAACTTGGAAATAGGCTAAATAAGAAAAAATTTGAATTGAGAGAACCAGCACACATCTCAAACACAAATGAGTTATTACTAATATAGTAAAAGGTTACCTAATCAACTATATCTTATTTATATAAAGAATTAAAAAGTATTTTCCCCCTCTGTCTGTAGGAAAAGCATAATCTATTGAAATCCAGAAAGTGAGAAGCCCTAAAACAGGAAAATAATAACATGTTTCTAGAATAAGATAGATTGCTTTTCTAAGAATCACAATGTGTAAGGACTGGGTACATAACTTCTGGAGACCACAGCAAAATGAAAATATAGGGTCACTTGTTACAAGGGCAGGTGAATGCATCATAAGGATACTAAAAAAATAAAGCATTTCCTTTTTCTGCAGTTTCTCTGTCAATTGTCATGGTGTTTTAAATGTATTATTTAATGTTTTTCTAAGTGAAGAAATACTGCTCTTTACAGCACCGGATTTTAATTCCATCATCAGTCACATCCACAATCGAGTGTTTTTTCACTTTGACTCTGTCTCTTCACTCTTTCTGGAGTGATTTCTCCACTCTTCTCCAATATCATATCGGGCACCGACTGACCTGGGGAGTTCATCTTTCAGTATCCTATTTTTGCCTTTTCATACTGTTCATGGGGTTCTCAAGGAAAGAATACTGGAATACAGGAGATGGCAAGAGTGAACATTGACATTTTAGGAATCAGTGAACTAAAATGGACTGGAATGGGTGAATTTAATTCAGATGACCATTATATCTACTAATGTGGGCGAGAATCCCTTAGAAGAAATGGAGTAGCCATCATAATCAACAAAAGAGTCCCAAATGCAGTATTTGGCCACAATCTCAAAAATGACAGAACTATCTCTGTTTATTTCTAAGGCAAACCATTCAATATCACAATAATCCAAATCTATGCCCCAACCAGTAATACTAAAAAAGCTGAAATTGAACAATTCTATGAAGATCTATAAGACCTTCTATAACTAACACCCAAAAAACATGTCCTTTTCATCAAAGGGGACTGGAATGCAAAAGTAGGAAGTCAAGAGACACCTGGACTAATAGACAAATTTGGCCTTGGAGTACACAATGAAGCAAAGCAAAGGCTAACCAACTTTTGCCAAGAGAACCCACTGGTCACAGCAAACATCTTCTCCCAGCATCACAAGAGAAGACTCTACAGATGGATATCACTGAATGGTCAATACTGAAATCAGACTGATTATATTCTTTGCAGCCAAAGATGGAGAAGTTTTATATGGTCAACAAAACAAGACCGGGAGCTGACTATGGCTCAGATCGTGAACTCCTTATTGCCAAATTCAGACTTAAATTGAAGAAAGTAGGGAAAACCACTAGACCATTCAGGTATGACTAAATCAAATCCCTTACGAGTATACAGTAGAAGTGAAAAATAGATTCAAGGACTTAGATCTGATAGACAGAGTGCCTGAAGAACTATGGTCGGAGGTTCATGACGTTGTACAGGAGGCAGTAATAAAGACCATCCCCAAGAAAAAGAAATGCAAAAAGGTAAAATGGTTGTCTGAGGAGGTCTTACAAATAGTTGAGAAAAAGAGAAGCTAAGGGCAAAGGAAAAAAGGGAAGCTATACCCATTTGAAATGCAGCTATTCCAAAGAATATGAGAAAGACTTCCTCAGTGATCAATGCAAAGAAATAGAGGAAAACAATAGAATGGGAAAGACTAAAGATTAATTACTTCAAGAAAATTAGAGATACCAAGGGAATATTTCATGCAAAGATGGGCAAAATAAAGGACAGAAATTGTATGGACTTAACAGAAGCAGAAGATATTAAGAAAAGGTGGCAAAAATACACAGAAGAACTATACAAAAAAGATCTTCATGACCCAGATAACCACGATGGTGTGATCACTCACCTAGAGCCAGGCATCCTGGAATGTGAAGTCAAGTGGGCCTTAGGAAACATCACTACAAACAAAGCTAGTGGAGGTGATGGGATTCCAGTTGAGCTATTTCAAATCGTGAAAGATGATACTGTGAAAGTTCTGCACTCAAAATGTCAGCACATTTGGAAAACTAAGCAGTGGCCACAGGACTGGAAAAGGTCAGTTTTCATTCCAATCCCAAAGAACAACAATGCCAAAGAATGTTCAAACTACCACACAATTGCACTCATCTCACACGCTAGCAAAGTAACACTCAAAATTCTCCTAGCTATACTTCAACAGTATGTGAACCGAGAACTTCCAGATGTTCAAGCTGGATTTAGAAAAGGCAGAGGAACCAGAGATCAAATTGCCAACTTCCTTTGGATCATTGAAAAAGCAAGAGAGTTCCAGAAAAACATCTAATTCTGCTTTATTGACTATTCCAAAGCCTTTGATTGTGTAGATCACAACAAACTGGAAAATTCTTGAAGAGATAGGAATACCAGACCACCTTACCTGCCTCCTGAGAAACCTGTATGCAGGTCAAGAAGCAACAGGTAGAACCAGACATGGAACAGCAGACTGGTTCCAAACTGGGAAAGGAGTACTTCAAGGCTATATATTGTCACCCTGCTTATTTAACTTATATTCAGAGTACATTATGAGAAATGTTGGGCTGGCTGAAGCACAAGCTGGAATTAAGATTGCAGGGAGAAATATCAATAACCTCAGATACGCAGATGACACCACAGTTATGGCAGAAAGCAAAAAAGAACTAAACAGCCTCTTGATGAAAGTGGAAGAGGGGAGTGAAAAATCTGGCTTAAAACTCAACATTCAGAAAAATAAGATCATGCCATCCGGTCCCATCACTTCATGGCAAATAGATAGGGAAACAATGGGAACAGTGACAGACTTTATTTTCTTGGGCTCCCACATCACCGCAGATGGTGACTGCAGCCATGAAATTAAAAGATGCTTACTCCTTGGACGAAAAGCTATGACTAACCTAGACAGCATATTAAAAAGCAGAGACATTACTTTGCCTACAAAGGTCCATCTAGTCAAAGGTAAGGTTTTTCCAGTAGTCACGTATGTATGTGAGATTTGGACCATAAAGAAGGCTGAGCACCAAAGAATCGATGCTTTTGAACTATGGTGTTGGAGAAGACTCTTGAGAGTCCTTTGGACCAATCCATCCTAAAGGAAGTCAGTCCTGAATATTCATTGGAAGGATGGATGCCGAAGCTGAAACTCCAATACTTTGGCCATCTGATGTGAAGAACCAGTTCATTGGAAAAGACCGTGATGCTGGGAAAGATTGAAGGTAGGAGGAGAAGGGGACGACAGAGGATGAGATGGTTGGATGGCATCACCAATCCCTTGGACGAGTTTGAGACGCTCCAGGAATTGGAATACAGGGAAGCCTGTCATGCTGCAGTCTATGGAGTCGGAGAGTCCGACACGACTGAGCAACTAAACTGAACTGAACTAAGTGAAGAAAAATTGATATTTTTAATCACCAGCATGGCTTTTACTGTTTATCTTGATATTGCACAATGTTAGTTTTTAATGAAAATATAAGAGCATTTAACTTGTATGTTAAATCATCAACATCATATAAATTGGTTTGGGAGCTCGTACACTCATGTGTATTTCATTCATACCAGAAAAGTGGGAACAGCACAAAAGTAACCTAACCATTTTTATTTCACTTCTTTTTTTTTTCCAATTATTTTTATTTTTTTGTATGGAAATACAAAAAACCTCGAATAGCCAAAGTAATCTTGAGAAAGAAGAATGGAACTGGAGGAATCAACCTGCCTGACTTCAGACTATTTCACTTCTTAATACATGCAGATTTCCCCTACAGTTTCTCCATCTGGCTACTGATGAGTGAAAAAAAGATTGAAAGGAAAGGAAATTACAGGTTGCTCTTTCTTTAACCTTTTATGTCATCATTTTCATCACTAATACTTCCATACAGAGAAGTCGCATGAGTAAGAAGGAACATAATAGGGTTCTGCGTTCATTTGTGTTTCTCTTCTTTCTGCTCTTTAAGGAAGTCCTGACTAGAACAAAAAGCTTGGCCTCTTGGGCCTGTTTCCTCAGGGCAGCTAACAAGCTTTGAGTCTCCTTGAAGTCCCATACACTACAGTCCACTGGAATTCTATGCTTATGGAGCATCCTGAACACAGCGTGAGGATGGCGTGTCAGGAAATAGCAGACACACATGCCACGTTTATCTCCTCTGCTCACAGACATGTTCCATTGTCCCATCAGACTTCGCTTACAAAACACAACTGCAAAGATAGCATCATTAAGAATTCCAAGACTGCAGTAACAGAACATTACACCAAGGATGGGTCCCTTTTAAGTGTGGGCTCTTTGTGACTGTACAAATCAAGTGACTCTGAACTCAGTCCTGCAAAGAATAGTCTGGTTCTTCTGGGCCAACCTGCTCCTACAGTGGACCTGGATTCATCTGGCAATCATCTCAGTAACCTGAATCATTAAGAGAATTTAACCAGCTTCTCCTGCTCTAAACCTATGAGTCGATCTTAAAATTGTAATTTGCCATCTCATATAGACATTTCTCCAAGTCGCAAGGAGCAATTTAAATTACCCACTATAGTTTAACATTGTCATTTTGCTGTATGCATAAGACTATTGTGAAGAAAGTTAAGAAAGAAAATGGCCAGAACCTGGTCATCTGCATTCCCACATCCAAGCCATCACCCTAGATCCATATCTCCCATTATTTCACCTTGTACTCCAGAGAATTTTTCACTTAAAATATTTTACATGGAAGTTTACTAATATCAAATGATACTAGTAATGTGATAAGAAGCTCATTTTAAACCAAATGCTTAACTTATTGGTAGACTATTGGATAGTCTATTGGTAGACTATATGCTTAACTATTGGTAGACTATATTGAATATATGGAATAAAGGAAAGATCATCCATATGTGATTTAGATTGCCTGGGTTATAGTTCCCAGATCTTCTTCATACTAGCTGGGTAACAATGGCAAGTTTTATAACGCCTCCAATTCTTCAAATTCCTCATCAGCAAAATTAGAATTTTAGAGTAAATAATCCCTCACATTCCATTCTTATTTAGAATTCTATGATTCCTCAGTATCAAACAAACACACACACAAATACGCAAAGAAACTAACACAAAAAAAGCATGTGCTATAGTTCTGAGGCATGTAATACCGCCTACAGATCCTGTGGTCCCAAACATGAGGCCATATCAGTCAAGTAGGGTAAGAGTGTTTTCACAGGAAAGGAGATATAATAGAGCCATTCAACCAAGACCCGATTAATAAATGTATATTCATACGTATGCCATGCTCTGAAACTTCTTTTTGGGAAAAAAAGTAAATATTACTTCCTGAATGAAAACTGAAATCTTTGAAATAGAAAATATTTTCAGATGTTTTTCAACAGGGATGTTTGTGAATGTTTTAAAACCTTTAGATGGGATTTTAAGTGTATACTTGTCCCTCAAATCTATAGTACACAGTCTACTGGCTTCTGTGATAGTCTGTCTAACATTTTGGGCTAGAATGAAAAGAAGCAATATTTTTCTACTTCTCTAAAGTCTAAGAGTTTCTTTTTTAATGTTCAACTTCCCACATTACATTGTCCAAATCTAAACCACATAAGGTAGCTTTCTCTCACAAAGTTATTGCTAATCTGTAGTGAGTAGATTTTACATTGCCTCCCTTTGACATGTAAAAATACACATGTAAGATCATAAAATTTGCCACTAAAGTAGACTTAACTGGGCCATTCCTCTGATACTCAGTAACGAATCATAAACCAAGTAATTTAATTTCTGTGAGGCTTAGCTTACTAATTTTTTAAAGAGAAAAGACTGGACTAGATGACTCAGTTATTTGAATTTATTCTATTGAGTCTATCCTAAAATTCTAAGAATTTTTTCCAACTAAGGTCCATATA
The DNA here is from genome assembly GCF_019320065.1 of Cervus canadensis. Lineage (NCBI taxonomy): Eukaryota > Metazoa > Chordata > Mammalia > Artiodactyla > Cervidae > Cervus > Cervus canadensis. Next base: position 17,150,918 of record NC_057412.1, read on the forward strand.
GTCAAAACTATGGTTTTTCTAGTAGCCATGCAATGATGTAAGAGTTGGAAGGAAGACTGAGTGCCAAAGAATGGATGTTTTCAAATTGTGGTGCTGAAGAAGACTCTTGAGAGTCCCTTGGATAGCAAAGAGATCAAACTGGTCAATCCTAAAGGAAATCAACCCTGAATATTCATTGGAAGACTGATGCTGAAGCTGAAGCTCCAATACTTTGGCCACTTAATGAAAAGAGCCAACTCATTGTAAAAAACCCTGATGCTGAGAATGATTGAGGTTAAAAGGAGAAGGGGGTAACAGAGGATGAGATGGTTGGATGGCATCACTCATTCAATGGACATGAGTTTCAGCAAACTCCAAGAGATAGTGAAGGACAGGGAAGTCTGGTGTGCTATAGTTCATGGGGTCACAAAGAGTCAGACACAACTTAGCGACTGAACAACAACAAGAATCTATAGCTATTAACATATTTTCTGCCATTTTGAATTGTTACCGTTTTATTTATTTACTTAGTTTTGGCTGGCTGGGTCTTCACTGCTGCACAGGTTTTTCTCCAGTTGCACCAAGCAGGGTCTACTCTCTAGCAGCAGTGCATGGGCCTCTCATTGCAATGGCTTCTCTTGTTGCGGAGCACGAGCGCTAGGGCGTGTGGGTTTCAGTAGTTGTGGCTCCCGGGCTCTAGAGTGCAGGCTTAACAGTTGTGGCACAAAGGCTGAGTGGCTCCATGGCGTGTGGGGTCTTCCCAGACCAGGGACTGAACCCATATCCTCAGCAGTAGCAGGCAGATCCTTCTTCAGTGAGCCACCGGGGAAGCCCTCGTTTTGAATGTTTGATTAATAATTTATTCTTAAATTACATTCAGATTTTTATGATTATAAAAATACATTTGTGTGATTTGAACTTGGATCTTAAAATATAACCCAAGTTTATACATATTTCATACATAATAAGATAATGTTAACAAATAGGATTTCATTTCCAAAATAACAACTGATATTGGCTAAGTGCTTTACATTAGTGTGTTTATATATTTTTATATAAATTATAGTGTGTTTATATATTTTTATATAAATTATAGTGTGTTTATATATTTTAAATACTCAAAATCTGTTTTGACACGGGCATAGTTATTTCCATTTTACAGGTCAGAACAGTGAGGCTTAGAGAGATTAACTAATTTACCCAAGGCCCCTAAGCCAATGATTGATAGAGTCAGGATTCCAACACCATCCCTCTCTTTCCATAAGTCACCCTTGCAGTTGAACCAAGATTATGCCTCCTATATCTCTCACAGTCAAAAACCACAACAAATGAATAAAATGCCTTTCTGACAACAGGTCAAATAAAATTAATGCAAGCAAGCAGATTTTTAGCCTGTAAGGCAAAAGTATATATATATATATATACATATATATGTATATATATATTAAGCCTGCAGTCATCAGTTTTTTCTTTAAATAAACGTGGGGAAAGGAAGAAATTATCACAGTTAAAGCAAGCTGAAGAGCACTTGAAACTCAAATCATATGACAAGAGTGGTTGTAAAGCCTAATTCTTTATTTCCTGCTTTCAGTTGGATCTGAAACATGTATTACTAAGTTTAGTAGGCAATTTATTACCAACATAATAAAAAGAAGAGAAAAAGTAAGGAAATAAAGAGAAATAATTCATTAAGTGTTCCCTACTTACAGTATACCATGTTCTTTCTATACCACTGGAAACAATAAAAGAAAGCTGTATTTGGAGTAACAGGTTCTTTGGCTAACATTCAAGATACATTAAAATTAAATGTTCCCAATTAATAAAATGATATGAAATTTGATTGCCTATAGCGGTCATTTATGGAAAAAATAATAATAGCCTGCAACTTAGGAGAAGTAGTGTGAAATATGTCTGTAAACCAGTAGGAAACCTGTTGTTATGAAACTCTGAAATGCTGATGTAGCCCTAGGATCAGCAAATATATGATCTTATTGCAGATATTCAAGGCTCACAGCAATTCAACAGAAAATTAATTAGTATCACCTCAACATAAATCTCAACAGTATTAGCTAAAATGCCAATTTTGTATTCACTTTTCATTAAAGCCAAAAATACTAATTAAAATTGATTTTTGCGTGTGCTTTGGTAAACGGCTGCCAGTTAATGGCTTTCAGTTGTAATGCAGACCTTTACTTAAATTAATTTTGTATGTTGTCTCCTTCCTTTTTATAAAGATAATAAAGTGTGAAAGGATAGGTGATGAGGGTACAGAAAAGGGCAGTTCACATGCAGGAGGAAGAGCAAAGCATGAAGAATTCTGGGGCTTTTGCTAACTCTGGCATGACCATGCTCCTTTATGAGCTATTTTTAAATATGTCATTTCACAGGCAAAAATAAATAGGGCTCCTTAACATATAAGTGATAAGAATTCATTCTTATAAGTTGCTTGAATGATTAACATATTTCTTTTTAAAGAATTTTCTGCGTAAAGTCATATCCTTATTTGTCTAGTGTAATCCATCCGTGGCTTCCTGGGGGTCGCTAGTGGTAAAGAATCCACCAGCCAATGCAGGAGATGCAAGAGATGCAGGTTTAACCCCTGGATTGGGAAGAACCCCTGGAGTAAGAAATGGCACCCCACTCCAATATTCTTGCCTAGAAAATTCCATAGGCACAGGAGCCTGGTGGGCTACAGTCCATGGGGCCACAAAGAGTCAGACACGAGAGTCTGACCACATCTATTTGTAAAAATAAACAAACAACAACAACAACAAACATGACCATGAACTTGGCCCATGTTTAGAGGATCATTTGGAACCAATCAAGAATAATTTAAGTCTCTATATCTCTTTCACTAGTGCTAAATAGAAAAAGAACAAAACTTAAATCACTTAAACATTACACAACAAAGGCTTTAAATATTCTTTTAACTTTTTAATTAATAAAAACAACTGATACAGTGCCAGTGCTGAGTTTTGGGGCATCAGCATTGGATATATCAGTAGGAGGGGCTGAGTTTTTCCAATAAGTAACAAGGTTTAGTGAGTCACTTATAGTCAGGTTCTCTGAGGAGCCACAACTTAGAACCAGAAGCCACAAGGGCAAATCAAGTTCAGAGTTCTAGAGTGGCATAGATACAGAATGAAAAGTTGTCCAATATTTCTGGATTTATATCAAGTATATGGGAAATATGTACAAAGGAGATCCTAAATAAGAAGACCAGTTTCAAGAGTCTAAGAATCAATAAGCCTAGGCAATAATCTATCTTAATTACTATTTCTGGCTTTCATGAAAAGTGATTATAAAATTAGGATTGAACCTTAAAATCTTATAATAAATACTAAGATTCCTAAGAGGTTGGAATGAGAAGGGAGTAAAATGTATTCCTGCGCAGATTCAGGGACCTTTACGGAACCTGTGTCATTTTCTAAAGGACTCTGGGAACTTGGGACCTTTAATTCTTACCCCTACTTTCACCCCTAACTATTATAACTACAGATTTATATTTTCTATTCCATTCTCACACAAAAGCAAAACATATATCTTCTTAAGATGTTACGAGGATAGAAATTTTAATAAACAAATATACTCTGAGTTAATAATTAATAGTTGTAAATCTCTCAGGTTCATTTTCAATGTGTTTACACAAAGGATAATTATTTAGTATGCCCTTGACATTAGAGCAGCATAAATCCCAACCATTATGAATGCCCCAAATCAGAATTATCACTACACCAAATAGATGCCATCCTAAAATGGGATAAACTATGACTTAATATTTCAGTTTGGACTATGAATTTATAAAAAGGAAATCATTTGGGGCTTTCCATAGACTTACCTAGGGGCAAGTCTTAAGGTCTCTTTATGCAAATATATTTACATAGCTAGGATCATAATTTAGATTCTGATTTTTAAGCATGTCCCTTGGACGGCAAGGAGATCATACCAGCCAATCCTAAAGGAAATCAACCCTGAATATTCATTGGAAGGACTGATGCTGAAGCTGAAGCTCTAATACTTTGGCCACCTGAGGTGAAAAGCCGACTTACTGGAAAAGACCCTGATGCTGGGAAAGATTGAGGGCAGGAGGAGAAGGGGACGACAGAGGATGAGATGGCTGGATGGCATCATCAACACAGTGGACATGAGTTTGAGCAAATTTTGGGAGATAGTGAAGGATAAGGAAGCCTGGTGTGCTGCAGTCCATGGGGTTTCAAAGAGTGGGACACAACTGAGTGACTAACACACACACACACACAATATTTCATTATATGCAGACTTTTAGCTGTATGTTACTTTAAATAGACATCTCTGAACTAACCTTGTATGTAATGGTCTTGATTCTCTTTTTCTATCTTGAGTTCTTTTCAGGATGTTCTTATGGTCCCTTCTGTAAATATATTCTTGTTTTCTCTCACCAGTTCATTAGAACTGGAGAGGTATGTGAAAGAACTTTGATAACTGCAAAATAAAAATGGGTTATCACTCACAGATTTACTCTGCTATGAGTATTGACTATGCCAAAGCATTTGACTGTGTGGATCACAATAAACTGTGGAAAATTATGAAAGAGATGGGAATACCAGGCCACCTGAGCTGCCTCTGGAGAAACCTGTATACAGGTCAGGAAGCAACAGTTAGAACTGGACATGGGACAACAGACTGGTTCCAAATAGGAAAAGGAGTACGTCAAGGCTGTATATTGTCACCCTACTTATTTAACTTATATGCAGAGTACATCATGAGAAATGCTGGGCTGGAGGAAGCACAGGCTGGAATCAAGATTGCCGGGAGAAATATCAATAACCTCAGATATGCAGATGACACCACCCTTATGGCAGAAAGTGAAGAAGAACTAAAGAACCTCTTGATGAAATGAAAGAAAAAAGTGAAAAATTTGGCTTAAAGCTCAGCATTCAGAAAACTAAGATCATGGCATCTGGTCCCATCACCTCATGGGAAATAGATGGGGAGACAGTGGAAACAGTGTCAGACTTTATTTTTTGGGGCTCCAAAATCACTGCAGATGGTGACTGCAGCCTTGAAATTAAAAGACGTTTACTCCTTGGAAGGAAAGTTATGACCAACCTAGACAGCATATTAAAAATCAGAGACATTACTTTGCCAACAAAGTTCTGTCTAGTTAAGGCTATGGTTTTTCCAGTGGTCATGTATGGATGTGAGAGTTTTTGCACTACAAAGGAAACTATAAGTAAGGTGAAAAGACAGCCGTCAGATTGGGAGAAAATAATAGCAAATGAAGAAACAGACAAAGGATTAATCTCAAAAATATACAAGCAACTCCTGCAGCTCAATTCCAGAAAAATAAATGACCCAATCAAAAAATGGACCAAAGAACTAAACAGACATTTCTCCAAAGAAGACATACAGATGGCTAACAAACACATGAAAAAGATGCTCAACATCACTCATTATCAGAGAAATGCAAATCAAAACCTCAATGAGGTACCATTACATGCCAGTCAGAATGGCTGCTATCCAAAAGTCTACAAGCAAAAATGCTGGAGAGGGTATGGAGAAAAGGAAACCCTCTTACACTGTTGGTGGGAATGCCCAAACTAGTACAGCCACTATGGGAAAACAGGTGGAGAATTTCTAAAAACTGGAAATAGAACTGCCATATTGACCCCAGCAAATCCCACCTTCTGAGCAACACCAGTTTGAGGAAACCGATCTGAAAGCAGACACGACTGCCACCCAACATGTTCATCGCCAGCAGCCTGTTTATAAATAACAGAGCGACATGAGAAGCCAACCTAGATGCCCCAATCAGCAGGATGAATGGATAAAAGGAAGCTTGATACTGGTACCATCATACACCATGAAATATTACCTCAGCGCTAAAAAGGAATTCGATTTGAATCAGTCAATGGAGATGCTGAAACGGAGCCCTCTTATACAGAGTGAAGTAAGCAGAAAAGATAAAGATACATTACAGGAATACTAACACATATATATGGAATTTAGAAAGATGGTAACGATAACCCTATATGCAAACCAGAAAAAGAGACACAGAAATACAGAACAGACTTTTGAACTCTGTGGGAGAAGGTGAGGGTGGGATGTTTCAAAAGAACAGCATGTATACTATCTATGGTGAAACAGATCACCAGCCCAGGTGGGATGCATGAGACAAGTGCTCGGGCCTGGTGCACTGGGAGACCCAGAGGAATCGGGTGGAGAGGAGGTGGGAGGGGGGAATCGGGATGGGGAATACATATAACTCCATGGCTGATTCATATTCAATGTATGACAAAACCCACTGCAATGTTGTGAAGTAATTAGCCTCCAACTAATAAAAAAAAAAAAAAGAAAGAAAGTTGAGTGCAGAAGAATTGATGCTTTTGAACTGTGGTGTTGGAGGAGACACTTGAGAGTCCCTTGGACTGCAAGGAGGTCCAACCAGTCCATCCTAAAGGAGATCAGTCCTGGGTGTTCATTGGAGAGACTAATGTTGAAGCTGAAACTCCAATACTTTGGCCATCTGATGCGGAGAGCTGACTCATTTGAAAAGACCCTGATGCTGGGAGGGATTGGGGGCAGGAGGAGAAGGGGATGACAGAGGATGAGATGGTTGGATGGCATCACCGACTCGTTGGACATGGGTTTGGGTGAACTCTGGGAGTTGATAATGGACAGGGAGGCCTGGCGTGCTGTGGTTCATGGGGTGGCAAAGAATCAGACACGACTGAGCGACTGAACTGAACTGAACTGAGTAAGCAACTATGTTCTAATCATTCCCCAAGTGACAGTGATTTGTTCCCTGTGGTCTGAGCTTATAGGACTATTACCTATAGTGGTGAGAGTGCCATCTCACCACAAATAAATCTACACATTGATTATTAAAGTTGCAAAACTGCTTTATCACAGGATACTTCAGTTGTTAATACCACATGAAGAGATTATGACAGAGAAGTAACAGGTGTACCTGTGAAAAATGATTATTTTTAAATCATGGATATTAAGAAATCAGTGAGTGGGTCATGAAATCAATCATTTGGTTATGATCATCATTTTAAAATATGAAATAGGATAAATAGGAAGAATAGAAAAATTGAAATGTATTGCTCATAGTAAGAGGAAGTACAAGTGTGTGTTTGCATGGGGTATGTGTTCTGGGTCTATTTAATGCTTATTTCTGTTGGTGAAAGAAAGTGAAAGTGAAAGTCGTTCAGTCATGTCCAGCTTTTGCAACCCCATGGACTATACAGTCCATGGAATTCTCCAGGTCAGAATACTGGAGTGGGTAGCCTTTCCCTTCTCCAGGGGATCTTCCAACCCAGGGATCAAACCCAGGTCTCCCACATTGCAGGCGGCTGCTTTACCAGCTGAGCCACAAGGGAAGCCCATTTCTGTTGGTGGGTGATGGGCAAAAGCCAATTTGCCAAAATGTGATTTCAGTGTGGGTTCTCTTGCTGCTGCTTCCTTGAACATTGATGTGGTTTTAAAAAGCAAATACTATACATATACTTCTCTAATCTCTACAAAAGTATTCATGGAATTTCCTAAGAGATGACTTAGATCTACCTAATTCACTATTTACTATGTCTGCATATTACTTCCTAATATGGAGGTAGGATTGTTTGACTTTTCACCTATTTGAGTAGTTTACTTTTTTCCAGTTTTGTGATTAACAATCCTGTCAAAGACATCCTTAACATGTCCTTACCTACTGTGACTTTATTTGGGCTGGATACCCACAAATGGGAATGCACGTCACAGGGTTTCCAAAATGACATCTGGAGTGATACTATAACATCCTTTTATCTTGTTCTAGACTTGCTTTACTTCTGGCTTGAAGTTTTTTCATCTTTGCTGAAATGGTTTATAACCTTTCCTTCAGAATCTGGGTGTACCAGTCTGGATTCTTGGTTATACGCCAAGAGAAATCAACTTGTGTAACAAATCAATAATATCTGGTTGGAAAGCACATCAGTCACTAACCCAACTAAGAGAAAACTGGAATCCAAGACTCAGAACAAGGGAAAAGTGTGTCCAAGTCTCACCATGGTACAGTTTAATAAGAAGGTATCTCAGGCGGCACTAGTGGTAAAGAACCCGCCTACCAATGCAATGCAGGAGACATAAGTGGCATGGGTTCAATCCCTGGATCAGGAGGATCCCCTGGAGAAGGGCAGGGAAACCCACTCCAGTATTCTTGCCTGGAGAATCTCATGGACAGAGGAGCCTGGAAGGCTACAGTCCATAGGGTCACAAAGAGTCGGACATGCCTGAAGCGACTTAGCATGCACTTATGGGATGTCACAGTACCCACCAGAATTAGTATTTAACACTGAGACTTAAAACTCTTTAACTGTCTATGAGTCTATGTCCCTCCCCTAAAGATTTCAAAGCCAAAGTAGAGAACCCACCTGTATGAGCCTACGACACAGGCCACCTCACTGATTCTAGGGATCAGTCAAAAGGACTTTATGTCCCACCCAGTTCTCTGTAAGGTAAGCAACACGAGCCTCCTACTCATTTTCTGATGCCTTTCAAATGTATTAGAGTTCAGAGCATGCACTACCCAGGATCTATTTACAAACTTATCATATTTACCATTCCAAAGCAAAAGTTTTAATGATACAATTAAAATTTTCTGGCATAGTCACAAAAGGATCTCCTCCTCCCAAAACCTCGTGAGTTACTTCATCTAGATTATCGTTATCCTCTCTATAGTTTTTCACTGCTTTATGTGGATATTCTATAATCAGTGAAATAAACTGTAAATTTTACCATAACCAACTCCCTTAAATTAGAATAGGAAAAGAAAATGACCAGAAGAAATTGAAAACTAGCTCAACTAACTAAAATATTCAAAATACAATGACCCATAAAATACAAGCACTATACTCCCTTTGCCTTAAAACAGTGCCTCTGCTAATTAAGATTCTTTACTTAGTAAGATATCTCAAACTTCTACTCCCAATGGAAGATAACTTTCATAGATCATCTTCAATGTGGTAACAGCTCCCAAATCGCAGAACCTTGGAAAAACAAACATGTATTTCTCCATCAAGTTACATGAAAATGGCAAGTTATATGTGGGTAGGCACCAGGATGAAGATCTTTTCCATGTCTCTTCTTTCTTAAATCCAGGCTGGAGGAGAAATCATCCAGTCCTTTCCTGATCTGTTCCCTCTTCTCTCTCAATCCACCAACACTTCCCTCCCATCTCCAATTAAGCTTTCACCCTTATCTCTGAAATAAGAATACTTCTATTAAGCAGGAACAGTCCTACAATGAGATAAATGAGGCAATAAAATGTGTACCTTGTGTCGGGTACAAAATGCAAGAGGCAATAAAAATTCATCTAGGAAGATAAATAATTTTCAGGGAATATTTCAAAGTCAAAATTAATGCCAAAGGTCACAGTGAAATAATCAAATGTTTAAAAGACAGGCTCAGTATTATTGATATTTACTTTGGCCTCAGTCTCCAATATGGCTTAGCATGGTACTGTTACAATTCTTTCATTTTCTAAACTTTGAATATTGCATTCCCTTTGGATTTTGCATTAATTTTTATTTTTTTTAACATTGCGTATTAAGATATCATTTAATTGCATTAAAATACTGAGATTTTTGGCAACCAGCACAAATACCTCACTTGGTTTACCCTAGTCCTGGCCCTGTTATTAAAATTACCAGTGACACAAATATGACTGAAACCAGTGACTCAGTTCTCAGGTCTCATCTTACTTGACCTGTGAGCAGCATTTGATGTAGCCAATCACTGTCTTCTTTAAATAAATTCTACATATAACTTCTAGGACACAAGCCTCTCAGATCTTCTCCCATCTCACTGGGCACTCTCTTTGTGTCCTTTGCGCACTCACCCACACTCTTTTAACACTGGAGGGCCAGGTTTCCATTCTTGGATCTTTTCTCTTCATTTTTTTCTACTCAATCCCTAAGGTATCTAATTGACTTCTATAGCTTTAAAAATCACTTTTAGGTTAAAAATTCAAATTTATATGTCATCTTGGTCTATTCCAGTTGCTTCAGCAAGATTCCAGAGATTGGGTGGGTTCCAAATGACAGAATTTTATTTCTCACAGTTCTGGAGGCTAGAAAATCTGAGATCAGGATGTCAGCATGGCAGGGTTCTGGAGAAGGCCCTCAATCAGGTTGCAGATGGCTGACTTCTCACTGTGTCATCATATGGTGGGAGGGGCTAGATGACCCCCTGGAGTCCCTTTCATAAGAGCCAATCATAAGAGTTTTTTTATAATCCCAACCATAAGGCTTCTACCCTCTTGCTCTAAGTACCTCCCAGAGGTCCTACCTCCTAATGCCATCCCGCTGGAGGTGATGGTTTTAGCATATGAAATGGGGGGCACAAGTATTCAGACCACTGCACCCCGAGGTTCAAACTAGCACATCCAACTGCCTCTTGGTCACCATCTTGTTCTCCTGCTTGTTTGTGTTCAGACTCATTCCCTGCCTTCTCCTGCATGATGATTTGATTTAAATCTCCGCATGATGATTTGATTTAAAGATAATGCAAAATGATTACCATCGGTTACATCCATCTTCTCAGGCAGATACAGTGAGGAAAAAGAGAAAAAAAAGGAAAACAAATTCACCTTGTGATAAGAACCCATAGGATTTTCTCTCTCAACAATTTTCCTATAAATCATAATTTTTGACTCTGGAAATGCCCACTCTCTTTAGAGGTTCCTCCAGCCCAAAGAGTGGTAGCTATTTCCTGATGTGGCTAATCTCAGGTCAAAAACATTAACTATTGTCTTTCTTTTATTCCACAAATCCAAACCATCAATAAAATTATCTGGCTTTACTCTAAAAATGTATCCAGAGTGTGATTATCTCTCACCATTTCCCACTATTACCAACCTGCTTTAAGATACAATCACCTCTCATCTTAATCATTGCACTTTTAGCCTCCTAACTTCATTCTCTTTTCCACCTAGTGTATTCATTATACATCAGCCACAGTGGTCCTTTTAAAATATAACTTGGATCATGTCACACTTCATGAAATGATCTGTTTCCCAATTCACTTAAAGATGGCCTGCGATGCCCAAAACGATCTCCTGCCTGTATCTCTAGTGCCACCTCATTCACTACTCATTCATGTATCAGCTACTCTTACCACCTTGAAATTCAGGCCACTGCTTTTATAGTCCTTACATTTTTCTTCTTCCTTATACTTGGAATTTTTTCCCCAGATATTTTTATGATGTACATCCTCTCTTCCATCAGGCTTCCATTGGTATAGTTAAAACTAACATCCAACATTGTTACAATGTCCCAACCTCTGAGCTTCCCAATTTCCCTTGAGCTTTTTTTTCTGTATAGCATACACCAGAATTTGATATATAATGTATATCATATGCTAATTTGTTTATCATCAGTCTCTCCTCTTCCTGTTAGCTCAAAAGGACAGGAACTTGTTCTTTCTTTCATTTTTAGTATTTAGAAAAATGACCGACACAAAATTGACCCTCAATAGCTATTTTTGAATGAATGAATTAATAACAGGCACATGTTACACCAGCCCATTTAAGATAACCTCTTTCCAGTTCCAACCAGCATAATGTAATCAACATAGTAAAACTATATGTTGATGGAATCCTGAGTCAAATTTTGAAGATGCAATGATAACTTTTCAAAGTCCTGCTGTCTTCCACTCACTGGAATAAAAGAAATAAGAAAAACAATTTTTCAGATAACTAATTACATACCAAGTGTCAGGGTACATATTGATTTGCTCCAGTAAGGAGACCACATTTGAAACAGCAGCTGTGATTGAAGTAACCACCTGTCATTTTCTGGAACTCATCTATCTTTAGCACCAGCCATATTGTAAAAATAAATGAGGATGGAGTAGAAATCAACTGCCCACATCTTTTAAGTATTTGATTGTGACACTAACCTCTGCTCTTCCACAGGGATGCGCTGTTGCTTGAGTCAAAATTCTATCTATCAGCTAACTCTCCATAAGGGCCTACACTGCCTGGCAGTTTGCAGTAGCACTGTGAACTCGTAGAAATTAGTTTGCACTCACAGGCACTGCCAACTAATCATAAATGTGACACAGTTGTGATGGCAAGTGGAAAGAGGATAATTTAGAGAATCCTAGAATGAAGAGTTTCACTATGTGTTTGTTTTTCCTCAAAGGTACTTTAAACTCCCTTCACTTGTAGATACTGGTTCAATGGATTGATTCATTTGATGATGAGGAAAAGGGATGTACATTTTCTGAAACCTGATTTGTCAGGCCTCAGTTCAAACCAAGCAGCATCTTAATGAACTTCCTTTCTACCTAACATGGGATGCTGGCAAGCCATTCTGACACTACACTAACTTTGTTGCCCATGTTTTCAGTAATGGAAAAGTGAGACTCCTTGTCCTCCCCAGAATTCAACTGTCAAGGAATCAGTTTCACCTTCAACATCTCGCTATGTGCCCAGTCTACAGAGAGCAACTTCTAAAGCCCCTCTCCAAAGTAATAGCATTTTTTACTAACAAATTTATTTTTTTCAGGGTCTAGGTAAAATATATTGTGAGCCACATTAGATCATGGTAGATAAATTCACCCCATCACATTAGTCTCCTGAAATCTTTGAACTTCTCCATTAGTATCAAGAAGTTTATGGCATCTCTCCTTCATTAAATGTGGGCCATCATTAAGTACAGGTTTCAATTTGTATTTGAAAACTGACCAAGCAAACAATTAAAATAATTCTCAAAAATAAATAAAATAATTCTCAGAGTGAAAATGTGGAAAGTTATCTTAGCAAAGAATCTCCCACAGATTAAAAACTTAGGACATCTTTAGGCACAAAGGGGATAACATTTTCAGGAAGGCTTGCATTGGTTGGCATGACTGACTTAGCAGAGTCGGCAATTTAAGATTTGCAAAGTGCTTCATATCATCAGCACTCAATATGCCAGCAAATCAGGAAAACTCAGCAGTGGCCACAGGACAAGAAAAAGTCAGTTTTCATTCCAATCCCAAAGAAAGTTATGCTCAAACTACTGCACAATTGGATTCATCTCACACGCTAGAAAAGCAATGCTTAAAATTCTCCAAGCCAGGCTTCAACAAGTACATGAACCATGAACTTCCAGACATTCAAGCTGGATTTAGAAAAGGCAAAAGAACCAAAGATCAAATTGCCAACATCTGTGGGATCACTGAAAAAGCAAAAGAGTTTCAGAAAAACATCTGCTTTATTGACTACACCGAAGCCTTTGACTGTATGGACCACAACAAACTGTGGAAAATTCTTGAAGAGATAGGAATACCAGAGTACCTTACCTGCCTCCTTTAAATCTGTATGCAGGTCAAGAAGAAATAGTTAGAACCGAATATGGAACAACAAACTGGTTCCAAATCAGGAAATGAGTACATCAAGGCTGCTTAGTGTCACCCTGCTTATTTAACTTACATGCAGAGTACATCATGTGAAATGCCGGGCTAGATGAAGCACAAGCTAGAATCAAGATTGCCAGGAGAATTATCAATAACCTCAGATAAGCAGATGACACCACCCTTATGGCAGAAAGTGAAAAAGAACTAAAGAGCCTCTTGATGAGAGTGAAAGAGGACAGTGAAAAAGTTGGCTTAAAACTCCACATTCAGAAAACTAAGATAATGGTATCTGGTCCCATCACTTCACGGCAAATAGGTGGGGAAACAATGGAAACAGTGAGACACTTTATTTTTTTGGACTCCAAAATCACTGCAGATGGTGACTCTAGCCATGAAATTAAAAGACACTTGCTCCTTGGCCGAAAAGCTATGATCAAATTAGACAGCATATTAAAAAGCAGAAACATTACTTTACCAACCAACAAAGGTCTGTCTAGTCAAAGCTATTGTTTTTCCAGTAATCATGTGGTGTGGATGTGAGAGTTGGACTATAAAGAAAGCTGAGCACCAAAGAATTGATGGTTTTGAACTGTGGTATTGGAGAAGACTCTTGAGAGTCCCTTGGACTGCAAGGAGATCAAACGAGTCAATCCTAAAGGAAATCAGTCCTGAAAATTTTTTGGAAGGACTGATGCTGAAGCTGAAACTCCAATACTCTGACCACCTGATGTGAAAAACCAACTCATTGGAAAAGACATTGATGCTGGGAAAGATTGAAGGCGGGAGGAGAAGCGGACGACAGAGGATTAGATGGTTGGATGGCATTACTGATTCGATGGACGTGAGTTTGAGTAGGCTCTGGGAGTTGGTGGACAGGGAAGCCTGGCCTGCTGCAGTCCATGGGGTCGCATAGAGTTGGACATGACTGAGAGACTAAACTGAACTGAACTGAACTGAACTGAACTCACATCATCATAGATATTTCCATCCCAATTCTCAGTTTCCAGACCTTTCTATAAGCCATATCATGGACCAAAAAGTCAGCTGATATAGTAATTTAGTAACTAATTGGATCAAAGTATACATTTGGCTCCTGATTAACTCAACCCTATGGCTTCAAAAAGTTAGTGAATCCTTGGAAAAGTCATGGAACATCAGTGCCTTGAGCTGAGAATCTAGGCACTTAAAATTCTACCTCTCTGACCTGTCCAGTACTGTTAGAAAAAGCTACCCAACCTCACAGTCCTTGATTTCTTTTTACCTATCCTATTTTCCTAAGGCAAGAGACATTGGCTCTTCCAAAGATTAGCTTTAAAAGGATATTTTTTTATAAATGACTACAGGTAAAATTTAATTTAGTTTAAATAACTATATCACTAATGCATATAATGAATTTCCAGATTATTTTTTCCAGAATCTTAAAAATATTCTCACTACCTTTATTCCCTACTCTGTCATATTCCACCTCTTTCCCCTCCTGGTAACAATTTCTGTATTCTTGGTTATAAACAAGATCTTACTCTGGGCAATGGGCAAGATAGCAGAGTAGGAGGACCCTGGGCCCCACCTGTCCCATGGGCCCACCAAAACTACAGCTATTTACAGAGCAACTAGCAATGAGGATGTCAAGTCTAGCAGGAAAGATTTTTCACAGCTAAAATATAAAGAAGGAACCACAATGAGATGGGTAGGAGGGGCAGAGAAACAGTATAGTCAAGACCCACACATCAGGATGGGTGACCCACAAACAGGAGGACAGTCAAAGCTGCAAAGGTTCTTCCGAAGGAGCAAGAGGTCTAAGCCCTACGCTGGACTCCTTAGTCCATGGGTCCTGCACCAAGGAGGCAAGTGCCCAGAACGTTTGACTTTGAGGGCAGGCAGAGTTTGCATATGGGAGAGCCAGAGGCAACATAGACTCCACTCTCAAAGGGCTTCCCTGGGGGCTCAGACCGTAAAGAATCTGCCTGTAATGTGGGAGACCAGAGTTTGATCCCTGGATTGGGAAGATCCCCTGGAGAAGAAAATGGCAACCCACTCCAGCATTTTTGCCTGGAAAATCCCATGGACAGAGGAGCCTAGTGGCTCCTCATATAGTCCATGGGGTCACAAAGAGTTGGATTTGACTGAGTGACTAACACACACACTCAAAGGGCACAGGCATAATCTTGCACACTCTGAGACCCAGCATAGAGGCAGTAATTTAATAAAAGCCTGAATCAGACCCATTTGCTGACCTTGAAGAGCCTCTCAGAGAAGCAACAGGTCAGTGGGACTCCCCCTGAAGACACAGATGCTGGAGGCAGCTGTTTTGGGGAGGCTATTCTATCATAAAGACACTGGCACTGGCAAACATCATGTTGGAATTCTCTCTCTAGCTTATTAATACTGGGACCCAGCCCTGCCCACCAAGCTGGTTTGCCCAGTCTGACCCCACAAGCAGAGCAGCCAATTCTGTGGCGACCCAGAAAAATCCACAGGCAGGCTGAGACCAACACGAGAACTCCCGAGCCCGCAGCTGTGCCCAGAGTGGAGTGTGTTACTGGGGTCTGTAGGGCAACATAGGGCCACTTCTCCAAGACGGAGAAATGCAAACAATCTACTGAATACATACAAATAGATACAAAGAATTAGGCAAAATGAGGTTGCAAAGGAATACGTTTCAAAGGAAAAAGATAAAACTCTAGAAGAACAGAGCAAATTGGATGAAGCTATCTACCTAATACAGAGATCAAGGTAATGAATTTAAAGGCGTTCAGTGAACCTAGGAGAAGAATGGATGATCAGGGGGAGAAGCTTTACAAAGAGTTAGAAATATAAAGAGGAACTGAATAGAGCTGAAAAATACAATAACTAAATGAGAAATTAACTAGAAGAATTCAACAGGACATTAGATGATACAAAGGAATGGTTCGGGGAACTAGAAGACAGAGTAGTGGAAATTCACCCAAGCCAAGAGAAAAGAAAACAAAGATAAAAAAATGAGGACACTTTGAGACCTCTGAAATAACATCAAGCATACTAAAGTTCACATTTTGGGGGTATCAGAAGGGGAAGAGAGAGAGAAATGTCAGAGAATATATTTGAAGATATAATAGCTGAAAACTTTCCTAATCTGGGGAAGGAAACAAACGTCCAGTTCTAGGAAAACATAGAGTATCAAAAAATATCACCCCAAAAAGATCCACATCAAGACACATTGTAATTAAAATGGCAAAATTTAAAGATAAAGAGAGAATATTAAAGGCAGCAAGAGAAAAGCAAAGAGTTATATACAAAAGAACACCCATAGATTGTCAGATAAGTTTTCAGCAGAAACTTTGCTGACCAGAAAAGAGTGGCACAATATAATTAAAATGATGAAAGAAAAGAAAGAAAGAAAGAAAAAATAACACAGCCAAGAATACTCTAACCAAAAAAGCTCTGTTTGAAAGAGAAAGAAAGAGTTTTACAGAAAAGCTAAGAGTTCAGCACCACTAAACTAGCTTTACAAGAAATGTTTGAGGGACTTCTCTAAGTGAAAAAGAAAAGGCTAAAACTAAAAATCTGACAATTATAGGAGGAAAAAATCACATTCGTAAAGGCAAATATACAGTAAAGATAATAGTTGAAACACTTATTAAGCTAGTAGGAAAACAATAAAAAGGCAAAACATAAAAGATGTAAAATATGTTGTCAAAAATATTAAATTGAGGGGAGTAAAAATGCAGGGCTGTTAGAATAAATTTAGATTTAAAAGATTATCAATTTAATTATATACATATATGTTTATTTCTCCTGGTAACCACAAACCAAAAATCTGTAATAGATATACAAAAAAGAAAAAGGAATCCAAATATAACATTAAAGATAATAATCAAATCACAAAGGAAGAGAGCAAAAAAAGGTGAAAGGAATGAAATAGAACTACAGAATCAATGAATAAAATAGCAATAAGTATCTGTCAAATAATTAAATAAGCAAAAATACTGGAGTGGGTAGCCATTCCCTTCTCAAGGGGATCTTCCCAACCCAGGGATCAAAATAGCCTTTAAAATAAAAGCTGTAAGAAGAGACAAAGAACAATATAACATAATGATAAAGGGAACAATCCAGCAATAAGATATAACAATTATATCCACATATCTATATTTACATGTATGTATGTGCATGCCCAGTTGCTTTAGTCACGTCTCTTTGCGACCCTATGAATTGTAGCCCACCAGACTCTGTCCATGAGATTCTCCAGGCAAGAATACCAGAGTGGGTTGTCATGCCCTCCTCCAGGGGATCTTCTCGACCCAGGGATCGAACCCACATCTCCTGTGTCTCCTGCATTGCAGGTGGATTCTTTACCACTGAGCCACCAGGGAAGCCCCAATATGTATACACATGCATACACACACACACACACACACACACACACACACACACACACACACACACATATACTTATATATGGCCCCAACATAGAACACCTAAACATGGAGAGCAAATATTAACAAATATAAAAAAAGAAAATGACACTAACACAATAATAGTAGGAAACTTGAACACCCCACTTTCATCAATGGACAGATCATCCAGATATAATATCAATATGGAAACACTAGCCTTAGCAAATACATTACAGCACAGGAACTTTAGAGATATGTATAGAATGTTTCATCCAAAAGCAGTAGAATAGGCATTCTTTTCAAGTGCACATAGAACATTATACAGGATATATATCACATGCAAGACAACAAAACAAGTCTCAATAAAATTGAGAAGATTGAAATCATATCAGCATCTTTTCCAATCAGAATGCTATGAGACTAGTAAACAACAATAACAAGAAAACTGCAAAAACAACCCCACAAACATGTGGAGGCTAAATATTATGCTACCAGCCAACCAATGGGTCATTGAGGAAATCAAAGAAGAAATAAAAAAGTAACTGGAGACAAATGAAAACAGAAACACAGTGATACAAAATCTGTGGGATGTACGGAAAGTGGTTCTAAGAAGGAAGGTTATACTGATACAAGCCTACCTCTGAAAACAAGAATAGTTTCAAATAAACAATCTAACCTTGCACTTAGAGGAACCAGAAAAAGAAGAACAAACAAAACCTAAAATTGATAGAAGGAAAGAAATCATGGAGATCAGAGCAAAAATAAATGAAACAGAGACTTAAAAATGGGTGGGGGAAGAATTAATGAAACTAAGAGCTGGTTTTTTGGAATGATAAGCAAACTGATAAGTGTTTAGACAGATTCATCATGAAAAAAACTCTCATTTGAGTGAATTCAAATGAAATCAGATGAAAAGAAGCTATAAATGATGCCAAGGAAGTACAAAGAATCATAAAAGGCTACTATGAACAACAATATGCCAATAAATGGACAGCCTAGAAGCAATGGATAAATTCCCAGAAATGTGAAATCTCCCAAAATTAATCAAGAAGAAATGGAATTACAAGTTAATTACAGACCAATTATCAGTCATGAAATTGAGTTAGTAACTAAAAAATCTTCCAGCAAACAAAAGTCTAGGACCAGATGGCTTCAGAGCTTAAAAGTACCAAACATTTAAAGGAGGAGTTAATTCCTGTCCCTCTCAACCTATTCCAAAAATTTGAAGAAAAGATGCTTCCAAACTCATCCTATGAAGCCAGTATGATACCAAAACCAGAGACAACACAAAGAAAGAAAATTATAAGCCAATATCTCTGATGAACATAGATGCAAAAATTCTCAACAAAGTATCCACAAACTGAATTAAACAATAAATTAAAAGAATCATACATCGTGATCAAGTAAGATTTTTATCAGGGATATAAGTATGGTTCAATATCCACAAATAAGTGTGATATTCCACATCAACAAGTTGAAGATTAAAAATCATATGACTATCTCAATAGATGCGGAAAAAGCATTTGATAAGATTCAACATCCATTTGTCATAAAAAGTCTCAACAAAGTGGGTATAAAGGGAATATGCCCTAATATAATAAAGCCACATATGATAAGCCTACAGAAAAAATCGTACTCAATAATGAAAATCTGAATGCATTTCTGTTAGGCTCAAGAATAGACAAGCATGCTTACTCTTGTAATTTTTTTTAACACAGTATTGGAAGTCCTAATCACAGAAATCAGTCAAGAAAAAGAGATAAAATGCATAGAAATTAGAAAGAAAGAAGTAAAACTGTCAGTATTTGGAAATGACATTATACTACATATAAAAAATGCTGAAGTCTACCCAAATCCTCTTAGAACTAATAAAGGAATTCCGTTAATTTGAAGGATACAGAATTAGTATACAGAAATCTGTCACATTTCTATATACTAACAGCAAACTATCATAAAGAGAAATTAAGAAAACAATCCCATTTACAATCACATCAAAATTAATAATATACTTAGTAATAAACCTACTAAGGTGGTAAAAGATCTGTACTCCAAGAACTATAAGACATTTACAAAGGAAATTGAAGACAATGTAAATAAATGGAAACATATACTGTGTTCGTGGATTAAAAGAATTAAAATTGCAAAAATTAAAATACTACCCAAAGCAATCTATAGATTTAATGCAAACCACATCAAAATAACCAATGGCATTTGTCACAGAACTAAAACATTAAATACTGAAATTTGTATAAACACACCAAAGACCCTGAAAAGCCAAAACAATCTTGAGGAAGAAGAACAAACTTGATGTATCACATTCCCTGATTTCAAACTATATTATAAAACTATAGTAATCAAGATGGTATGATACCAACATAAAAACAGACACACAGATCAATGGTACAGAAAAGAACTCAGAAATGAACCCACACTTATATGATCAATTGATCTATGACTTGGAGGTGGCAAGAATACACAATGGGGAAAAGACAGATTCCTCAGTAAGTGGTCCTGGGTAACCTAGATAGCTACATGCATAGAAATCAAACAGGACTAGTTTCTCACAACATATACAAAAATAGATTTAAAATGTATTGAAGACTTAAATGTAAGACCTGAAACCATAAAACTTCTAGAAGAAAACATAATGCCCTTTGACATTAGCTTTAGCAATATTTTTTTGGATCTGTCGCTGAAGACAAAGGAAATAAAAGCAAAAATAAACAAATGGGACATCAAACTAAAAAGTTCTTGCACAGCTACTGAAATTATTTTGCAGCTTACTGAAAAAGAGAAGTGAAGTGAAGTCGCTCAGTCATGTCCGACTCCTACCAGGCTCCTCTGTCCATGGAATTCTCCAGGCAAAAATACTGGAGTGGATTGCCGTTTCCTCCTCCAGGGGATCTTCCCAACCCAGGGATCGAACCCAGGTCTCCTGAATTGCAGGCAGATGCTTTATCGTCTGAGCCACCAGGGAAGCCCCCCTGAATGAGAGAAGACATTTACAAACAGTATAGCTGACAGGGGTTAACATTCAAAATAAACAAAGGATTCATACAACTCAACATAAAAAAAAAAAAAAAAAAACCTGATGAAAAAATAAGCAGAGGGTTGGAACAGACATTTTCCCAAAGAAGACATAGAGAAGGCCAAGACACATGAAAAGATGCTCAGCTCCACTAATCATCTGAGAAATGCAAATCAAAACCACAATAAAATATCACCTCACACTTGTCCAAATGGCTGTTATCAAAAAGACAACAAATAACAACTGTTGACAAGCATGTGGAGAAAGAGAACTCTTGTGCCCTTTGGTGGGAATGCAAATTGGTGCGTTTGGTATGGAAAACAGTATGGAGGTTCATAAAATATATATATATATATGTATATGTATAAAACTACTTCCTAATCCAGAAATTGTACTTCTGGTTATTTTTCCAAAGGAAATGAGAACACTAATTTGAAAAAATACACGAACCTGATGTTCATTGCAGCATTATTCAAAATAGCCAAGACAAAAAAACAACCTAAGTGCCTATCAATAGAGGAAGAGGTAAAGAGGATGTGGTATACATATGCAATTGAACTTTCTCAGTCACTAAAAAATAGAATGAAATCTTGCCATTGGTAGTAAAATGGATGAATCTATAGGGCATTATGCTAAGTGAGTCAGACAGACAAAGATGATACTGCATGATTTCGCTTATATATGAAGTCTAAGAAACAAAGGAACAAACATAA
Source organism: Cervus canadensis (assembly GCF_019320065.1). Classification (NCBI taxonomy): domain Eukaryota; kingdom Metazoa; phylum Chordata; class Mammalia; order Artiodactyla; family Cervidae; genus Cervus; species Cervus canadensis. Next base: position 17,172,373 of record NC_057412.1, read on the forward strand.
CAAAACAGAAACAGTCTCAGATACAGAGAATAAACAGGTGGTTGTCAGAGGCAAGGGGTGTGGAGAAATGAGAGAAATAGGTGATGGAGATTAAGAGGTACAAATTTCCAGTTACAAAATAAATGGGTCACGAGGTGAAAGGTACAGTGAAGGGAATATAGTCAGTAGTTATGTATTATCTTTTATGGTGACAGATAGTAACTAGAGTTACTGGGGTAATCACTGCATAATGCATAGAAATACTGAATCACCATGTTGTGTACCAGGAACTAATGTAGTGTTGTTGGTCAAATGTACTTTAAAACCAAACAAACTCATAGAAAGAGAATCAAATTTGTGGTTATGAAAGGTCTGGGGTAGGGAGAGGGTAAATGGGATGAAGGTGATCAAAAGGTACAAACTTCCAGTTATAAGAAAGGTTGAGAGAGGAATGTGTCCCATTATGGGAAGTAGAATGTATTTGAGATCCCCTCTACTACATGGGAAGAGTTTCAAATTCAAGATAACCATAAATAAACAGATACAAAGACCTAACTAGATTTACATATACATAAAATATCTTATATTTATCTATAATAATACATACAAAGTCCCCTTGAATTGTTGCCTTTCTTCTTATGAAAGCAAGCAATGGTTATTGCTATCATAATTAAAATTCCAAAATATTTGTGTATTAATTCACATCTCTACATTCAGTGGGCTTCCCTGGTGTTTCAAATAGTAAAGAATCTGCAGCAATGAAAGAGACCCAGGTTCAATCCCTGGGTGGGGAAGATCTCCTGAAGAAGGAAACAGCAACCCACTCCAGTATCTTTGCCAGGAGAATCCCATGGACAGAGGAGCATGGTGGGTCACTGTCCATGGGGTCTCAAAGAGTAGGATACGACTGAGATAGTAACACTTTCACTTTCACTGCATTCAGCGAAACTCATTTTTCAGTTTCTAAAAAGTTTAAAACATACACAGATGGCTTCATCTGCCTTCACTGCAGATTCAACAAAGTGAAACATGTTGACAAATAAAGTATCTGGTGACAACATAGTGTAGTTGTAAGATCATAATTTAAGGTAGAAATTCCTACCACCCGCTCCCTAGTGATTTGGTTGGACACATGCCTACAATCAGACAAGTTTATGACATTTTATATATTTAAAGTTGAGATCCCTATAAATCTATATCTTTAGGAGAGATGCTATTGATTTATTTACACCCAACTGAAAGTGATATCTCATTTCATTTCTTTTGATGTGAAAGAAGGTAAAGAGGCCATGAGAATGCTTTAAAAGATTTTAAAAAGTGAGAAAGGAAATAAGGCATAATGAAGAATATTACATGCTTAGCCCACTTAATTTTTTATGTCAGGTTCTAAGTCAGACCAGAACCAAAAAATGAGAAAAGACTGAATTTATAAAATCGCATTTCTTTTTTTATTTTATCAAAAGAATATATGCTAGCTATTTATCTTAGGTGATAAAGTATATATCCATCTTTAAACTGGGCTGAGCTAAATAAATGACTCTGAAATCATTTATTCAACAATACGGTAAGTCCCCTATATATGAACCTTCAAGCTGCAAACTTTCAAAGATGCGAACATGTGTTGGCATGTTCAATCATGTAAGCTAGTTCCCACGTCTTTCATACATTGTCACGTACATGCACCGTCTACAGTTGGTCGTGATTTCGGGCACTTCACTGTACAGAACTGGATAGGGTACAGTAGGACGTTGTCTTTATTTCAAGCCCAGGGTGTTCAGAAGCAACTGCAAAAAAAGTAAAGATATAGCTGAAACTGCTAAGAAGCACCAGCTGTTATCATGGACTACTGTACTTTTCAGGGTACTTTATTATAAGATTAAAAATGTTTTCTTTATTTTTTGTTTTTATGCACTATTTCTGTGAAAAGTATTATAAACCTATTATAGTACAGTACTATGCAGCCAACTGTTTCAGTTGGATGTCTATGCTAATTTTGTTGGACTTACGAAAAAACTGGACTTACGAATTTTCTCTCGGAGTGGAACTTGTTCATATGTAGGGACTACTGTACTCAACAAATACTTGTTGGCATATATTTTTATGTAGTGGTAACTGTCTAGGCATTGGATATAAAACAGTTAAGAAGACAAACCTAGTTGTTGATCTTATGAAGTTTCTATGTAAAAAGAGACAATAAACAAATTATATAGATAATAGAGGTAGGCAGATGATATATAGATAGATAGGTTGGATGAAGAGATAGACTGCTATGAAGAAGATTGGAAATAAGATGCTGTGATGAAGAATAACAGATAGGAGAGGTACTTGACATAAACAAAAATTTTCCTATAGATAGAAAACATCTAAGACCTGAAATATGAAATTTCTTACATTTTTGTATTTTTATTAAAATGGATTAGAGGAGCTAAAATGCCACTGGGGTCACATAAAGGTACAGAACAGAGGATCAAGCTAAGAAAGAACAAGATAATGGTTAATATTAAAAGGCATCATACTTTAAGTGTTTGCTTTCCAACCCTCAAAGTGAAATTCTCATTGTCTAAGTTATCTAACATCTGTAAATCATGCCAAATGTTAAGTAACTCCCATGAGATTCTTCTCTGTAACTATAGAGCAATAATATCATCATTAATAATAATTTGTATTTGCTTTCTTTCAATGATGCCCAAATTAGTTGGGTTTGCATCAATTTAGTTTAATTACTGCTATAAGAAAACTAATGAAAAGGGATGTTATTTCTGGAAAGACCTTTTTGAAGGTATTACTTGCTTTGTACTTGAGTTTCCTTTGTTAAAGCAGAATTAAAGAGATAAATGTTGTGAGACTCAATTTTAAACCACATACACTTCAAGAACTGTAATTTTGAAATTTGTCAAAAAATTAATGATTGTGTTTAACCTTTTGAAGATAAAATACCTGCAGGCTCCTTGCAGTTATCAAGCCCTCTCTTCCACAACACCTTGCACATGGTCGGTATTCAATAAGTGCTTACTTAAGGCTGATTTAAAGGAATCAGAGGGATTCCATTTATATAATACATCCTTTGATTCCTTTTAATCAGTGTCACACAAAAGAAGAAACAATTTTGGTGTGTGAAGAAAGGCAAGGAGTGCTTTTTCAGAATGTTAATGCACACAACGGACGGAAGTCACATTTGTTATAACCCTGCCATAAAGTGGAGCTGCGATCACACATCTGTTCCATCTGCCATCAATTAGTTTGATGAAAACAGGCTAACAGTGTGGTAGTGATCAGCAGGAAAGATTAAATTCACTTCAGTTTTAATTACAAATCTTTGCCCTTAAAGTTTTATTGGCTTGAAAGAACTCCTACTGTTCCCTTGTTTCTCCTCCACAGCTGATGTGCATTTTATTATTACTTCACTTTGAAATTATTAATGCCTTTTATTTGGTACTTATTTCTAACTACAGACTTTATCCACAAATGTTACTGTTATGCCCATATGCCAGAATAAGCATAACTAAGACTATTCACATCTTACTAAGCACAAATGATCTTTAGTAGCAAGCGTGGCATCTATTATATGCAGAGAACTCTGAGGTTAATATATTTGTCACTCAGATTGCTTCATTCACTGACTCATTCATTCATTTATTCATTCAACAAATATTAATCTAGTTCTTATTATGTTCCAGGCACTAATACAGGTGACATATTTTATTTTCTTGGGTTCCAAAATCACTGTGGACAGTGACTAAAGCCATGAAATCAAAAGACGCTTCCTCCTTAGAAAAAAGTTATGACAAACCTAAACAGCATTAAAAAGCAGCGGCATCACTGCAGACAAAGGTCCATATAGTCAAAGCTATGGTGGCATAACTGACTCAATGAATATGAGTTTGAGCAAACTCTGGGAGATAGTGAAGGACAGGGAAGCCTCATGGGGTCACAAAGATCACGACCAGATCATGGGGTCACAAAGAGTCAGTGACTGAACAACAACAAAAACAACAACTGGTTTCTCCAGTAGTCATGTACAGATGTGAGAATTGGACCATTAAGAAGACTGAGTGTAAAGAACTGATGCTTTTGAATTGTGGTGCTGAAGAAGACGCTTGAGAGTCCCTTGGACAGCAAGGAGATCAAACCAGTCAATCTTAAAGGAAATCAACCCAGAATATTCATTGAAAGGACTGATGCTGAAACTGAATCTCCAATTCTTTGGCCACCTGATGCGAAGAACTGATGCAATGGAAAAGACCCTGATGCTGGGAAAGATCGAAGGCAAAAGGAAAAGAGATGGTGGTGGCAGAGAATTAAATGGTTAGATACATCACTAATTCAAGAGACATGAATCTGTACAAACTCTGGGAGATAGTGAAGGACAGGGGAGCCTGGTGTGCTATAATCCATGAGGCTGCAAAGAGTTGGACATGACAGCGACTTAACAACAAATAGGTGCTTAAGATACATAAGTGAACAACAACAAAAAAAAGAAACAGAAATTTCTGACCTCACAGAACTAATATTATAGTAGCTGGATTTAAACCCATAACAAATGAGCTGAATTGTGTCCCCTAAAAGTCATATGTTGAAGTTCTAATCTTTAGTACCTCAGATCTAACTGTATTGGGGGAAAAGATCTTTAAAGAGATCATTAAATTAAAATGAGGTCTTCAGAGTAGGCTCTAATTCAATATGACTGGTGTCCTTATAAACAGAAGAAATTTGGACACAGACTTGCATAAAGAGGAAAGACTATTTGAGGACTAAGGGAGAAGACAGCTATCTACAAATGAGAGAGGCCTCAAAATGAAATCAACTCTGTCAACCACTTGATCTCAGGCTTCTAGCCTCCAGACTGTGGGAAAATAAATTTCTCTTGTTTAACACACTCATTCTATAGTATTTTTTACAACAGCCCTAGAAAGCTAATATGGCCATAAACAAAACAAAGCTTAAAGAAATAAATCATACCATTTAGAAAGGAATACAATCTTTTTAAAAAAAAATAGAGCAATAAAACAGAACTGTGAAGTAGGGGGAACCTTCATTTACTTCCATCTCTGAGAAAGTCACTATGAAGTGTGCATACTCACCAATTCTACAAAAATAAGATCACAGCCAGAAGGGTTCTTGGTAAGGGAAAAGAAATGCTTTCATAAATTCTTACCAATTATGTCTCTGCTATCATTGTCCCCTTGTCTATAGCCACATAGCAAAATCTGATGCTTATGAGTATGTTTTACAGCATTAAAATTTTCTTGTATGCAAGCTAAGTCACTTCGGTCATATCCAACTCTTTGCAAACCCCATGGACCATAGCCCACCAGGTTCCTCTGTGCATCGGATTCTCCAAGCAAGAATACTGCAGTGGCTTGCCATTTTCTCCTTCAGGGAATCTTCCTGACCCAGGGACAGAACCCACGTCTCTTATGTCTTCTGCATCGGCAGGCGAGTTCTTCACCACTGCCACCAGCTATGCTTAATATGTCAAGGTTAAGCTAGCTGAGTAACCAGTGTTGGACCAGACTGATATTTTAACTTCTTATTTGATAAAATTATTTAGAACACATAAATGTCTACTGTTAAATATTATATTTTTACTGTGCTTTGAGTCCAAAACTCCACATTTCTAAACTTCATATAGCAGCAATTACAGACAACATAGACACTTCAAAAACTGTGAGAAGTTTTTTCCCCTTAATTTTAAAAGTAGAAGCAGAAATTTTTTTGTGGGTAGAGTCTTTTGGGCTCTGGGAAATAACACTGCTGTGCAGACTTAGTCAAGTGGATGTAAGCCACAGGATAGATACATTCACTGTTCCTGAGGTTAGACCAGGCATTAGCTAAGTAATGCAGATACATATAGTTCAGTCTTATGAAATAGTCTGTTTAAACTATAAAATTCTCTGGGTCACTGAGTGATGACCAGTGCAGAGGTAAGTCTTGGAAGAAAATACACAACCCCATCAACTTCTATGAGTTAGCCAAAACAGTCCTATGACATTACCTCTCTGCAGAGATGTTTCCAGGAGCATGACTTTCAATAAAATAGAACTGCCAAAGCCTGGCAAAATGCTTCATGATATCACCAAAGAATGAGGTAAGGAGTGACTCAGTGGATTTGGCCACTGTCACTCCCCTCCTCCCCCACCACATGGAGATGCACTTTGCCAGTTCCAGAAAAGAGTTTCCCATAGATTTGCTCTCTTCAGAATTGCCACTTTTCAATTAGGCATGGAAGCAAAGGAGCCAAATGTCCTTTTTGATAACATCCTCGGATTTGTGCACCAATCAAACAGAATTTCATTCTTCTCAATTTTTATGTGCCTTGCTTGTACAGTCCTAAGTAAGCCAGTTTAGAAACTTTAATTCATCTGAAGTTCTAAATCTCAGAGAATGCACCAAGACTCAAGAGCTGCGCCTGCCCCTACTTTTTCTCTGTTATCATGCCCACAGTTCTATCTGCCAGAGTATAAAATTCACAGTCTAAGGGAGGACAGGATACCAGTTGTCCCTAGGCAAACAAATGAAGTCATGTCTTTAATATTGTGGTAAGAAATATCTCCAAAATATACTCAAAGCGTTTAGATTTTTACTTTTTTCATTTGCAATTAAGTTAACTGGGAAAAAATAAAGTAAGGAGATAGATGAAAATGCAGCAAAAAAAAGTCACATGAGAGTCTCTGGCCAACAATGTCAGCATAGAACAAATACATATTTGAAGATTGTAGGACAGCCAAAGTTACTCTCACAAGGGGGGGGGGGGGGGAAGCTGTCTCCTGCCTTCTCTTTTACCATAACTAATCACTAATTTTTCATGCTTTTGGAAACTAGATATTTTGGGCCCTTTCAACTCCTTTCCAAGGCATGTTTATATTATACAGCAATTCTTCCCAGGAAAGTCATGTGTATACTGTTTTATTGATCCTCACAGCCTCTGTATGAAAAAGAGCAATGGAACATAAAAATATTTATATTTTGTAGATCAAGAATATCAATGTCATATAAGGGGTAAAGGTAATTCCTGCTTTAAACCCTACATCTTCCGACTCCCACCTACCACTGTAATTAGTCGAGGAGGGACCAGAGGGATTTCCCTGGTGGTCCAGTGGCTAAGACTCTGTAGTCCCAATGCAGAGGGGCTGGGTTCAATCTCTGGTCAGGGAACTAGATCCCACATCCCACAGCTAAGACCCGGAGCATCCAAATAAATACATATTTTATTTAAAAAAGAAGAGGCAACAAGCTAAAGTATATCTGCCAAAGATGGTCTGGGGGACAAGTTCAGAAGAGTGTCAGATGCTGGCCTGCCCCAGCCAGCTGTGTCTCTATATACAAGAGTTAGACCAGATGCGCAGCCAAGAACTCTACGTATCTTGACTCTTGGCTGCTCTTCATTCCTGATTAGGCTCATGGCTCCACACGCTGGCAGCCTCTTTCTTACCCACGCTCAGCTCTGTCCTGACCCACGCTTTTCCCAGCCCTGCCTGCTACTATCTCCACCGGGCATCCTGCATCCTGGAGATTACCAGCTGGAACTGGCAACCAACTGGCCACCCAGTTGTTCACAGTAGCTTGGCCTCTGCATTACCTCCCCATGTGAGCAGCTCCAGCTGGGGAATCTCTTTGTAGCGAGCCAGCTCCCGACTCTTTTATCCTCAGCTGGTCCCAGCCAGTTTCTGCAGCTAAGCAATCATGTCCATTTCTGTCCTGATGTAGGCCAACCCCAAGGATACTAGTAAAGTGGCTAGTAGTGCTCCTTGCCACTCCAGAGCTCTCCATGGTCCATTCTTGCTCTAAATGACTATCAAGGGACTTCCCCCATGGTCCAGTGGTTAAGACTCCACACTTGCAATGCAGGGGGTGTGAGTTCGATCTCTGGCCAGGGAACTGAGATCCCACATGGCTGCATGGTGCAACCAAAAAAAAAGTAGCTGTCAAATTACTCCTGTAAAGCTTTTAGTTAGGCATTTAGACAATAGACATTAAGACCTTAATGTTTACTAAGTGCCTTCCTCCCTCTTTCATCAGTCCTGCCTTCCCAGGCTTGTATTCACTCACTCAGTCATGTCCAACTCTTATTGAGCCCATGGACAGTTTTGCTAGGTTCCTGCATCCGTGGGATTCCCTAGGCAAGGATACTGGAGTGGGATGCCATGTCCTGCTCCAGAGGATCTCCCAACCCAGGGATTGAACATGTGTCTCTTGCATCTACTGCATTGGCAGGTGGGTTCTTTACCACTGAGCCACCTGGGAAGTCTAGAAAAATCATTGAACTTGGAATAAAGAAATAGGTTCAAGGGGAACCTGAGCAATTAACCTCCCAGAGCCTCTGTTCTAAGGTTGTGAAAAAGATCATGTTTATTAGAGAGCTTAGAACAATACACAATACCTGAGAGCTTTTCCATACAAGTTAACGAAAATTTGGATTGAACTGAATATAGAAAAGCATTTCTAGGCAAAAATAACTAACCGATGAGTAAAATGATGCTTTTGTAGTGCTGGAGAAGACTCTTGAGTCCCATGGGCTGAAAGGAGATCAAATCAGTCAGTCCTTAAGGAAGTCACCCTGAATATTCACTGGAAGGACTGATGCTGAAGCTGATGCTCCAATACTTTGGCCAAATGATGCGAAGAGCCCACTCATTGGAAAAGACCTGTAGATTACCTGTAGATGCTGGGAAAGGTTGAGGGTAGGAGGAGAAAGGGGCGCCAGAGAATGAGAGGGTTGGATGGCATCACCAAATCAATGGACATGAGTTTGAGCAAACTCCGGGAAATAGTGAAGGACAGGGAACCTGGTGTGCTGCAGTCCACGGGGTTGCAAAGGGTCAGACACGACTTAGCGACTGAACAACAATATCATACATTCTCCCACTATTTGCCACTTACAAAGGGTGGCTTAGTATTCTCTACTCTGAGGTCTTGGGGAAAGCACAGAGACGTAGCATAACTCCTCTAAACAGCTCTATCACTTGAGCTATCAATTCTGTCACTCTAAAATCCAGTCATTAAACTAAGATATATAAGATGCAAAATAAGCAACTTTTAGTCGATATCACTGGGATCAAGGTGGAAAATATATAGATGCTTCATTTAACATACAATCTAGAATCTGGGGCCCCTTCCATCTAGAATAACCTGATTTACTTTACTCCAATGGGGCAAGAAGAGTAAGCCTCAAGTTATTGCTCTCATCCTAAAGGAAAATGGCCACTGAACAAGGTGAACTACAGTTGGAATTTTAAAAAAGGTGGTCAAGGGAGTGAATGCCATAAAGCTTAACTTATGATGCATATGCCTGGGGCTCCTCCCTCCCTCTGCGTACTCAGTCATGTCTGACTCTTTGCAACCTCATGGAGTAGCCCACCAGGTGCCTCTGTCCATGGGATTATCCTGGCAAGAACACTGAAGTGGGTTGCCATTTCCTCCTCTAAGGGATATTCCCAACCCAGTGACTGAACCCACATCTCTTGTGGCTCCTGCATTGGCAAGCAGATTCTTTACTACTGAGCTATTTGGGAAGCCCATATGCCAGGGGTAGTGGAGTCAAAATGAGGACTCTCTTGACCATCACTTAATTCCGTGGAAAACATGTTCTTCTGACTTTCCCCTTACCTCTCTGGCTGTTGCTCTTCAGTTTCATTTGCTCAAACTTCCCCCTCTGGTTGTTTTCTAAATATCAGGGTATCCCTGAGTTCAGTACTCTTGTCTCTTCTAACTACATTCAGACATAATCAATGTCATCTAAGGCCACAGTATTAAATGCCTCCTATACACTGACAAGATGGAGAAGATGGTTAGATAGCATCACTGACTCAATGGATTTGAATCTGATCAAACTCTGGGAGACAATGGAGGACAGAGAAGCCTGGTGTGCAGTCCATGAGGTTGCAAAGAGTTGGAGAGGACTTAGCAACTGAACAACAATAACATATGCTGACAAACTCCAAACATGTCTCTAGCCCACCTCTTGACATCCCACCAGAGGTCTATGGTGGAGAACTCTGTATTTCAAAAATAAAATCCAAAACGGTGCCATGAATTCCTCACCCCTCCTCCAGTTCACTTCTTCAATCTTTCTCATTTTGTTAAAATGCACCTTCTTTCACTCAAATACTCAGCCAAAAAATCCAGGAGTCATTCTTGATTCTACCTTCCTTTCCACATCTCACAGCCAATTCATAAATGAATTTTATAAATTCTATCTTTAAAATATTTTCCAAGTCTGACCGCATCCCATTACTTCCAGTGCTACCAACCTGGACCATGTTGTCATGATTTCATACCCTGATTATTTCAATAACATGCCAACTCATCTGATCCCTCTTTGGCCTCTTACAGTCTATTTTTTACACAGTAGGCAAGAAGAGATTTTAAAACAAACATCATATCAAGTTTATGCTCAAAATCCTAAAATGTTTTCCCTTTACATTTATAATATACATGGCATTTTAAGCTCCAGCACCTTTGACCACATCTCTGCCTAAAACCTTATCTCAGATGTTTGTATTACTCATTTCATTCAAGATTATGACCAAATGTCACCATATTAGAGAGGTTTTTTTTAATCACTATTTAAGCTAGCTTTCCTTCATCATTCACTATATCTTGCTTCATTTTTTTTAATGTGGACATATATTTTATATTTATTGACGTGTTTGTGCTAAGTCACTTCAGTCGTGTCTGACTCTTTGTCACCCCATGGACTGTGGCCCACCAGGCTCCTCTGTCCATGGGATTCTCCAGGCAAGAATACTGGAGTGGGTAGCCATTCCCTTCATCAGGGGATCTTCCTGACCCAGGGATCCTGCCCTCATCTCTCATGTCTCCTGCATTGGCAGGCAGGTTCTTTACTACTAACATCACCTAGTGTATTTATTGATACTTACTGTTTATTTATGGTCTGCCTCCTCCACTAGAATGTAAACTCCATGAGGTCAACAACTTTGTCTATCTTACTCACTGCTGTGTTTCCAACATTTAAAATAGTGTAAGGCACTCAACAAATATTTGCTTATTGAATGATGTCTACTCCAGCTGCCATGACAAAACACATAGACTGGGTGGCTTAAATCAAAAATAATAATAATAATGTTTTATCACAGTTTTGAAGGCTAGAAGCCCAAATCAGTATTCCAGCTGATTTGGTTTTGGTGAGAGCTCTCTTCCTGGCTTGTATACATCTGCCTTCTAGCTATGTCTCACGTGACTTTTCCTTGGTATATATGCAGGGTTGAGGGCAACTTTAGGGTATCTCTTCTTATAAATATACTAATCCTATCAGATTGAGGCCTCGTCCTCATGACCTCATTTAACTTTACCTCCTTAAAAACCCATATCCAAAAATAGCCACCTTGGAGAATAGTACTTCAATATAATGAATTTTTTAAGGATATAAATATTCAGTCCATAACAAATGAAGTAAAAACAATTAACACTGAAGAAGAAACCAATGTTCCATCCCTAGAGAAACTGAAGAGTATAAAGAATAAAATTTAATTAAAAAAAAATCTCTCAGAATGAGAAAGGTAAAAATAAAAGGATAGAGGGCTTGGTTTCGTGCCTTGTCATAAATTACTTATGTAAATGATGGATGGTGATTAAAAATAAAAATTCAGGTAGACTATGTTTGATATATGTATTAGGATATAAATGCAATTTGAAAGCACTTAAAGAGACGAAAAAATCTGTGGCTGTCAGTCAATCACATTGTCAGCACTTTTTTTATCTCCTCTTTATTTCCTTAACTAGTTTCTTGACCTGGTTTTTGCTTAGCAAACTTGGGAGCTTACTAGGTGAGATCTGAAATTGTCCCTTCTCTGAGGGCAAGAAAAGAGGAGGATCACCCCAGATCGTTCAGGGTTTTAAGAAGCCAGGGAACTTACATACAAGACTTGTCTCAGGCAGCATCGAGACTGGACCTCAGCTTCCACTGGCCAGAATCTAAAAAGCTTATACAGAGGCCTTAACTAGGTTCAATAATGGATCCGGTCCAGATGGTGTATAACTCCCCCAAAGCTGTGCGCTTGAAGTGGCTCATAGTATAGGAGTGAATGGTGGGCTGAATGTACAGTCAAAGGACAAGTGAGGGGGTGAGGAGCTTCCAATTGCCCAGATCCACTCCTGGGTTACATTCTCTTGATGACCTCTTTCAACATCTAGAATACAATTTTTCAAATTGATGTTATTAAAGGGATGCAGAACATACTCTAAATGACCAAAAAACCCACAGTTATTTCGTAAATACTCCACAAAACTTTATCAGTCTGTTTGAGCCATGTAAATAATTTCAAAACTACTTCTTGAGAGCGGAAAAAAGAAATGATGAACTTAAACAGAAAGTACCCCAGAAGTCCAAAAACAGAAATGCAAAAAGGTAAAATGGTTGTCAGAGGAGACCCCACAAATAGCTGAGAAAAGAAGAGAAATGAAAGACAAAGAAGAAAAGGAAAGATATACCAATCTGAATGCAGAGTTTCAAAGAACAGCAGGGAGAGATAAGAAAGCCTTCCTCGGTGATCAGTGCAAAGAAATAGAGGAAAACAATACAATGGGAAAAACTAATTAATGGGAAAAACTTTCTTCAAGAAAATTAGAGAAACCAAAGGAAAATTTCATACAAAGGTGGGCACAATAAAGGACAGGGAATGTATGGACCTAACAGAAGCAGGAGGTATTAAGAAGAGGTGGCAAGAAAAACATCTGCTTCTGCTTCACTGACTACACTAAAGCCTTTGACTGTGTGGATCACAAAAAACTGTGGAAAATTCTTCAACAGATGGGAACACCAGACCACCTTACCTGCCTCCTCAGAAATTTTTATGCAGGTCAAGAAGCAACAGTTAGAACCATACATGGAACAATGGACTGGTTCCAAATTGCGAAAGGAGTACATCAAGGCTGTATATCATCACCATGCTTATTTAACTTACATGCAGCGTACATCATGTGAAATGCCAGGCTGGATGAAGCACAAGCTGGAATCAAGATTGCCAGGAGAAATATCAATAACATCAGATATGCAGATGACACCACCCTGATGGTAGAAAGTGAAGAGGAACTAAAGAGCCTCTTGTTGAAAGTGAAAGAGGAGAGTGAAAAGCTGTATTAAAACTCATCATTCAAAAAACAAAGATCATGGCATCTGGTCCCACCACTTCATGGAAAATAGATGGGAAAACAATGGAAACAGTAACATACTTTATTTTCTTGGGCTCCAAAATCACTGCAGATGGTGACTGTAGCTATGAAATTAAAAGACACTTGTTCTTTGGAAGAAAAGCTATGACAAACCTAGACAGCATATTAAAAAGAAGAGACATTACTTTATTGACAAAGGTCCATCTAGTCAAAGCTATGGTTTTTCCAGTAATCATGTATGGAGTGAAAAGTTGGACTATAAAGAAAACTGAGCACTGAAGAACTATTGTGTTGGAGAAGACTCTTGAGAGTCCCTTGGACTGCAAGGAGATCGAACCAGTCAATCCTAAAGGAAATCAGTCTTGAATATCCTGAATATTCTTTGGAAGGACTGATGCTGAAGCTAAAGTTCCAATGCTTTGGCTACCTGATGTGAAGAACTGACTCATTGGAAAAGACCCTGATGCTGGGAAGGATTGAAGACGGGAGGAGAAGGTTATGACAGAGGATGAGATGGTTGGATGGCATCACCGACTCAATGGACATGAATTTGAGCAAGCTCTGGGAGTGGGTGATGGACAGGGAGGCCTGGCGTGCTGCAGTACATGGGGTCACAAAAAGTAGGACACAACTGAGCAACTGAACTGAACTGCGTCTCATCTTAGGGCAGCATGCTCGACATTGACTAAGCCCACAGCGTGACCTGGGTTGAGAGCTCTGTTCAATAGGATTAATCTGAGCTGGTTGTTGACTAATTGAGCTCAGCACATCTCTCTTGGAGAGGTGGAAGATGAGACGGTTAAAGGGAAATCCAAGCAAAATGATGAAGAGAAATACCATGAGAGACAGAAGATTGTTTAGGGAGGTTGTTGGTCAGATTTCCGTTTGTAAAATACAAGGCTTCCTGACAAGCACCAAAATTCCACCACTTGCATATTATTTCTTGTCACCTAGCTTGGGGAACTAATAAGGTTGTTTCAAAGATTACCCATTTTCATTAAGTAAACTTCCTAAAAATTACACATTTCAACACACAAAACTTACTTTCACACAATGCTTTCAAAGTTCACAAAGTATACCTCCTTACCAGCTTAGCCTTGTTGTCAGGAAAGAGAACAAATAACCATTTAATCAGCTCTCAATAATATATTATTAAAGCTGAATGTTACCAGTTATCATGTTTCCATATTACTAGTAACCATGGGATAAGAGTATTTCCTCTGTTTGAGGAAGTAACCAACTAGCTTGTGCCCACAGGGCCTGGATATACATTTTGAGCAAACTCCTTTGTCTCCATCCCCAAAGGTGGCGCTAGTGGTAAAGAACCCGCCTGCCAATGCAGGAGACATAAGAGATGCGGGTTTGATCCCTGGGTCGGGAAGATCCCCTGGAGAAGAGCGTGGCAAGGCACCCCAGGGTTCTTGCCTGGAGAATCCCATGGACAGAGGAGCCTGGTGGGCTACAGTCCACAGGGTTGGAAAGAGTCGGACATTACTGAAGCTATTTAACACGCACACCAAAAGCCAGTGAGATGGAGATTCAGTCCCAGTAAGTTTTCATTCCAATCCTATTATTAAGAAGCAGAAAACTGGTATTCACGATGTCTGTGTATCACATGGCACTGTTTGGGTAGTAAAGAATAGAGGAAACAGAAGACTACTCATTCAACCTCTCTCAATAACTTAGTGTCTTAAAAATCCCATCAAGGTAGGCATAAGCCATTCCTAATATTTACAAGGACCTTAACCTGGAGTATTAAGGAGTCCTGAGAGTGTAGCAAGAGCAGTTCAAACAATGACTGTGGACAGCTGACAACTGGCAGTACTTGGAGACATTCTTGGAGATGATCACACTCGAACTGTTTTTGAATGACCAGAACAGACAACTGGAGCCAAGTTGCACCCTAAATAATTTCTTAGTTTGTGTTCCCTCAGAGCAGACACTGAAACAAGGAATTGAGTAAAAACAGTTTATTTGAGAGGTGATCCCACGACACACACTTAACAGAAGTGAGAATTTAAGCTAGGGGAGGAAGGAAGCCAGGACATTATTGATCAGGTTACCTCTGCAGGAAAATCACTGGGGAAAAAATGAAACAAATTACATAAGAAATCTCAAAACTAATTAGATTTCCACAGTAGTGGTTTGGGATGTACAGTCCGACTCCCTGAGATAGTAACTAGAACTCCCAACAAGCTTTTACACTGACATTATATCCTGAATGCCAGACTCAATATGCTGTTTTTCATTCATTCATCCATTCATTCATTCATCCATTTATTAAACAACCACATTTCCACCACAGCCACACTTGTAGATGTAATTAAGGTTGCACAATGACTCAAGTGGACAATTTTTATTTATAAATCCTGGTTTATAAGTCCTGTAGCATGGCAACCCAATTTACTAGTATTCTTTTCTCTCTTTTGGATGTTTTTTAATAGTAACTAACCTTTAGGAGTTCTCAAAGGAGGAGAAAAAAAAATAATGTAAGATGTTCTGTGACAAGAGTACGTAGAACTGAAATTTAAAAGACTTCTCCTGGGAACTTCCCTGGCAGTCCAGTGGTTAGGACTTCACCTTCCAGTGCAGGGGTTACTAGTTCAATCCCTTCTCTGGGAGCTAAGATCTCACATTCTTTGCAAGGAAAATAACAAAACATAAAACAGAAGCATTGTAATAAATTCAGTAAAGACTTTAAAAATGGTCCATACAAAAAAGTCTTTTAAAAAATAAAAGACCTCTGTTTTATTTCCAATACTTCTTAATAATTAGTAAACTTGGACCAGTCAGTTAAGCTTCTTTAGGATTCAGTTTCCTCAAATGTACAATTACCTGCTCAGAGTATGACAGTTAAGTTAGCCTGTAATCCTATATGCATTAATAAAGGTGATACAGAGAGTTTTAAGATTATTTGAAGAGATATTCTTTGACATGTTTCAGCAGACAAGGGATAGATCATAGGAATGCATTGTAAAGATTAATCCAGGGTATCATTTGGACAGAGAGAAAATCAGAGGTTATTGGAATAATCTAAGGTGAAAAGAAGGCCTGACATGAAAAAGGTCAGTAGAAATTAAAAGATAGAGGGAAATGATGTATTTATTAAAGGAAAGATGTTTGTGATGACAAATGAGACCAAAGGAGCAGAAGTCACAATGTCATTGAGTTCAGGTGTCTGGGAGATGTTAATGCCACCGCTGAATGCCCAGACACTCACAGCACCAGCATCCCAATGCCCAGCCACCTATCCTTCTCGACCTGTCAGTATCCTCTAAGTCTTCACCATGTTAAAACAGAGGAGATGCAAGATGGATAGGCTTCAAATAGAGAATTAAATGTACTTGTCATATTAAAAGACATCATTTTGCTTCAACTTAATTACAATATTAAATGTACACTTAGAATGATGTCCATCTCCTAGTAGGCACTCAGTATTGCTGAGTGAACTCAGCCCATTTGTCTTCTCTGAAAAAGAAACAGGAATAACATGAGAAGCCCTGTAGAATATTCATGTAGAATAGAATAGTAACCTGCAATATACTCTCTCTATAAAATCTGCAAAATCTTCTTTGGCAACCTGCTTTTCTGAAATGTCATTGTCTTTTGTACCATCACAGCTTAAGAGAAAGAAAAAATATATATATATATATATTCCTATTACCTGAGTTTTAAAACTTTCTGACATGTACTAAAAGTGTAGATGAGTTATTCATAGCAAAACTGTAAAGACTAAACTTCTGCTTGAGAAAATGAAAACAGCAGAGTCTTTTAAGAATAAAAAATATTTCCTTTCAGAAAGAGTTGTAGCAGACTTGAACTATTTGGGACAAGTTTTCCTCTTTTTATCGGTGGAAGAAGAAAGTTTTTAATAAGAAAAAATAATAACTATGCAAAGTTATATTTTTATATCCCCCTTCCCAAAAAACAAAACAGTGGAAGAAAACATCCCTTTCCATAACCTGTGTCTTCAAAACCCAAGCTCCCGATTTTATCTTTGAGTACACATTTATGCTTTCTTTTCTTGCCTGGCTGTCTACTCAGACTGTAGTAGTGATTACAGCCAACTATCTACTGTACTTATTCCTAAAAGAAACACTGGGGGAAACAGAAGTGTTATTTTACTTTTTTTTTCCAAAAAAAAAATTCTATTTGCTTCTAAGTTATATTTTAAGGTGATCATTAAATATTTGGACAAAATATATAAATTTGTTCTCCCCTCTTTAATTATCCTTACTAGCACACATTTGTCATAGTTAAACAGAGTATATGAAGTTGGTAGCACATTACATCCAACGATAGATAAAAATCTGAACATTCTTCTAAATATTTGCATACTGAAAAAATCTAGTGACTTAAGAAAAGCACTTTTGTTGAACATTCATAATAAATGTTCAGAAGTCTTCTTGATGAAACTTCTTAGATTATATCATTCCTAAGAACATTAGAAAGGTCCTTGTTGATCCTACAGTTGGTCAAAGAACTTTTGCTTCCTGAAAGCTATGAGACCGAAGTATATGTTTTTTTCAAAATTTTTCACTTGCTTAAAAAACAGAAGCTGTCAAGATTTGATGGTATTTATAATGATGATACTAAAAAGCTAAGTGGAAGCATGTGGAAAATCTCAAAAATTTTAGGCTTCTCTTTAAACGCAGGTTTATTTTTTAATAAGCGTTTGTTTTCTCTTGTCTCCCTCATTGGCTGGTATTTGAGTGCTTTGTTTTTTTTTTCAATTATAGCCCAATTGATGATGTACACATTTATTTAAAAAATAAATAAAACCTTACCTGGGGGAGAAAGAGAGCATAAATTACCTTTGTGAAAAAGTGGACTCCTGATTAAATAAAAATAATTTTGTAAAAGAAGGTATAGAAGGCTGGAATTTTGAGAAGGAATCAGTGGAACTACTAAGAGGAATTTAAATATGGGACACAGATGAAGAAGCAAATAAGTTGCAGTGATAATTTGTCAAGATCTTTACCAGATGAATTTTCTCCAGTTACTCGTGGGAATATTTGGACCACCAGGTGAATTCCCTGAGTTAAATCACTTTTCTTTTTAACCACTTTTCTTTTTAACAATTCTAACAATGAACAGTCCAAGTTTTGACCATATGGGAATGCAAACGTGGAAGTGATTTCAAAATAATGTAGATCATGTCTGCATGTCTGGCTGGACTTATTTGCCCCATGTGCATTCCTTCAAGTCTAACTGACTGTGACTCCAATGGTGTTCTTTTGAAAGGTAAGCCAGACAACTATTTCAATATATTGTGAACTTCTATTAGATTGTACACCATTAAGAGTAAATTTGAACTCTTTAAGTTATAGGTTATTTTTCATATTCTTCTCATTTTATGCTTTATTATATAACTGAATTATACATAGCATTTTTTAAATAAAATGTGATTTTGTATAATTTATGAGTAAGGATCCAATGAATTATGCTCACTGGGCATATAGTAATTATTCTTCAACTCCTAGATTTGAACTTTCAGAGGGAAAAAATGCATCTCTTTGCTTTATTTTTAGTTTGTTTTAAAATGAAATATCTGTTAAGCACAAATTCAAAGTGAGGGAGACTAGAAGAAAATCAAACATATAGTCCAATGCCTACATTTTTAGCTATACAGTTTAAAACACATAAATAAATGGCCATTGGACCTAAGCTGAATGGAATTGTACTCACAAAGAGTACCATGAACAGAGTTTGGACTCAACTGTCTATTACGGAAAAAATATGAGAAGGTAATGCTTCAGAAAAACAAAAATCAGAAAATCAATGTACCAAATAGTGTGATGATATTTTTTTCTCTTTCACTCATCACAAAATTCTATGCAGAGGGTATGTCTAAAACCCAATATTATCTTAAAGTGAACATATCTGAAACGCAATATTGTTTTAAAGTGGGTTTGTTTATCTCAAAAACATCAGTAATTGAAGTGTATTTTGGGGACATTTTATCTATTTTAATGAAACTTTTCCAAGAGTAACCAGACCAGGCTAATTTTTAGTCATTTACCTGGAACCAATATGCCAACAGAGTAACATAAAATAAAATATGATTTAACCATCCCTATCATTATAAAAATTGGAACAATTTACACAGGGGAAATTGTAAGACTTAAATAGTAAATGTTTCCCAACTTAATGTATTATAATACCTCTAGCAAAGCATTTTTCACTGGAACAATAACTCCCCGTGACTCTTTCCCTCATTTTCTTCAAAACAAATGCACTTACTTAAAACTACACAGTGTAATAATAGACGTGTGCATGGATTTTAAATTCATGAAATTACCATTAAAACTCAACAAATTATCCCACTATTCTCTGATCAGTTTTCAACTGTTCTGAACTCTGTCTTAGGATTTTTCTTGAACCAATACTGATCCAAAATATATTCACTGACACAACTCTGATGTGGAAAATATAGACTATCTAAAATCTCTAGTTAAGTTCTATGGATGATGCCACCATATCTTTTGTATAAACTGAAAAACCTTCAAGGAAGTATTTCACCAATATAACTTCTGCTACGTGGTTCATTTATTTGCTATATCTTGTTTTAAGAGAACAAATAGTGGGCTCAGTTTAAGGAGTTTCTGGGTTCTCTTAGGGACTGTGGAATGCCTTAGGTTAATTTAGACAGTGTATGCAATCAACAAATGCCAATATTTTCTCACATAAGTATTTCTGAAACATTAATTACAATGCATGCACCTAATCAAAATTGGAACTTATTCCTGCAGATTTGAACTCAAAGTTGTTTTATGAAAATCAGTGCAAATATCAGGGTACGGAGGGCTTCCCAGGTGGCATGGTGGTGAAGAATCTGCCTGTCCATGCAGGAGACACAAGAGAGCAGGTTCGATCCTCGTCAGGAAGATCCCCTGGAGGAAGAAATGGGCAACCCAACCCAGTAATTCCTTTGCCTGGAAAATTCCATGGACAGAGGAGCCAGGGTGGGTACAGTCATGGGGTTGCAAAAAGCTGGACTCAACTGAGCGACTAAGTACACACACACAGATACCAGGCTATCAGCTTGGTGAGGACCTCTATTTCAAGTACATTATTCTCTGTCTGGCTTATTAGTGAAAGCGGAAGTCACTCAGTAATGTCTGACTCTTTGTGATCCCATGGACTATGTAGTCCATGGAATTCTCCAGGCCAGAATACTAGAGTGGGCAGCCTTTGCCTTCTCCAGGGGATCTTCCCAACCCAGGGATCCAACCCAGGTCTCCCGCATTGCAGGCGGATTGTTTACCAGCTGAGCGACAAGGGAAGCCCAAGAAGACCGGAGTGAGTGGGTTCCCTATCCCTTCTCCAGTGGATCCTCTGGACCCAGGAGTCAAACCAGGGTCTCTTGCATTGCAGGCAGATTCTTTACCAACTGAGCTATCAGGGAAGCTGGCTCATAATTAAGTAGACAGTAAATACCTACTGGAAATTAAATGAAAAAATATTTCATTGGTAAAAATACATTACTTTCCATAACAGATGACATATTTGAATTGTCAGCACTTTGAAAAGTCATTCAAAAAGGCTGCAAGGAGGCCTCAGCCCACCTCCAGATCAGCACACTTCTCCAGTCTATGATGCCTGACAATGATTGTTTAACTTGATATTTTAGACAACTATCTCATACTTTTCCATTTTTTTTCTTGAGTTTTTTCCCAATTTTATTCAACATATATTCTTTGAAAACCTACCATATATACAGTATTTGCTATAGAAATTTCTTGAATATTTTGATTTTTCAATCCCCATATACCAACACAAAGTATTCATGTTTAATGATTCCCCTGAGCCCCAGTTTAGGGGGAAAGGGCTCTTGGTCACACACTGATGGATTCACAGTTGCATCTGTAACTTTAAGTCAAAAATTGCTAGTCAATGGCCACTTTTGAAGTGTCAGACTGAATGCACTAAGCTTGCTTAAGTGCTTCACAGGGCTGCCAGATTGCATAAGGATGGCAGAGTGGACGGGGTGGGGGGTAGGGGACATTATAATTCTGCCACCAGTTTCCTGGTAGTGAAGTTTTAAGTACTGGAAAGAGTTACCATGAATGTGTATAAAACCATTTTAGGAAATATCTCTCACTAGAAAGATAACCCTTGGTGAGATGGTCTAGAGGGTAATCTTATCATTTGAGCCTAAAACACCACTAGTTCTGATTCTAAGATAAGAATGGAAAGACTTCTAAACAACAATGACGATTTTATCATTTTGAGCACTGAGTGTCTGTGTGGAATCTACGTGTCAGTGGAGCTATGACTGAATGCTTCTGTGTGTTCACCCCTCGGTGCTTCTGAGCACGCTGTTGCTGTTTACTCGCTCAGGCACGTCCAACTCTTTGTGACCCCATGGGCTGCAGCAAGCCAGGCTTCCCAGTCCTTCACCATCTCCAGGAGTTTGCCCAAACTCATGTCCATTGCGCTGCTGATGCCATCCAACCATCTCATTCTCTGCTGCCCCCTTCTCCTCCTGCCTTTGATCTTTCCCAGCATCAGGATCTTTTCCAATGGGTCAGCTCTTCACATCAGGTGGCCAGAGTTTTAGAGCTTTAGCTTCAGCATCAGTCCTTCCAATGAATATCCAGGGTTGATTTCCTTTAGAATTGACTGTTTCCATCTCCTTGCAGTCCAAGGGATTCTCAAGAGTCTTCTCCAACACCGCAGAGGTGTAAAACGAGCACTAGAGGTGGCAGTGAAGTATGTGAGGAGGCCTGTGCTTGTTCCCATCTGGGCAGAGGCCTGTGCTGAGGGAGCTCCATCTTTCCTGGAGGGAATGTGGATCCTGTCGGCTCCCTGCAAGCAAGGGCCAGTCAAGCTATTCATGGTGCCTCAGAAAGATGAGATATAACTTACGTAAAGGCGCTTATGATCTAGAGGGATGTCTGTTCCTTTGTTCTCTCCTGAATCCAATGCGGTCTCCAGATAAGTGTAACACAGATCTTTTTAGATCTGTGGGTTATAACCAGCTTACAGAAGTCTCTAAAGAAGGCTATTTTAAATTGCCTTTTAAATATCCATTACCAGTATGGAATGAAATTTGGAGCCTTTATTTTATTTCATTTTTATTTTACAGGCCATGTACAGAGGAGAATTTTTCTTTCTTTATAAATGTTTACTGGAGTATAGATGATTTACAATGCTTTGTTAGTTTCAGGCGTACAGCAAAGTGAATCAGTTATATGTGTACATATATCCACTCTTTTTTTCAGATTCTTTTCTCATATAGGTCATTATAGAATATTGAGTACAGTTCTCGGTGCTACACAGTAGGTTCTTATTAGTTCTCTATCTTACATATTGCAATGTGGATATGTCAATCACAGTCTCCCAACTTATTCCTCCCTCCCTTGTCCCCTCGTAATTATAAGCTTGTTTTCTGCATCTTTTTTAGCACTTACTATATGCTAGGCACAGTTCCAACATGTCTCATAAACACGGCTCCTTTAATGACCGTAATGACCCCAGGAGTTAGGTAATATTATTGTTTTTCCTACTTTACAAATAAAGAAACTGAGGCAAGGAGAGTGCATGTACAACTTGCCCAAGTCACGCTGCAAGGAAATGGCAAAATCCAGCTGATCCGCCCTCAGAGTAATGCTTTGCTCATTTACTTTATGAGCCCCAGGCTCATAAATGCTTTGCTACACCTATCCTAGCTGATTGCTTTTAAGATTAATGGCACTTGCATCTGAATTTGAATCCATACTCCACCACTGGTCAACTATTTGACAAATTATTTGCTTCCTCTCTCTGTAAAATGGGAATAACATGGCCTACTCAAATGAAAAGGACCGAAGTAAAGCTAAATTCAACCTACTCCCTGGCACCTAGAAGGCATAACCACAACTGAGTGTTGCTAGTTTTATCACATCATTGCCAAAGGTGTTGGCAGGATATTTTCACACAAATAGAAATAGTATCAACTACTATGTTTAGGACATCTAATATAGTTTCAACAATTCATTATTTCATTTAATCTTTGCAAAAAAATGTTACAAGGAAAAGATGCTTCCTGTTTCACCTAATTAAAAACATATGTCGCCAAAATTGAGTAATAAACTTGAGAAGTCATATCTATATACTGGAAGAATTTGTATGATTTTTTGAAAAGGAGAAGAAAATGAATTGGAGGCCAGTGAAGTGACTGCTTCTGTATGTGTGAGCAAATGGATTTTAAAATAAACAAAAAAATGAATTTATAAGTTGTAAAGACTTAATTGTCCTCATTTGACCTGATCTTTTCCATTTAATTCAGATGATCTTATGTTTGATTACCTAAAAGCCACTGGTATATATTTCAGGTACATCAACAAACATAATATAACACCATTCTATTTTAATCTTCCCAAGAGTATTTCTGCTGTAACTGATTTTTTTCAAAATCCTTGAGGAAGATTTACTGTAGTAGAAGTAGAGTCTGCTAATACATATTGATTTAGACCTTTGACACCACTCAAACAGTTGAAGCTAAAACCTTCTTCTTTTAAAAGCCTATTTACATATCATTCTTGATTACAAGAGTATACTGTCTGTTCCAGTATCCATTAAACATGCTAAGTAATTAAAAATATAGTCAACCGTCTCCTTAAGCTAGCAAAACTATAAGGAAACAGAAGAAAATTTACTAACCTGTCTTTTCTCAGGACAATAATTCTTTGCTTAGGTTCAGCTATCAAAATTTTTTATTTATTAATTATTTTTCGAAGAAATAGGGAGACAGATTAAATATTTCTTTTAGCCAGTAAACTGTGTACTCTTCCATAAGACAAAGTTAAAGAAAATTTTCCTGTATTTTGAGTTATATACAGAATAACTGCCATCCATCCCTTCAATATACTATTGAGTGAACATGTGTGATTAAATGAAACAACATATGTAAAGTGCCTAACAGTCTTCTCATCATTTAGAAATCAATCAATATCGGCTTTCATTTTTAATACTGTGCTTTAGATGGCTAATATATTATTTTTCTGAAGTCTTTATGATGTACCAGTGTAAACAGTACAAAAAGTCTTTAATTTAGCTGAAAGAGATCTTTAATTTAGCTGAAAGAGATCTTTACTAAGAGGTTTGTCATTGCATGTTATCTGCAATTTGAAAAAACTTGGTATGCCAACATTAAGGCAGAAAAGAGAAATGCATCAGAAGCTAGATAAAGCTGATGAAGGTAAACACCCAGGGCTTTTGATTTTAACAGCACTCTGTCCCCTACCAAAGAGAGTGCATTGTACTGAAAGCAGCCTCCCCAAATTCACATGTTGAAAGCTTAACTCCCACTGTGATGGTATTAGGAGGTCATTAGGGCATGAGGGTGTTTCCCTCATGAATGAGATCGGTGCCCTTATAAAAGAGACTCCAGAGAGTTTAGTCTCCAGCCCTTTTTCTGCTATGTGAGAATACAATATGGAGATGGCTGGCTGTATTTTGGAAAAGGGCCTTACCAGAGTCTAACTATATGAATACCCTGATCTTGGACTTCCAGCTTCCAGAACAGTGAGAAATGAATTTATGCTGTTTATGTCAGCCACCAAGTCTATGGTACATTGTTAATAGCAGTTCAAAATAAGACTGAGTGTACATTGTGTCTTTGATCCCCAGAGTGTACATTGTGTCTTTGATCCCCAGAGTGTTGGAGTCAGGCCAAGAAGGAGGTTGCTTTCCTTGGGGGGTAAAGTATACATGATAAATTCTTGGAGAACCTAGTTTAAGACCATTTGCAGATCAGAACTTCATGTATTTCACATGTCTCAGAACAGCTATCTTACTATTCAAAGCCAGCATGTGAGGAAAAGGCTTAAAAACTAAAAGTAAAAATTTTTAAAATTAAGAAAGAAATAAGTATAAAATTTATAACAAAGTTAAAAAGAAAATGGGCTTCCAAGGTGGCGCTGGTAGTAAAGAACACTTCTGCCAATGCAGGAGACATAAGAGACTCAGGTTTGACCCGTGGGCCAGAAGAACCCCTGGAGGAGGGCATAGCAACCCTCTCCGGTATTCTTACCTAGAGAATCCCATGGTCAGAGGAGTTTGGCTGGCTATAGTCCATAGGGTCACAAAGAGTCAGGCACGACTGAAGAGGCTGAGCACTAAGAAAAAACTGACAGAAATTAGAACTAAGTTCTTCTTGACATCTTTAAGTCTGGGATTTCATCTGGGATTTCTATCTTTGCTTTAGCAGTAGCATGAAAAAATAATCTTTAAGGAAGAATAAAGAGCTAAGGTCAATATTAACTTTAAATCATTTAATTAATATAACTTGACAAGTCTAAAAAACAATTAGGCAGAATCATAAATTGATGTACTATTATGTTGTTATTTAGTCACTAACTTGTGTCTGAATCTTTGCAACCCCATGGACTGCAGCACACCAGGCTCCTCTGTCCTCCACCATCTTCTGGAGTTTGCTCAGATTCATGCCCATTGAGTCAGTGATGCTATCTAACCATCTCATCCTCTGAGGCCACCTTCTCCTTTTGTTTTCAATCTTTCTCAGCATCAGGATCTTCTCCAATGAGTCAGTGCTTCACATCAGGTGGTCAAAGTGTTGGAGCTTCAGCTTTAGCAACATTCCTTCCAATGAATATTCACAGTTGCCTTCCTTTAGGATTGATTGGTTTGATCTCCTTGCTGTCCAAGAGACTCTCAAGAGTCTTCTCCAGCACCACAATTCTAAAGCATTAATTGTTTGGTGTTCAGCCTTCTTTGTGGGCCATCTCTTACATCTGTACATGACTACTGTAAAACCATAGCTTTGACTATATGGACCTTTGTTGGCAAAGTGGTATCTTACTATTTAATATTCTGTCTAGGTTTGTCATAGCTTTCTTCCAAGGAGCAAGCATCTTTTAATTTCTTGGCTGCAATCACTATTTGCAGTGATTTTGGAGTACAAGAAAAGAAAATCTGTCACTGCTTCCACTTTTTCCCCTTCTATTTGCCATGAAGTGATGGGAACAGATGCCATGGTCCTTGTTTTCTAACGTGTTATTATACTTATGGCAAATAGACTATATTCAGATATTTTCTGTAAAAGTGACCTATTTTTAAATTATTAAATTTGCTTTTACTTTGCTTTTGCAAATAAATAACAATAGACTGAACCACTTTGTTGTATACTAGAAACTAACAGAACATTGTAAATCAACTGTACTTCAATAAAAATTAAAATCTTAATGAGAGGATTGTGGAAAATAATCAATGGGAAGATGAGGCCAATTTCATGGCATAAATTTTCTCCCTTCTCTACCTAGGCTTTTCTAACAACTCATGAAGAACCAACATATCACAGTGTAATATATCCTCCACAGTTCCCAACAGGGGTACTAAATGTATTTGCTGGCAGTAGAAACATGTGTCTGTTCAAAAGCCCCCAAATAATCCTTAGCGTGATGGATCCGAATAAGCCATTATAGCTTTAACTGGTAAATGAGGCATGTCATTACACAGTACTTATAACAAAAAGAAAGACATCCTTATGGACCATTTGCCTAGAGCCTCACGGACTCTTTAAATACACCCCCAGGGAAGTTCGTCTTGTAGGCAGCAAGGCCAATAAAACTGAATCCTGGCACACTATCAGACTGGATCAAAATTCCCTGAAGTGGATGGCCCTTGTTCTCATATATTCTGCCTCCATTGACTGAAAATGCCCTCTTGGTTTCAACTTATAGTCAAATCATTTGACTGTTTACTTATACTCTGCCCTACCTTGCCTGCATTTGTTCCATGGTTGGTGGTAACAGGACTTGTACTTCAACCCCCTTTCCACGCTAGATGGTCGCCCATGCCCAGGGCTTCCAAATAGCCTCTTGCTTCCTGCCTGGGTTCTGACTCTAATTAATAATCAACTGAATTATTAATGTTTCAGTGCGTTTGGGTATTTCCTCTTTAAAAACCAAAGCAAAGAGACAGAGTATGCTAAACTAATCTTTAGGATCAGGTTGCAGTCTATTTTTCAGGAAGTTCAAACTTGAAAGCTGAAACCTACCTCAGGAAAGAAAAAGAAAAAGCTACTCTGAGAGCAAGGTTTGGATTTTGAACTTTCACCCTTGTTATTTTTGATAATTAATATGAGTATGTGTCACTGTGCAGTCAGCAGAACCACATTTCCCTTTCTTGCCCATGAGACCTCTTTCATAATTCATTACTGGTGTGGGGAAGCTAAGGAAGCCCTTTCTCTATAGAATGAGGAGAAAGACTTTATAGAAAATCAAGTGAACCTTTTTCTTATTCCCCAAGGAAGCTTTTAACATTCACAAGAGAGAAAGAACTAATGTGTTTTTCATATTTGAATGTACCATGACAAAGATATAGATAAAAAGGGGGAATTCCTGGAACAAGACACACAAATGGGAGCAGCAATAAGTAGCTAATGAGAAATCTGGCTCAGTTAAGTAGTTACCAAAGTTCATGTAGGACATAGCAAAACCAAAAAAGACAAGCAGAAGAGCACTCTGCACCCCAAAATATCTTAAGACTAAAACTCTATCAGAGTTTTATTATAGTCACATACTTTTTACAGGCCAAGGGTCAAGGCTATGAGATTCTTCCATACATTCAGCAAATGTCTAGTACATTTCAACTTGTTGGTGTGTTTAGGAAGATCCTAAGACAGAGAATGTTAAAAATAAGACTCAGTATCAGCTATGACTAAGCATGCATGGGTGCTAAGTCGCTTCGGTCATGTCTGACTCTTTGTGACCCTATGGACTGTAGCCTGGCAGGCTCCTTTGTCCATGGGATTATCCAGGCAAGAGTACTGGAGTGGGCTGCCTTGCCACTGGAAGATCCCCCTCCAGGGGATCTGCTTGACCCAGGAATCAAACCCACATCTCTTACATCTCCTGTGTTGGCAGGAGGGTTCTTCACCACTAGCGCCACCTGGGAAGTCTATGACTAAGGTCCTAAGTCAAAAATATAAATTAATTTAATATTACAAATCAACTACAGTTTAATAAAATACACACATACATATATAATTACCATAATATTCCAAATGGAGTTGCTAGTCCACCAAAATATAACAATATTTGAAAAGGACACAGTCAAAACTCAGTTTTTGCAACTTTTATTTTAGCACCCACTTTGTGTTTTAAGAACTTGAAACTAGGTATTTGAAACACATAATTTCTTTTGGAAAAAAGCTATTGGAGTGCTATGACTGCTTCTTTCTCCGCTGCTATGAAGAAGAGGCTGTGTTTCTCTCCTCCACCTGAGCATGATGAAAAAAATTCCAAAGGTCCATCTGGAGAAGCTAATAATACATGTCCCAGGTAGAAATCAACCATCCATGTCCAGAGACTTCAGAGGAGAGAACCCTGGCTGAGGAAAGGTCTACAAAATTTCTACAACCCGTCATTTTCCATCTGCCCAGCACAAAGAATGCTGATGGCAAGACAAACCAAGTAAAGCCTTCCCTGCTGCCTTCCTCTGCAAGATCCTGGTGGAGGCAGAAACACACACAGCAAAAAAAAGAAGGAGAGAGAGAGAGACTGTTGTGGGAGAAGGCGAGGAGGCTGGTCATGCTCTACCTCCTCATGCAGGTTCTGAGCTCAGCAGGTCTGGAGAAGGGAAGAAGCTTTGACTTAAAACACAACTATTTTATTACTACACACATCCAGACTTACCAATGACAGAAATGAAGTTATTTGGAAGATGAAAATGACCTGAGATTTTCTCCAGGGGGAGCAGAACAACTAGTCCCAGAGGGTGTACTTGCATTTTCTATGCAGGAAAGAAAGGACTACCAAAAATCTACATAACAGAATTGGTAGGAAAATATCTGCAGCTTTAAAGACAGAAAACTTACAATGATTCTCACTATGCCTCTTCCCAAGCATTACTAAGAGTGGACATACAGAGACAAAAACAGAGACGGAGAGACAAAGAGAGGCAGAGAAAGAGAAGAAAGGAGAAGAGGAGAGGGAAGAAATGGAATATTTCTTTTTATTTTATATATTTTATTTTTATATTAAATAAATGTTAATATTTTCAGCTTCAACATCAGTCCTCCCAGGGAGTACTCAGGGCTGATTTCCTTTAAGATTGACCAGTTTGTCCCATGCAATTGCACTCATCTGACACACTAGCAAAGTAATGCTCAAAATTCTCCAAGCAAGGTTTCAATAGTACCTGAATCGAGAACTTCCAGATGTTCAGGTTGGATTTAGAAAAGGCGGAGGAACCAGAGAATAAATTGCCAACATCCACTGGATCACAAAAACTTAAGAGAGGTCCAGAAAAATATCTACTTCTGCTTTATTGACTATACCAAAGCCTTTGATTGTGTGGATCACAACAAACTGCAGAAAATTCTTCAAGAGATGGGAATACTAGACCACCTTACCTGCCTCCTGAGAAACCTGTATGTAGGTCAAGAAGCAAGAGTTAGAACTCGACATGGAACAACAGACTTGTTCCAAATTGGGAAAGGAGTACATCAAGGCTGTATATTGTCACTCTGCTTATTTAACTTATATGCAGAATAAATCAGGTGAAATGCCAGGCTGGATGAAGCACAAGCTGGAATCAAGATTGCCGGGAGAAATATCAAAAACTTCAGAGATGCAGATGACACCACCCTTACGGCAGAAAGTGAAGAAAAGCCTCTTGATGAAAGTGGAAGACGAGAGTAAAAAAGCTGGCATAAAAGTCAACACTCAAAAAATGAAGATCATGGCATCTGGTCCCATCACTTCATGGCTTCATTCATGGCAAATATATGGAGAAACAATGGAAACAGTGACAGACTTTCTTTTCTTGGGCTCCAAAAACACTGCAGATGGTGACTGCAGCCATGAAATTAAAATATGCTTCCTCCTTGGAAGAAGTTATGACCAACCCAGACAGCATATTATAAAGCAGAGTCATAACTGTGCCAACAAAGGTCCATCTGGTCAAAGCCATGGTTTTTCCAGTAGTCATGTATGGATGTGAGAGTTGGATGATAAAGAAAGCTGAAGGCCAAAGGATTGATGCTTTTGGACTGTGGTGTTGGAGAAGACTCTTGAGAGTCCCTTGAACTGCAAGGAGGTCCAACCAGTCCATCCTAAAGGAAATCAGTCCTGAATATTCATTGGAAGGACTGATGCTGAGGCTGGAGCTCCAATACTTTGGCCACCTGATATGAAGAACTGACTCATTGGAAAAGACGCTGATGCTGGAAAAGACTGAAGGCAGGAGGAGAAGGGGATGACAGAGGATGAGATGGTTGGATGGCATCACTGACTCGATAGACATGAGTTTGAGCAAGCTCCAGGAGTTGGTGATGAACAGGGAAGCCTGTGCTGCAGTCCATGGGGTCACAAAGAGTCAGAAACAACTGAGCAACTGAACTGAACTGATACAACAGAATCATGTGCAGGGCTTCTTAAAATAGATGGCTACTGTCCATCCCCTGCTACTGCTGCTGCTGCTAGAACATCTAATTACCTTAAGGTAGGACCCAGGAATTTGCATTCCTGATAAGTTCCCAGAAAATGCCAATTTGCTGATCTAGGAGCACACTTTGAGTATCACTGCCCTAAAAGCCCTGTCACATGTACAGAAAAAAGCATGTAAAAGAATGTTTCAGCACTGCTTGTAGTTAAGAATCATAAAGACCTTAAAGGTACTTCATGGAAGAATGACTAAATACATTGTTTTCTTCCTACAATGGAATTCTCTATAGCTATTAAAAGGAACTAGCCATAAACATATCAAATGGATAAACCTCACAAAACATAATGTTGAGGACCCAAAATAACGGGGCCCATCCTTTGATCTTAGTGGTAGAGTAAATATAGAAATGCCACATACAACACAGACAGATGAGAAAGAAAAGACATAGTGCCCTCAGGAAAAACAATGCATTTCAGAAGAAATTTTACTATATGACATATTAAATATTAAAATATGAATAGATAATAATTTTTTAAAAGATTGACTGGTTTGATCTTCTTGTCATCCAAGGGACTCACAAGAGTCTTTGCCAACACCACAGTTCAAAGGTATCCATTTTTCTGATGCTGAAGATGAAGCACCAGTATTTTGGTCACCTGATGAGAACAGCAGACTCATTGGAAAAGATGCTGATGCTGGGAAAGATTGAATACAAAAGGAGAAGAGGACATCGGAGGATTAGATGGCTGGAGGGCATCATCGATGTAATGCACATGAACTTAGGCGAAATCCAGCAGATGGTGAGGGACAGGGAAGCCTGGCGGGCTTCAGTTCAAGGGGTTGCAAAGAGCTGGACACAACTGGCTGACTGAAGAACAGCAGCAACATACAGCATTTTATATTTTTATATGTGGGTTTCCCTGGTGGCTCAGGTGGTGAAGAATCTGCCTGCAATGCAGGAGACCCAGGTTCAATCCCTGGGTTGGGAAGATCCCCTGGAGAAGGGGAGGGCTACCCACTCCAGAATTGTTGCCTGGAGAATTCCATAGATAGAGGAGTCCATGGGGTTGCAAAGAGTCAGACATGACTGAGTGACTAACACTTTCATTTTCAAATTGTATTTCTGTGTTTATTAAAATACATTGTATACACACATATATAGTGGTTTGGCTACAGTTAAAATTAAAATCAACTATGGGTAACAATGGCATTTCATGAAGAGTTTTAGGAGGCCTGAAACTTCCCAAAGTCTTATGTACTGATTGTTATTCTCCCCGGCAAGGACCATAAGGCAGCTACAAAGACTCTATAGGAGACAAAGATCTTATTAAATTTTAATCTGCACTCTTTCTCCTGTTATGTTTACCAAGAAGAATCAAGAGGTTTCCAGAAATGTTTATATGTTTACCTGCTGCCCCCCCCCCCCGCCACATACACACACACGTTCTTCAATTCTTTCATGAATGGAGTCTTAATCAGTTTGCTTAAGTTCACTTATTTGTTTTTGCAAAATGGAATGAATTTACTACAGGTTGTAAATAACCTCAAAAGCCTTGAATTAATTGACACATCATGGGTCCCTGTTAGCTAATAAGAGTTTGGCTCTCAATGCAGGGTGGTACTAAATAAAATGAACTCAAGGAGATTCAAATCCAAACACATAGCACTGCTTGTTTTGTGTTTTGTTACATTAAATTATGACATAAAAATTATTCTATAGTCAAATGTTATTTTGAAATTCTAATATAAATCTTATAAGTATTAACTATCTGGTTATGTGTTCCTCAGAGTTTTAGAGCATTTGAAATAAACATAATCTGTGTATACATATGTGGGGGTAGGAAGAAACTCCTTGAGTGCTCCTAGTCTATTAGATAAAACCATAGCATTTTAGAGTTGGGAGAAACTTAATGTCCTCTTTATCAATACTTCATTTGACAGATGAGGCCCAAACAGAAATGAGTGATTTCATCAAATTCCCACCAAAGGGACCTAGGAGAGCCAGGAAAGATTTTCAGGTTAGTGATTTTCCTATAAGAGCATGCTATGTCTAATCTTTGCTTCTATTTTACTCTTGGATATAAAACCAATGAGCTTTAGTTTCCAAGTTCTTTAAAATAGCCAAACAAAAATAATATTTGTAACATAGAAAGTCAAAGACTGATAATCTCATCCATAATGTTTTATTTTCAGATTCTTCCTTTTCTTAATTTCAGTAAGGTTCAGCAAATGTTACTCTTCTTCTGTATATTTACATGTAGGTTCTCCAATGCGTATTTGGTGTTGAACCTTTACATAGCATGGGTTAAAACTTTCCATAGGAAACAACAGCCAGCATGCCAACCAGCTATCTCCAGGTAGATGGCACAGGCTTAGCAGAACTGTAAGTCTGAGAAGTCGGTGGGATTTGAATGTCACGTTGTATCAACAAACTTAGCAAGATCCATGACTTCCTGCATGTGAGTTATTCCTAAAACACCAAATGTTCCACTTTTCTCATGACTTCACACACCAAGAGAATTCAGGTAAGGCAAAACTTAATGCTTTTTGCAACTGCTAGAAATTTTCATCCTCTGCATTGCGCCAATAATACTGTTTTATAATTATATTTTACATAATGCTTTTTTAGGGATTTGGAGGCAGATAAATGACTTCCTTTGAGGCCAGATGCCTTGTATTCACATCAAAGGGTTTGCCCCAATACATTCCTCCCTCTGCAAGTTATGTCTTTCTCAGAGTCAAGAAGCAGGGGACGAGTTATAAGTATAATGTCAGATGGCTTATGATTTGTTTTAATAACTAGCAGTGGGATGCTTGTTGTTCACATGAAATACATAATAGACAAAGCAGGTGGTGCAGTTTGTGTTCCTAATAGATCATGAGACTAAAAAACAATGGTGTTGTATTCTATAGTATGTTCCCTTCAAGCTCTCTCTCCAGAATCAAAGAAAATTTGTGTTACTGTGATTTAAAATACTGCATGGGTAGCTCTTTGCGTTTTTATTAAGTCAGTGTTAGAAGAAAACCGATTATGAATACATATTACTTTTTAAATGTTCTCCCTTGGCAAGGGTCTGGATGGATGCTCTGGTTACCTAGGAGATGAAGACAAAATGAAAATTGATTGATTTATCAAATTGATTGTGAGCTGAGCTTCCTGTGGCAGCTGTGTGCACTGCACACGAAATGTGGCTGCTTGGAAGTGATTTTTTCTTTTAATTTGGCACATGGGTAATAACGCCACATAGATTACTAGGTAGAATAAAGTGGCTATATTTTATTAGAAAATGCACTATTGAATGATTATCCTAATGATTACAGTTGGAAAAGGTATTTTTTCAAAGTAATTATAGCCTGGATGTTTGTTTTAATGTGTCACTAAAAATGACTGCATTGGTGACAGTAGAATTCTGTATGTGGCGGGAGCCCTGCTGCTGGCTTCCTTTTCAATAGTAATAAACATGCCTTCTGTTGGCTGAGATTAGGCTAGTGGGAAAGAAATTTAATGGATCTTACTGTAAAAGCAGCTATAACCTCCACCCCTTCTATTCCTCTATTCCTCTTGCAATTTTTCTACACAATTAGGCAGAACAAGCTACAGATATAAAGAAGTTTCATTTTCGGACCTCCCCTAACTTCTCATAGAGATCTGCTCTCTCTCTTTAAAAGAGCACTTCTCTCCTCCAACTTGGCCATTCTGTGATGTCCTCTTATTACCTATGTCCTCTACCAACCACCCCACTATTAAAATTGCTGTGTCCAGTGTCTAAGAATGGTCAGAGTCTTGCTCTTATGCAATAATCCAGATGGGAATAACATGCAAATTAAAACATTACTAGGCTATAATAGTTTAAAGAGTTGTTCCTCTAAGAGTTATTTTCCTTGTGTGGGAGACAGAGCCTTAAACCAAAAGAAATGACCTCAGAGTGAAAGGTGTCCTCTCTTCGAAGATAAATGATCATAGGAACCTTCCTTTTGCTCCTCAATTCACACCCTACAGTCCCCATAAAATTGCAATATGTGAGCCAGAACAATTTATCTCAGGAACTAATTGACTACTGGACCAAAAAGAAGGACAAACAACTGGAATTTTCCCTCTCTCACTGTAGAAATGCCATTCTCCCATGACCGTGTGATTCTGTGAGAACTTCCAGTAAATACAGACCATTGCCAGGTTTGCTACTAATTGGTGAAAATGAACAGGTAAACAGCAAATCCCAGATGATATGAGTGGTGGAGTTGAGGAGCAGATAACTCAACGTTGGAAAAGGCAACTGTCCATAAAGTAATGCTCCTAGTATAATGAAGAAAGAGTGTCCTAAAAGGGCAATAAAATAAAACACTGGGTTTAAGGAAAGATAAATAAAAATTACTGATGGAAATAAAAGAAGAGTCAAAAATGTAGTACTACCCACCTTTCCAGATAGGAAGCATTTATATTGTAAATATATCAGCTTTCTCCAAATTAATCAATAAATACATAGATTATTTATATATAATTTAATGCAATCCTGATCGAAATCTAAATGAGGGTTTATCTTTGGAACTAAATTATAGGACTCAATTTCATCTCAAAATTTGTGAAAACAAGGAATAATAATAAACTTTCTCTACTAGATATTATATTATAAAGTTATAATAAATAGTACAATATTGCTGCCAAACTTGACAACTTGGTAATAGAAACCACAGACTCCATATATGTACAGATCTAATTAAGGATGTAGTAAATGATAGTTGAAGTATTTCATTTTAGTGAAGAATCAACATGAAAGCAGATCAATTAGATATCTTGAGCAGAAATATTTATATTCATACTTCCACCATGATATCAAAGTAAATTAGAATCAAGTACAAATGGAAAAATAAAAGCTATAAACTAGAAGAAAATCTAAGGGTATATTGATATAAACTTAGGGTGAGGAAACCTTTCTATAAATGCTACCAAAAAGCAAAACCCATGAAGAAAAAGAATAGTATCAACAAAACTATGTAAAAAATTCAATTTTTAAAATTAAAAACAAATCACACATGACAAAACCAAAAATAAAAAGTGTCACTACATCAAAGCCTAACAGAGTTTTGCCAAAAGAATGCACTGGTCATAGCAAACACCTTCTTCCAACAACGAAAGAGACGACTCTACAGATGAACATCACTGGATGATCAATACCGAAATCAAATTGATTATATTCTTTTGCAGCCAAAGATGGAGAAGTTCTATACAGTCAGCAAAAACAAGACTAGACTGACTGTGGCTCAGATTATGAACACCTTATTGCCAAATTCAGACTTAAATTGAAGAAAGTAAGGAAAACTACTAGACCATCCAGGTATGACCTAAATTAAATCCCTTACAGTTATACAGTAGAAGTGATAAATAAATTCAAGGGTTTAGATCCAATAGACAGAACCTCTGAAGAACTATAGATGGAGGTTCATGACATTGTACAGGAAGGAGTGATCAAGATCATCACCAAGAAAAAAGAAATGCAAAAAGGCAAAGTGGTTGTCTGAGGAAACCCTACAAATAGCTGAGAAAAGAAGAGACACTAAAGGCAAAGGAGAAAAGGAAAGATATAAGCATCTGAATGCAGAGTTCCAAAGAAGAGCAAGGAAAGAAAAGAAAGCCTTCCTCGGTGATCAGTGCAATGAAATAGAAGAAAACAATAGAATGGGAAAATCTATAGATCTCTTCAAGAAAATTAGAGATACCAAGGGAACATTTCATGCAAAGATGGGCACAATAAAGGACAGAAATGGTATGAACCTACAGAGGCAGAAGATATTAAGAAGACATGGCAAGGATACACAGAAGAACTGTACAAAAAAGATCTTCACGACCCAGATGATCAGGATGGAGTGATCACTCACCTAGAACCAGACATCCTGGAATGCGAAGTCAATTGGGCCTTAGGAAGCATCACTACAAACAAAGCTAGTGGATGTGATGGAATTCCAGTTGAGCTATTTCAAATCCTAAAAGATGGTGTTGTGAAAGTGCTGCACTCAATATGTCAGCAAATTTGGAAAACTCAGCAGTGGCCACAGAACTGGAAAAGGTCAGTTTTCATTCCAATCCCAAAGAAAGGCAATGTCAAAGAATGCTCAAACTACCGCACGATTGCACTCATCTCACACTCTAGCAAAGTAATGTTCAAAATTCTCCAAGTCAGGCTTCAACAGTACATGAACTGTGAACTTCCAGCTGTTCAAGCTGGATTTAGAAAAGGCAGAGGAACCAGTGATCAAATTGCCAACATCCATTGGATCAATGAGAAAGCAAGAGAGTCCCAGAAAGGCATCTACTTCTGCTTCACTGATTACACCAAAGCCTTTGACTGTATGGATCACAACAAACTGTGGAAAATTCTCCAAGAGTTGGGAACACCAGACCACCTTACCTGCCTCCTGAGAAATCTGTATGCAGGTCAAGAAGCAACAGTTAGAAATGGACATGGAACAAGAGACTTGTTTCAAATTGGGAAAGGAACACATCAAGGCTGTGTATTGTCACCCTACTTATTTAACT
This sequence comes from Cervus canadensis, assembly GCF_019320065.1. Lineage (NCBI taxonomy): Eukaryota > Metazoa > Chordata > Mammalia > Artiodactyla > Cervidae > Cervus > Cervus canadensis. The sequence goes on from NC_057412.1 coordinate 17,209,412, forward strand.
TATATGCAGAGCACATCATGTGAAATGCCACACTGAATGAAGCACAAGCTGGACTCAAGATTGCCGGGAGAAATATCAATAACCTCAGATATACAGATGACACCACCCTTGTGGCAGAAAGTGAAGAACTAAAGAGCTTCTTGTTGAACGTGAAAGAGGAGAGTGAAAAAGTTGGCTTAAAACTCAACATTCAGAAAACTAAGATCATGGTATCTGGTCCCATTACTTCATGGCAAATAGATGGGGAAACAATGGAAACAGTGAGAGATTTTATTTTGGGGGGCTCCAAAATCACTGCAGATGGTGACTGCAGCCATGAAATTAAAAGATGCCTGCTCCTTGAAAGAAAAGCTATGACCAACCTAGACAACATATTAAAAAGCAGAGACATTACTTTGCCTACAAAGGTCCATCTAGTCAAAGCTTCGGCTTTTCCAGTGGTCATGTATGGATGTGAGAGTTGGACCATAAAGAAAGCTGAGTGCCTAAGAATTGATGCTTTTGGACTGTGGTGTTGGAGAAGACTCCTGAGAGTCCCTTGGACTGCAAGGAACCAGTTCATCCTAAAGGAAATCAGTCCTGACTATTCGTTGGAAGGACTGATGCTGAAGCTGAACCTCCAATACTTTGACCACCTGATGTGAAGAATTGACTTCCTTGGAAAAGACCCCGATGCTGGGAAAGATTGAAGGCAGGAGGAGAAGGGGATGACAGAGGATGAGATGGTTGGATGGCATCACCGACTGGATAGACATGAGTTTGAGCAGGCTCCAGGAGTTGATGACGGACAGAGAAGACTGGCTTCTGCAGTCCATGAGGTCACAGTGAGTCAGACATGATTGAGCAACTAAACTGAACTGATATCAAACGAAAAACTTTCTGCATAGTCTAGGAAACCAAATAAAAATGCAACAATAGAATGGGAAAAAATTATATATCCTGAGCAGAAATATTTATATTCATCCTTCTACCATGATATTAAAATAAATCAGAATCAAGTACAAATGATATTGATATTTGCAAATCACGTAACCACTTTTTCAAAATATATATGGAACCCATGCAACTTAATACAAAAAATAATAATAACCTGATTAAAAAGTGGGCTGAGGAACTCCATAGTCATTTCTCCAAGGAAGACATATGAATAGTCAATAGGTATCTAATAACATCACTAATCACCAGGGAAATACAAACCAAAACTATCACCTCACAGTAGTTAGGACATCTACTATCAAAAAAAAAAAAAAAAAAGATCACAAATATTCACGAAGATATGGAGGAGAGAGAACCCTTGTGCACAGGTGATAGAAATGCAAACTGGTACAGCCACTATGGAAACGGTATGGAAGGTCCTCAAAAAATTAATATGAAAACTACCTTATGATCCAACAATCCCACTTCTGGGACTATATCTCAAGGAGACAAAATCATTTCTCAAAGAAGTATCTGTATTCCCATGTTCATTGCAGCATTATTTACAATGAATCAGGATACGGAAACAGCCTCAGTGTGCCTCACTGCATGAACGGATAAAGAATATGTGATGTGTAGATAGATGCAGATATAAACACAGACATGAGGGTATTTAGCAACTGTCCATAAAGCAATACTCTGACACAATGAGAAGAGATCGCTAAAGAGGCAATAAAACAAAATGCTGGGTTTAAAGAAAGAAAAATATAAGATTCTTGTAAATACACATACATACATATAATTCAGCTGTAAAAAAGAAAAAAGTATTGCCATTTGTGACATCATGGATAAAACTCAACAGCATCATTCTAAGTACAATAAGTCAGACAGAGAAAGACTGTTGTATGATATCATTTACATGTGAAAACAAAATAAAGGCAGGAAAGTTAGACAAAGGGTCCAAATATTCAATTATATAAGATGAATAAGTTCTGAAAATCTAATTGACATCATGGTGACCACATACTATACACTCTGAATTTGCTAAGAGAGTAGATCTTAAGCATTTGGCCAAGAAAAGGTAATCATGAGTTGATGTCTTAATCAAATTGCTTTGGTTGTGGGAATCACTTCACAAAGTATATACATGTGTATAAAACTATGACACTGTACATGTTGACCACATTACAATTTTATTCATCAATTATACATTGATAAAGCTAGAAAAGAAAGAGAAAACACACACAAAATGAGCAAAGACAACTAACCAAAAATATTCATATGCAAAAGGCAAACAATAAACTGGAAGTATTTTATATTTTTGAAAAAGGGGTAATATCATTTGTATATAGAGATCTTATATTTTTTAAAATTCCAATAAAAAGTGAGCAAATAAACCAGGATTTCATAAAATATGAAATACAAATTAGCGTTTAATATGTGAAATGTCAATCAGTAGTAAGGAAATGCAAATTAAGCAACAATTAAGATATTATGTTTTGTCTACTCAATTAACTGAGATGAAAAACCAATGACAAAATGCAGTCTGGGTGAAGATAGGGAAATGAGTTATCTCAGGCACTGCAAAAGTGGTACAAACAAGTACAATAAATCTGGAGGAAACTTTATAATATTAACCTAAAACTTCAAACATGTTTACCCCCTTAAATGGGCTTCCCATGTGACTCAGATGGTAAAGAATCCACCAGCAGTGTGGCAGATCTGGATTCAATCCCTGGGTCAAGAAGATCCCCTGGAGAAGGAAATGGCAGCCAACTCCAGTGTTCTTGCCTGAAGAATTCCAGGGACAGAGGAATCTGGAGGGTTTCATGGGGTTTCAAAGACTTGGACATGACCGTGCAACTAACACACACACACACACACACACACACACCTTAAATAGAAAACATCATTTTTAGAAATTCATCTCAATAACCAGACAAATTTATAAGATGTATGTATGATTTCCTAAAGTAATCATAAACAACGTAGAAGAAAAATTATGTATGTCATAAAGATGAAGATTTTATTAAATAATGCATAGTACATGGGCTTCCCAGGTGGCACTAGTGGCAAATAACCACTAGCAGTCTCATAATGAAGAAGACATAAAAAACAAGGGTTCGATCCCTGGGTGGGGAAGATCCCCTGGAAAAGCACATGGCAACCTACTCCAGCATTCTTGCCTGGAGAATCCCACAGACAGAGGAGTCTGGCGGGCTATAGTCTGTGGGATCGCAAAGAGTCAAACACCACTGAAACCATTTAGCATGCACACATAGTACGTCCAATAATGCAGTATTATAAAGTCACTATAAAAGTTAATACTGATTTTATGGTTATAACCACAGAAAAATATTTATTAACATATTTGAGTTTAAAAAATAAAGCAAGTGGCACTTTTTTACAGACATAGAAAAAACAATTCAAAAATTCATAAGGAGCCATGAAGGATAGCAAATAGTCAAATCAATCTTAAGAATAAAGAACAAAGAAAGACATGTGTTGATTTCAAAATATATTATAAAGCTATGGTAATCAGAAAAGTATGATACAGGCATAATGGCAGACATATAGTCAATGAAACAGAATAGAGAACCCCAAAATAAACCTGTGCATATAAGATCAACTGTCAGTAAAGATGCAAAAAAATACACAATGGGGAAAGGATAGTGCCTTCAACAAATGGGGTTGGAAAGGGTGGGAAGAACTGAGAGAGTAGCATTGACGTATATACATTACCAAGTGTAAAACAAATAGAAGGAGCTTGTGTAGGTGCACTGGGGTGATGTACAGGGTTAGGATGCAGAGCAGAGAAAGACTCAAGAGGGAGGAGACATATGTATACATATAACTGAATCACGACACTGTACAAGAGAAACTAACACATATTATAAAGCAATTATACTCCAATTAAAAACAAATTTTAAAAAAAGAATATCCATAAGCAAAAGAATGAAATTAGATCCTTCTTTTGCACCACACAAAAATAACCTCAAAATAGATTAAAGGTTTAAACATAAAACCTGAAACTGTAAAATTCCTAGAATAAAAACACGGGTGAAAAGCTTCATGATGTTGGTCTTGGCAATGACTTCTTAGGTGTGATATCAAAAAGCACAGGAAAACAGAAGCAAAAACAGACAAACAGGATTACATCAAACTAAAAAGTTTCTGTTTGGCAAAGAAAACAGTCAACACAATGAAAGACAATCTATGAAAAGGGAGAAATACCTGCAAACCCTATATCTGATAAGAGGTTACTATCGAAATACATAGATGGAACTCCTACATTTCAATAGTAAAAACACAAGTAACCCAATTTAAAAATGGACAAAGGCATTCAATAGACATTTTCCCAAATAAGACATACATATGGCAAGTAAGTATTTGAAAAAATGCCCAACATCACTAACCATCAGGGAAATGCAAACCAAAACCACCATGAAATATTACTTCACACTTATTAGAATGGTTATTGTCAAAAAAAAAAAAAAAGGCAGAAAATGTTAATAAGGATGTGGAGAAACTGGAACCTTGTTAATGGGAGTGCAAAATGGTATAGCCACTATGGAAAACAGTATGGAAGTTTCTCCAAAAATTGAAAATGGAACTACCACATAATCCAGCATTCTCACTTCTGGGTATTTATATAAAAGAACTGAAGTCATGATCTCAAGAGCTATTAACACTCCCATGTTCACTGCAGTGTTGCAATAGCCATAGATCTGGAAATAATCTAAATGTCTATCAGTGGATGAACAGATAAAGAAACTGTGGTATATACCTACAATGGAATACTTGTTGCTGTTTAGTTACTAAGTCATGTCCAAATCTTTTGTGTCCACCAGATTCCTCTGCCCGTGGGATTTCCCAGGCAAGAACACTGGCATGGGTTGCCAATTCCTTCTCCAGGAGATCTTCCCGATCCAGGGATTGAACACCTCTTGCATGGAGGCAGATTCTTTACTGCTGAGCCACCAGGGAAGCCCAATGGAATATTCAGTTCAGTTCAGTCACTCAGTCGTGTCCGACTCTTTGCGACCCCATGAATTGCAGCACGCCAGGCCTCCCTGTCCATCACCAACTCCCAGAGTCCACTCAAACTCATGCCCATCGAGTCGGTGATGCCATCCAGCCATCTCATCCTCTGTCGTTCCCTTCTCCTCCTGCCCCCAATCCCTCCCAGCATCAGGGTCTTTTCCAATGAGTCAACTTTTCACATGAGGTGGCCACAGTATTGGAGTTTCAGCTTCAGCATCTGTCCTTCCAATGAACACCCAGGGCTGATCTCCTTCAGGATGGACTGGTTGGATCTCCTTGCAGTCCAAAGGACTCTCAAGAGTCTTCTCCAAAACCACAGTTCAAAAGCATCAATTTTTCGGCACTCAGCTTTCTTCACAGTCCAACTCTCACATCCATACATGACCATTGGAAAAACTACAGCTTTTGACTAGACGGACCTTTGTTGGCAAAGTAATGTCTCTGCTTTTTAATATGCTGTCTAGGTTGGTCATAACTTTCCTTCCAAGGAGTAAGCGTCTTTTAATTTCATGGCTGCAGTCACCATCTGCAGTGATTTTGGAGCCCCAAAAAATAAAGTCTGACACTGTTTCCGCTGTCTCCCCATCTATTTCCCATGAGGTGATGGGACCAGATGCCATGATCTTAGTTTTCTGAATGTTAAGCTTTAAGCCACCTTTTTCACTCTCCTCTTTCACTTTCATCAAGAGGCTTTTTAGTTCCTCTTCACTTTCTGCCATAAGGGTGGTGTCATCTGCATATCTGAGGTTATTGATATTTCTCCCGGCAATCTTGATTCCACCTTGTGCTTCTTCCAGACCAGCGTTTCTCATGATGTCCTCTGCATACAAGTTAAATAAGCAGGGTGACAATATACAGCCTTGACGTACTCCTTTTGCTATTTGGAACCAGTCTGTTGTTCCATGTCCAGTTCTAACTGTTGCTTCCTGACCTGCATATAGGTTTCTCAAGAGGCAGGTCAGGTGGTCTGGTATTCCCATCTCTTTCATAATTTTCCACAGTTTATTGTGATCCACACAGTCAAAGGCTTCGGCGTAGTCAATAAAGCAGAAATAGATGTTTTTCTGGAACTCTCTTGCTTTTTCGATGATCCAGCAGATATTGGCAATTTGATCTCTGGTTCCTCTGCCTTTTCTAAAACCAACTTGAACATCTATTCACCCTTAAAAAGGAAGGAAATCCTGCAATACACAACAGTGATGAAGCTTGTAGACATAATGCTAAGGGAGATAAGCCAGTACATAAGAACAAATACCACATGATTCTACTTCAATGACACATCTAAAGTATTCAGACTCATAGAATCAGAGAGTGATATGGTGGGTTCCAGGTGCAGAGGGTAGAAGGAAATGGGAAATGCCAATCAATGGGCATAAACCTCCAGAGATCTGCTGTAAACACTGCTTAAAGTTAACACACTGTATTGTACACTTAAATGTTTGTTAAGAGAATTGATCTCATGTTAAGTGTCCTTATAATTTTTTAAATGATAAAATTAATTTTAAAAATTTAAATAAAAAGAAAATACTTGTTGAAAAATACATGTTATAAATTTATACAAGTATATATATACTTAAAGGTACATGGGTGAAAGGATATTATTATTACATGTAAGTCAAAATTGGTATAAAAATATATGCAGTGGTGTATGCTTTACATGTAAACGCTAAGTGGTTAGATCATGGATGGCTTTCATCTTGTTTTTAATCCTTTAGCTTTGTTTTAAAATATTTTTAAAACCATGTATATTTTTTATAATCAGAAAAGTAGTTAATAAAATTTTCCTATAAATAATATCATTCCTTAATGGGGATAAAAAATGGGGTTATATTTTAGACTAAATATTACATTCCATTTGCTGTGTATCTATCTAGGCTTAAAAGTTCAGAAACTTTATATTGCTCATGCCACAAACTTAGTCCTTCTCAACCAAATCTTTTGCTTTCTTCAAAAAAAATCTTCATTTATGGAAAACCCTTTTAATACTTTTAAAGAAAAATTTATAAATACCTGTATGTCTCAAATAAGATTTTCATTAGAGGATCAGGGCAGCCTAGACTGTTTGATTCCTTCTGTCACAAAGCAATTCAGAGATAACAGCTCTTCTTGTGGGGAGTAAAACAGTGCCAGCAAACACCCACATACTTACAAAAAACTTGTGTTGAAAAAAAGAAACTGTCTGTTTAGAGTATGTTAGATACTCTAGAAGTGAATTCTCATTTGATTCTCCCTCCAATGTGATGTGGTACTACTACCAAGTCTTTCTAAAGACGGTAAAAAGTTCCTTCATATCACCCAGCCTGGGAAGTATGCCCTTGTCAAATATGCAGAGTTAGAAACATCTCCACAAAGACTAATAATAAAAAGACCCTTAAGAAATACTTGAGCTTTTGTCACATGTTTTTATAATTTGACTTTTACATTTTCCTTTAATTTTCTTTCTTCATAGTTATTTCTTATGCTAGTAAATAATAGAACCATTATAGGTCCTATTTTATTAATCTGCCATTCTTTTAGCCTTCCCTAATATTCCTCTACCTGGTATTTAAATATACATTGTAAATAGGTAAGTTGCTTAGCCATTCATAAAAAAGGTGTTTAGTATGAGGTAAAGCCACACGTAAAACCTGTAGCTCTGAATTACATCCATGAGTCTCTCTCTACTTACGCATCACATCTGCTTTTCTCAGACTCACGGCACTGTGCAGATACAATTTGCACATGTTTGATTTATTGTTTTTCCTTCCTTTTCCCCAAAGCTCAGTTGACTGTTATTTCTGTTGGCTCCTCAAGGTGCCTTGGGACAATTGATATTTGCCAGACTTAACCTGAACCCCACAAGTTACAAGAGCTGAGACCTCAGCTGTCACTTCTGTTTCCATGGAAACTCAAATCAGATTGCCAAAAATGAGGTTAGTCACTTAAAAATCATATTATTTTTAAAGAAACAAATACTGCCCACCACCACCATATAGTTTGAAACAGTGTTTTGTTTAAAGCCATTTTCTTGTTTTTAAGGATTAAATACCTGTTGCCATGGTAGCAGATTAATAAACTACAAAGATAGAGCTGAGCTCTAAAAGCTCCTACTGACAACACCTACACCCTCTGAGCCCATTGTGCTCAGGAAGCCACCTGCAGTGTGGGGCTCTAAACATGGCTTCTTAAATAATAATGAAGAACGACTTTGTTTCTATACATATATGTTTCCCACAAATGAAATACATTGATTAAATAGTGATAGGAGGATTTTTGCAATAATGGCAATAATAATAAGTACTTTTTAATTAACTCTCTACAATGGGACCAAAAATGTTCAGGGTGGTTGTTGTTGTTTGGTCTCATAGTCGTGTCCGATTCTTTGTGACTGTAGGCCCCCAGGCTCCTCTGTCCATGGAATTTCCCAGGCAAGAATGCTGGAGTGGGTTGCCATTTCCTTCTCCAAGGGATCTTCCCAACCAAATGATCCCTGGTCCTCACTATCATTAACTCCATTTTCTCATGGAAGGTTTCACAGGTATAGACAAGGGAGCCATGATTTTAACTCAGTTCTGTCCTGCTTTGGGGCCAGGGTTTGCCTCTTACTCTTTTCAAAGTGCAGCATGGAACAGGAACAGATTATTTCATTTCTGCCTTCACTGCCAACACAGGTGTATGCCCACAGAGTCATACCACATAATGCATGTGGGTGATTCAATCCAGGTAGAGTGAATGAGGTAAGAGGAAATTGGACTTCATCTTTTAATGCTTAATATTTTTAGTGCTTAACAGTGTTTAAGCACTGTGAGCTCCTTCTCCAATCAGGTCATAAAAAGAATTTCTAGGTGCCCCTGAAGCCCAAACATGGATCCTAATCTCACAAGCCTACAACCTTTAGTTGGAGTTAAATGCAATATTGCTTCACGCTTTACACCTCACCTTCTCACTACCAACTATAACCTAGCATATAAACTAAACAATGTCTAGAGTATAGGCTTTATATATAACATAGGTGTGCTGATTTAAACAAACTAATAACTTCTTTGAAATTCTTAGTCAAATAATGAAAGTATTGGTCAATTGTTGATTGTAGCAAGAACTGAACAGACACATTATTTTACCCTGAAATAATATTTTTCTGGTTTACTTGAGAGTGTATACTTCTACTGTGTCATCAAAGGCATAGGTGACCACACACTGTTCAGAAAATTAGATAGGGACAGCCATGCTCATTATGTCTTACCTGAAATTAATTCTGTCAGAGTTAAAAATAAACCTCCAAAAGCTCTGCAGACATACTTAGTAGAAATTGGATCCATCTCAACATAAAACAGCTGTCTTCCACATTTTTTCTCAGGCAAAATGTAGATGGAAACCTGATATAGCAGATTTTGTCTCCAGGCAAAATGAAATGGACGATTTTAATGTCAGTACAGGAAAAAAAGATGGGGCAGTTCCCAAAAGAGCAACTCGGTGCTCACTTTTAATTTATGTCAATATTTTTCTATTGAAGTAGGAAAGGAAATCATGGAAGAGGACATTTTTTGGAGGAGCAGAGTTGAGGCATTGCTGACATCACAATCACACACTATTTAACCTTGAACTATTTGGATTCTTTGCAGTACTGTTAAGGTTATTTCTAAATTAAAGAGCTTAGAAAGCATGGCATCAAAGGTCTAAGTGACATTTAATTTCAAGATACAATTACAGTGTTTCCTGAAATCATAGGGACCTCTCCAAGGACCAAACACTCAGAAAACCAATTCAAAACCTTATTCCTCAAGGAAAAAGTGATTTTTGCCATTTGTAAAAGTTGCCATTTGTAACTTATTACTGCCAAACAAGCTGCTCCATCAATTTTCAGATCTTTAGAAGCAATACTTAGAAATTTCCAAGCCTCTGTGCTCATCCATGATGTTAATCACCACAGTAATCCAAATGAAACTACAATAAACCAAAAATCTGTAGCAATCAAGGAAAATGTATTCCAAATGGGTAAGCAAAAATCCAAACTTTAATTACACTTGCCAAGGTATAAATTAGAACTAAGAAAGTAAGACCAGCCTACACCAGAAATGGAAGATAAACCCTAAACAACAGTTCTGTATATTTCTTTACCCACAAATTCCAGTTAAGCAGGAAAACAATCATTAAACAGAGTTCCCTGTATTTACAATAAATATTATCTTAAAAAATGTCAAGAATTCCCTCAAATACACTTCCAAAATGAGAAGTTTTCTTCCTCTTCTACTCCTCTTCTGTCTACAGTAGGTAATAGTCACCCAAAATGTCCATGACCTAACCCTTGGAACCTATGGATATGTTACGTTACATGGCAAAAGGTATTCAGCAGATGTAATTTTAATCTTTAAATTAAAAAGATTACCCTGAATTTTCTCAGCCATCTCAATCTAATCTCACAAGCTCTACAAAGTAGAGAAGTCCTCCAGCTGGAAGGAGATGAAGAAGGCAAATGAGAATCCAAGCATGAGGATTCAATAGACTGTTGGTGTTTCTGAGATCCATCTCTTGCTATTTCTGGCAGATGAAAGATAGCAGAGGGTAAAGAATAAAGGGGAAGAAAAGGTGAGCCAAGTTCTTTAACCTCCTCAAGCTTTAGTTTCCTCAGCTATAAATTGGAGAGAAAGTCAGTTTCCTGACAGGTTGAGGAATGAATAAAGGGTTTAATAAATGTAAAAACATGTAGAAAATGCTTAATCCATCTCAATCTGCTCTTCCACAGTCTCTTTTAACTCTTTCTGGAGGTTGCAATCCCAAGTTCAAGAAACACTATTTCAACCACTCCATCCCTAGATAGCTGCACAAAGCAATGAAAGTTTATAGGACAAACTTGATCAAAGTGATTTAAATCTTCTTGGAAAGCATTTCCAAGGACTATCCCATGGAAGTCAGGCCTGAGGTCACATAAGAACTGATAATGATTCCCAGAAACTCAGATAAAAGAAGAGGATATTCTTATAATTTCAAGTTTATATTGATCTTCTTACAGTCTGAATAACAAAAATAATTTTTGAAATAATTTTAATAAATTATAAAAACAGAATTTCTCAAAAAAAAGAGCATAAAAAGCAAAAGGAGTAACTAAGGACAAGAGTAGTAGGAACTGAACAAACATAGATAATTTACCTAATTCTAGTGCAGAAAATTGCAGTGTAGAATGTATGCTGACAATATTATAGCTGAAGAGATGGTAGGAAACAATTACCAATAACTTTTGTAAGTTAAAAAAACTTAAAACTTAAACACTTAAAAACTTAAACTTAAAAAAACAACACTAAGTTGAACTGGTTGAACTGGGTGAATTGATTATTAGATGAATTGATTAATGGGGGAACTGATTCTCAGAGATCAGCCAGATTCTCAGATTCTCAGTCAGCATCTCACTGGTACATGAAAGATGCTCAATACATATTTGTTGAATAAATGGTGAATACTGGTATCATATATGGCCTTAAATTTATCTTTAAAATTTCTGTAATCATATGTTATTATGCTAAAAATAAAAAGAATCAATTATCTACCCACCTCTTTTCCAAACTTCTAACCAAAAGTATTTGTTGCAGTTGTTGTTTAGCTGCTAAGTTGTGTCCAACTCTTTTTCGTGACCCCATGAACTATACCCTGCAAGTCTCCTCTGACCATGAGATTTCCCAGGCCAGAATACTAGAGTGGGTAGCCATTTCTTCTCCAGGGAATCTTCCTGACCCAGGAATTGAACTTGCCTTTCCTATATTGGTGGGCAGATTCCTTACCACTTAACCACCAGAAAATAGAAACTTAAAAAAAACACAGTAAAGTAAAATTTTACTTTGAATCTATCAATTTTACAGTTTTGGCAAGTTAACAAAGTCCATCTATCATAGAAACTGATAAAATATAACATAGTATCTCTGAAAATATAACTCATTACATTAAGTTTGAGAATCATTCATGACTTAAAATTATTTTAAAATTTGTACTGTGCGTGTGTGTGTGCAATTGCTCAGTCATGTCAGACTCTTTGTGACGCCACAGACTGTAGCCCACCAAGCTCCTCTTTTCATGGGATTTTTTTAGCCAAGAATACTGGAGTGTGTTGCCATTTTCTCCTCCAGAAAATGTGTACTAGACTTTCATGTGACAGTCGTTCAGTCGTGTCTGACTCTTTGCAGCCCCATGGACTATACGGTCCATGGAATTCTGCAGGCCAGAATACTGGAGTGAGTAGCCTTTCCCTTCTCCAGGGGATCTTCCCAACCCAGGGATCCAACCCAGGCCTCCCGCATTGCAGGCAGATTCTTTACCAGCTGAGCCACAAGGGAAACCCAAGAAGACTGGAGGGGGTAGCCTATCCCTTCTCCAGGGGATGTTCTCGACCCAAGAATCGAACCGGAGTCTCCTTCATTGCAGGCAAATTGTTTACCAACTGAGCTATCAGGGAAGCACAGATCAAATAGCCAAAATACTTGTTGACTTGATCACTTAGGGTTCTAATAAATAGTGTAAATATTGAGGACCCTTTGCATCCCTTGAATTTATTAGTGACTGACTATGCCTACATGCTAAGTCATTTTTGTCGTGCCCTACTCTTTGTGACCTCATAGACTGTAGCCCACCAGGCCCCTCTGTCCATGGACTTCTCCAGGCAAGAATATTGGAGTGGGTTTCCAAGCTCTCCTCCAGGGGATCTTCCCAACCCAGGGATTGAACGCATGTCTCCTATGCTTCCGGTATTAGCAGGTGGGTTCTTTACCACTAGTGCCACCTGGGAAGACCATACTTCAACATAAGAATCACAGATATTTAGCTGTTCTAGCAAGGGAGTCCTGTGAGTGTGGGAAGAGATGACCTTACTGAGGAAATGACACTTAAGATGACACTAGTCCTCAAAAGTTGGGAGTTTCCCAGTAAACAATGAAGGAGGAGCACTCTTCGCAGAATATTTCGTAAGGATCATTGGATTCAAGTCCTCGAGGTCAGGAAAACTAGAGTGGGTTTGAGGAACTGAAAAGTGTTCAGTATGCCAAGAATGTGATGTACAAAAGGGAAAAAAAATTACAGTGTAGGAATGAAAATCTGTAGGAGTCAGCCACTGCAAGCCTTTGTCAGAGATTTAAAAACAATTAGATATCCTTTCTTGAAGTATAGAAGAAAAACCTACATTTGAATATGCGTATTTCGTCTAAATTTTTCTTTTAGTTTATATTTATATTTTAATGACCTTATTGTTTCTTTATTTTTAAGAATGGGTTTACATTTTTAAGAATAATAACATATCTACCACCTATCAACATACATTCCATGTTAAGTAATGTGAAGAGAATGTCTCTGGCCTTTCTAAATGCAAGTTCAAATGACCATCTTGAACAATAGAATAGATCTCTCTATATTAAAAGGATAGTTTAGCTGCCTCAGCAGTAATGTATCTTCTCTATAAAATCGTTTGATATTTGGCAATACCTATTCTCCTGATGTAATTATTCCTCTACATTTATTGACTCATTAATGAGCCTTTCAATAGTGATTAAAGATGTTTTGTTTTGCAAGGAATTATCTCTTTTGATGTATCTTTTACCAAAATAATCTTCAAACATCTAACATACAATATAAGATAACCCCAATTTCAAGACTTTATAACCAATGCTCATAAAGACAATTTTATCAAAAAGCACTTTTTAGAATATTTTCTTCTCCAGTGAATGGCCCAAGTGGAAGAATTTGGTACTACTTCAATAAATTGTATTTATACTAAAAAGTCTATAGACCAAAGAGGCATTCAACCTGCTTGAATCTCTACTAATCAGATTATTAATTACAAATTTCATTTTGGTTCATCATATCTGTTTGTTGTTATTGTTGTTGTTTTATAACATTATTTTTCAAAACATTAGGAAAATACAAAATAGTATGAGATGGGTAGGAAAGTATAAGCAGTCATAATAAGAAATAAAAATGAGAACTAGGTACAAACATTGCTGGGAGGAGCTCACTGTGGGACGGAGGAACAGACAGGCCATTGCTATTTCTCAATACATTTATTAAAAGTGGATTTTATATGAACCTACCGTATGTATATTTTCCCAATCCATCCCTTAACTTATATCTCCAGGACTAGATATTGTTGTGGAGAAGGTAATGGCAACCCACTCCAGTACTGTTGCCTGGAAAATCCCATGGACAGAGGAACCTGGTAGGCTGCAGTCCATGAGGTCGCTAGGAGTCGGACATGACTGAGCAACTTCATTTTCACTTTTCACTTTCATGCATTGGAGAAGGAAATGGCAACCCACTCCAGTGTTCTTGCCTGGAGAATCCCAGGGATGGGGAGCCTGGTGGGCTGCCGTCTATGGGGTCGCACAGAGCCGGACATGACTGAAGCGACTTAGCAGCAGTAGCAGCAGATATTGTTGAGAAGAAAAGAGGAAGGAGGAGAAGAGGCTGGGAATAAAAAGAAGAGTTTCACTAATTCCTTTGTCCAGGATATATTTTAGTAACTTAGTAAGAAGTTTGTGTATTTCCTGGCACAGAATCCTTAGAAGATGCCTAATAATGAGATCTGGGGCTTGTGGATAAGTACCAATAATGCCACTGGGCAGGCATGTCTTGGTCTGAATTAACATTCCAGAAAAAGCCTTATTCTCTTTAAGTAAGACATTATTCACTACATCACTTATGAAATGGATGGTAGCATCCACACACCTACTGTATTATTACAGGAAATGTGAAGGTTTGGCAGAATTCCTATCTTCTGCTGCTTTTAGGAAAAAACTGAGGAATAAGACAGAGAAGAAAGATAGATAGATAGATGGAAATTAAAATTTGGCTTTATTTTTATAAGCTTTTTGGAAAATATGGATTTAGTTCTATAATCAAAAGACTTACTATCTTCCCTCCCCCCACACTACCACCTGCCATAAGACACATAGATACTTTATACTTGAGGAAGTCCAGCAGAGAAAATTTTGAACCTGAAGAACAGATGCACTTATCCAAAACTGGTCACTCACCCTGGTCTAGAGCAATGTGAGAAGGAAAATCAAATTAAGCCCAGGGTACAATAAAGATAACAGACCCAGATGCCACCTATCAATTAAGAAACTAACTTTATCTCATGTACTGAAATGAACAGCGGATGGGGCAAGAGGACAAAGTGTTTTTGGTCTTCCTTTTTTCTTTTTGCCTGCATGCTCAGTGGTGTCTGACTCTTTGCGACCCCATGGACTATAGCCCGCTAGGCTCCCCTGTCCATGGGATTTTCCAGGCAAAGAATACAGGAGCGGGTTGCCATTTCATCCTCCAGGGAATCTTCACAAGAATTGAACCTGTGTCTACTGCATCTCCTCCATTGGTAGGCAGTATTCTAGCAAAAATCTCTCCACATAAAAACATGCAGCAAATGGAAAGAAGGTTAAACTCATCTGAGGCCTAAACAGTATATCCCAAGAATTCTCCAGATGTTAAAAATTAAGGAACCATAAGATTGTGTCCACTTTCAGTTCAGGTCAGTTGCTCAGTCATGTCTGACTCTTTGCGACCCCACGGACTGCAGCACTCCAGGCTTCCCTGCCCATCACCAACTCCCAGACCTTGCTCAAACTCATGTCCACTGAACCAGTGATGCCACCCAACCATCTCATCCTCTGTCATCCCCTTCTCCTCCTGCCTTCAATCTTTCCCAGCATCAGGGTCTTTTCCAAGGAATCAGTTCTTGGCATCAGGTGGCCAAAGTATTGGAGTTTCAGCTTCAGCATCAATCCCTTCAGTGAATAATCAGGACTGATATCCTTTAGGATGGACTGGTTTGATCTCCTTGTGTCCACTGTAGGACATCAAAATTCATAATCAAGATTTGATTTATATTAATTCCCCAAAGAACTCTCCTACGTATTGTATACCATTATTTAAAACACTGTACTGTATCTCCAGGATTCAGGAAAAGGAAGGAAAAGCCTCTTCTGCACTTTTTCTAACTTGCTCACAAAACAATGATGTATTTAAATAGTTAATATTAATTTTCTCATCATAAAATTTATATTCATTAAGAGGAAAAAAACTAGAATTTCATCAAAAAGTAAAATGTAACATAAGCCAAAATTTATTTCCTAATGAAAACATAACTCAGTATTAAGCTGATGAGTCACTAGTTCTGTAGCTGCTTGTGGATTTATTTCATATAACATTTTCATATAAATAGTTGGCATTTTGAATGGTATTCATAATGCAATCTTAGCATACTTTCTCCTCTTTACTTCACATTTTCCAGTATGAGTGAAAGTCACTCAGTTGTGTCTGACTCTTTGCAACCCTATGGACTATATAGTCCAGGGAATTCTCCAGGCCAGAATATTGGAGTGAGTAAGTTGTTCCCTTCTCCAGGGGATCTTCCCAACCCAGGGGTCAAACCCAGGTCTCCCGCATTGCAGGCGGATTCTTTACCATCTGAGCCACCAAGGATGCCCTTCCATCTATTCACTATTCTCTCCTTGAATGTGAAAAATATAAATTTGTAAAATTTAAGATGTCAAATAAGTGTTGACTATTTAATTTCAAGAGCTTCTGGTTCAATCCCTGGGTCAGGAAGATCCCCTGGAGGAAGGCATGGCAACCCACTCTAGTATTCTTGCCTGGGAAATCCCATGGACAGAGGAGCCTGGTGGGCTACAGTCCATAGTGTTGCAAAGAGTTGGACACAACTGAAGCAACTTGGCACACACACACATTTAATTTCTAAATTACCATAAAGTGTTCCACAACTATAATTTATGCAATGGAATTATCTATTTTTTTCTTTTGATAACTTAAGAAACAAATGAATGTTTAAGATATAATGAATATGAGGAGAAAATTATTCAAGATCTTGACTTTTAAAACAACTATTTACCCTTCAGGGCTCCCCCGGTGGTTCAGTGGTAAAGAATCCGCCTATCAATGGAGGAGATGCAAGAGACATGGATTCAATCTCTGGATCAGAAAGATTCCCTGAAATAGGAAATGGCGACCCACTCCAGATTTCTTGCTGATAAATGCCATGGACAGAGGAGCCTGGTAGGCTACAGTCTGTGGGGTCACAAACAGTCAGACACAAATGAGTAACTGAGTACATTTACCATTTTCAACCTATGAATTGGAAGGTTTCAGGGGAGCAACAGCTTAATTTAATCATGGTGGGCAAATGAATCAATTGACACTTTTAAAAGAGGCAGCTTAAACAGATGCCCTAGGTGTCCACATTCCTGGACTTTATCATTTTCTGGACAGTTACAAAAACACCGCTGATGGCTCTTGACAAGCTATGCACTCTGGAGCATAAAGAACCTTTATTTTTAAAGGTCTTTTGATTTCTAAAGTTGAAAGACATTCAGTAACAATCACTGAATTCTGAAATGACACAAGCAGCAGGTGCATGGGAATCATCAGTGAGAATAAGAAAAAGATTTCTTCTGCCACCTAAGACAAAAGCCCTAAGTGATGAGAAATTCTAAATGAACTCTGCTCTGATCTCATTAGCTACCATTTGGTAAATGTTTATTGGGTAACACAAGAGGAAGGAGTAAGGGAATTCAAAGCTGACAATGCATAGGTCTTCCTTCATTAAAAAAAAAAAAAATAGTGGCTCAGTCATGTCTGACTCTTTATGACCCCATGGACTGTAGCACTCCAGGCTCCTCTGTCTATGTAATTCTCCAGGTAAGAATACTGGAGTGGGTAGCCATTCCCATTAGGTTTACCCCAATTTTGTTGGAGGTAAATATGATAAACAACAGTATCATAGAAATGCTACTCCACAACAGACACCAATAATGTGTTTTGTGTTGTATCTGTGATTGTTTTTAAACAAGGCTTGTAAGGGTACTTAGAAAACTAGTTATCTAGAGAAAGGGCTGGCTCCTAAATGTGAGCCATCCTCTAGAATGAGAGGATGGTGAGGGGATTGGGGGTTGATCAGGCTTACCGTATTAGTTGGCTGACAACAGATTTCAACAAATAAGAACACAAGATTAATTATAATGGTTGAGATAGGCATGATACCATAAAACTCCTAGAAGAGAACATAGGCAAATCGTTATCTGATATAAATTGTATCAATGTTTTCTTAGGTCAGTGTACCACAGCAAGACAAACAAAAGCAAAAATAGGGTGTTCCCTGGTTGCCTAATGGTGAGGATTCCAGACTTTCACTGCCACAGCCCAGGTTCAGTCCAGGATGGGGAACTGAGATTATGCAAGCCACACAGTGTGGCCTAAATATATAAATAAAGTAAAAATAAACAAATGGGACCTTATCAAACTTACAAGCTTTTGTATAACAATGTTAGTCACTCAGTCATGTCCAACTCTTTGTGACCCAATGGACTGTAGCCCACCAGGCTCCTAAGTCCATGGAATTCTCTAGGTAAGAGTACTGGAGTGGGTTGCCATTTCCTTCTCCAGGGGATCTTCCCAACCCAGGAATTGAACCCGGGTCTCCTGCATTGCAGGCAGATTGTTTACTGTCTGAGCCCCCAGGGAAGCCCTTTGTACAGCAAAGGAAACCATAAACAAAACAAAAAGACAATCTGTAGACTGGGAGAAACTATTTGCAAATAATATGACCAACAAAGGCTTAATTTCTAAAGCATAAAACAGTTCAAACAACTCAATAGCAACAACAACAAAAAAAACACCCAATAAGAAAGAAATGGGCAGAATATTTAAATAGACATTTCTCCAAAGAAGACACACAGGTGGCTAATAGGCATATGGAAGGATGCTCAACATCACTAATTATATGAAAAATGCAAATCAAAACTACAGTGACGTACCACCTCACACCAGTCAGAATGGCCATCATTTAAAAGTCTACAAATAAAAAGTGCTAGAGAGGATGTGGAGAAAAGGAAACCCTCCTACAGTGTTGGGAATATAAGAGCAGCAACTATATAAAACAATAAGGAGGTTCCTTTAAAAACCAAAATTATTAGTATAGTCCCCATATGATCCTGAAATCCCACTTGTGAGCGTATACCCAGACAAAACTGTAATTTGAAAAGACAGATATATCCCAATATTCACAGAAGCACTGCTTACAATAGGCAAGACATAGAGAGAGCCTAAATTTCCATCAACAAATGAATGGATTAAAGATGATGTGTGTGTGTGTATATATATATATATGTATATATTACTCAGTCATAAAAAAGAATGAAATAATGCCATTTGCAGCAACATGGAGGGACCTAGAGATGATCATAGTAAGCAAAGTACACCAGGAAGAGAAAGAAATATACCATATTCTATCATCTGTGGAATCTAAAATATGACACTAAAAAACTTATCTGTGAAACAGAAACACTCATAGACACAGAGAACAGACCTGTAGCTGCCAAGGGTGAGCGGGGTGGGGAAGGGCTGGATTGGAAGTTTGGGATTAGCAGATGCAAACTATTCTATATATGTATAACTGAATAACTTTGCTATACACCAGAAACTAACACAACATGATAAATCAACTGTACTTCAGTATAATAAATTTAAAAAGAAAACAAATATAATCATTGAGGCAGAGAGCCAACACAAATGATCTAATCTTAGAAGCAGAAGCATATACAGGTAAATGTACAAGGAAAGCCAGACAGCAACAAGTAATACAGGAGAGGTGATGCTAAACAGTGCAAGGAGACAGGCAGACAGAATGTGGGGCACCGCACACCATGTGTGGGATTCAGAGCACCTGATCTTCCTTGAGAAACAGGCAATAGAAGACAGGTCTCAGACCTTGAACAACTGCCCTGTCGGTGCCCCTGAAGGCCGATTCCTGGAAATGGCACTGGAAGCTAGAACCAGATCTATCAATCCAAGTTTTCAATAGACTGAAGTACACCGTTCCTATTGGCAGGAAGGTTCTGGAACATAGGGCTTCTAAGTCTAAAAGAAGAAACAGTTAGGACAAGCTAATTTTTAGTAAAAGGAAACTATAGGTAAAATGATTATCTGCCTCTCAGTTTGGAGCCAGGACCAAATGCAAACAAAAGCACATCAATTCCAGCCACCTTTCACGCAAAGGAGGAAGAAATCAGGTACCAAATATGATGTATAACATTTGAGTTTTATACAAAGCTGTTCTACGTACACAGAGGAGATAGAGGATCATGGAAAAAGAAATTATTAACACCAAACTATTAACACCAAAAAAATATGAATGGCCAGGAACATAGATAAACCCCTGGCTTTAACTAGCAGAGGAGACTGAAAGGGAAAAGCTATGGGCAACTGTCGATGCTGGAAAGAAAACACAAGCTCCCAAGGGATCTGAACAAAAGACAGGATGGCCTCTAAAGCGTCTGGGACAAAGTCCAATGTGGGGGAAAGGGCTCCACGCAATTTCACACCAAGCGATTTTCCAGCACCAGTTGGGTGTCTGACATGCTAAGTTGCTTCAGTCATGTCTGACTCTGTGACTCTGTGGACTATAGCCCACCAGGCTCCTCTGTCCATAGGATTCTCCAGGCAAGAATACTGGAGTGGGTAGCCATTTTACTCTCCAGGGGATCTTCCAGACCGAGGGATCTAACCCAGGTCTCCTGCATTGCAGGCGGCTTCTTTACCATCTGAACCACCAAGGAAGCCCCAGTTCTGACACAACCCACCCAGAGAGAGAAAGCATCAGATTCCACAGCTATTGGCATCAGTCCCACAAGACCACTCACTGCCTACTTTCAGATGCCAGGCATCATTCCAGGTTACCGCCTGTGCTTTTGGCCAACTATAGCTTAGAGGTTCCCACCACACCTTGCTGAAGTGTGTACCAGATGACTAGTTCATTACAAAGTGTATACTAAAGGATATAAACACAAACAGCCAAAGAGGCACATAGGGCAAAGTATGTAGGAAGGGGCACATGACTTCTATACTCTCTGATTACACCGCACTCCCCTAATCACATATTCTCCAACCTGGAAGCCTTCCAAACCCCATCCTCTGGGGTTTCTATGAAATTCCAAATATTTCAGGAAGTGTGCCAGAAATTGGGCCAAGGACCAAATGTACATTTCTTATAATCACAAGGTCGCTCATACCTCATGACGGAGAAATTTAGCCATGAATGCTGCCTGATGTTGATATTAGAGCATAGGCAGATTTTTAGGAAAATTCCAGCAACTGTTCAAGATAAACATCATTTTCACATAGACATTGGTCCATTCATGGGTTCTGAGTGGACCTAGAGTGAACTATGGAGTTAAATGACCATCTAATTTGTGTCAAGCAACAAGGTAAGCATTGGTCCTTGCAGAGTCCTTGAGTATTTGAATATTGATTGATTAACTGACTGATTGACCCTGGACCACTAGAAATATGTTTAAGAAAGACTCCAGTTTCAGGAAGAATGAAGACTATCTTTGTACTTCTTTAATTCCAACCATACATCTCCTATTGAAAGAAGTATGTGCACAAGTAGTAATAATATTGTTCATGGGTAGAACACATTTTGAAGAACACAGTGGAGCCTACTAGGCTCATTCAGTTCAGCAAATTTTAGAGCTTGAAATTAATCCAAGAGTCTCTAGTTGTGTAAGAAATCCCAGGCTCCAAGGAAGAAACTGAAGAGAAATTTAGGTCAAAAATGTAAACATACCCTAAGGCTAGAATGAAGATACTCCACAAAAAAGAGGATATTATAGAGTGTGCCAAGAAGAAAAAGACCTTTTTTTTCTTTTTTAATACAGAAAAGTAAAAGGATAAGATTCACTTCTGGAACTTAGGTTTGTAGTCCTTAAAAATATACTCCCTTATATTGTTAACAAGTGCACTTATATTGTTAACAAGTCCTACTTCAACTCTTTGGCACAAGTACCTCAATAACTGGAGAAATGAAACTTCCATGATCAAAAGAAGCTATAATTATTTGCCAGCCACATGAAGAAACATCTTTTCACTGCTGAGGGCAAACAGACTTCTTTGGGACTTTTCTGCATCATCAGACACTAGAGCAAATGGAAATCATGGATATCAGCAGCAACAGAAACCCAGGCAGGAGTCACTCCAAGGAATTACTAAAATGAACGGACTGCCTAAGGACTCACCCTACCTCAGGCCCTTTTCTCCTCTCACTGAAGTGCATTACCCTGACTCTACCAAAGATGATGGGAAAAGTCTGTGAGAAAATCCCGCAGTTGTGGATAAAATAATGAACAAGCAAAGCAACCAATTCAGATGCTAACATCCAGCCCTGTACTTCTGGATTACAATCCACATCTTCAGTACTTTACCTGTAGTTGAGGTGACCTGAGAAATAAAAGCTCAACAAGTGAGGACTCAACCAACCTTCCATCAGAGTACATCAGTCAAAAAGCCTTTTTAAACTCTAAGAAATATTAAGAGGTAAATAATGTTTCTTTCTTCCTGCCTCTGTTAACCAGCTCTTGTGTACTCCTTCAAATTCCTCCTCTTAGTGATATCCACTGTGGCCCTAATTTGCAGCTGTATTTCTACAATCACTGCCAAGATGAAACAACACTTTCTTCAGGGGACCTAAAGAAAGTTTAATTCAGATGAGTCATGAGCCTAAGTATATTGTCTGAAACCAGGAGTGCTAACTCTCCATCATTTCTTATCAAATCAGAGCCTGATAGATAATGACAGACATGCAGATATGAATCCCATAAAACACACGAAATATTAAAATGTGTAAGAAATCATATTTTAATAATGATGTATATAAGAGCTAGGAATTTCAATATTTCCCAGTTCTATGTTGCCAAAATCAGCCATTTATGTGTGTGCCCAGTGTTTAACTGTCTGTTAATAAAATAATTAAGTATTTTTAAATTTGAGATGTCTTGGTCATATAATAATTCATTTTCCTTTTTGTAACAAGGTGACCCTGGGTCTTTCATGTATCCATGCTTTTTTCTTCCCCTTTACTAATTTTCAGTTTGTACCTTTTCAATGTGATGTTCCTTTCTCGACACAATGCTAGGCATTGAGATACAGTGGTGAATAAGATGTGGACCCCGTACTCAAGAAGCTCGAAATCTAGCAGAAGAAAGTGATGTGGAACCATCTACAAGTTAAGAATTAAAACAATTACATCATAAGGGTATAAACAATTTACAACAGAAGCCCAAAGGAAATAGCAGTTTGCTGTAATGGAGGAGAGAATGACAGAGGTGAATTTGAAGACTGAATAATCTGTCAATAAATATTAAAATAATCATAATGATGATGATAGAAGAAGAAAGAGTGGGGAAGAAGAGGAGGGGGGAAAGGAAGAGGGAGAAGAAGAAGAAGAAGAGAAGGAGGAAGAAGAGAGGAATCAAAGTAAAAGCACATACAGCAAAATAGAACGATGTGGCTGGACCACATCTTGTGTGAAGAGATGAGATTGAGGTGAGACCAGATGGACCCCAGCACATGGTGAATGCTGAATTTGAAACTAGTGAGTGTGAAGAAAGTGAAAGTGAAAGTCTCTCAGTTGTGTCCAGCTGTTTGCAACCCCATGTACTGTATAGTCCATGGAATTCTCCAGGCCAGAGTACTGGAGTGGGTAGCCCTTCCCTTCTCCAGGGAATCTTCCCAACCCAGGGATTGAACCCAGGTCTCCCACATTGCAGCCGGATTCTTTACCAGCTTAGCCATCAGGGAAGCCCAAGAATACTGGAGTGGGTAGCCTATCCCTTCTCCAGCAGATCTTCTGGGCCCACAAATCGAACCGGGGTCTCCTGCTTTACAGGCACATTCTCTACCAGCCGAGCTACCAGGGAAGCCCAAGTGAGCTTGATGTTTGTCAGCAAACTGTTGGAAGACTTTGGAGGTTTGTAAGGTAGAGAATTACAGGATGCCCCATCTTATGTTTTAGGAAGAAACTTTATGACTGGAGACTGGGTGTCCATGTTTTGAGGAGGAAAGGGGTCTACACAAAAGTATTGCTAAGTTAGGACAGTGTAAATGGGGAATTTATAGTTTTAGAGATGTCATGTAGATAAATTTTACTGATGAAATTAAAATGTAAATTTAATTATTCTATGAATATTCTTTTCTGAAGTATGAGTCTAAATGAAGCAGAAATTTTCAAACTGTTGTTTACTGATTGTTTCCAGATGTTCCTGGCTTTTATTTTATTTGCCTACATGTAACAAAGGAAAGTGCTAAGTAAGACCAGGGGAAAATCAGCAGTTGTGGACCTAACACATCTGTGGCACCATGTTTCATGTTTCAGCGTAGATCCAGGAAATCAGAAATAGATCACACAACACAAAAGTTCTTTAAGATATCCAGACAGACACTGATTATGTTAAACATATCACAAACGAAGCAGCAATGTTTATAGATGTTCAAAATTGGTTAAACCAGGAATTCTTTGTCTGGAAAATAATCCTTAACCTGGTAGAAACAAAGAATTCAAAACAAACCTTTTTAAACAAACACTGAAACAGACCAGAACTAATTCTTACATAAAAGAAAATATTACCCACAAATAAGTATACCCACTTACTCTGATAAAGAAAAATATTCCCCTCTAGAATATAGCTACCAAGTCACTTCCCTTGAACTCCCTAACAAATCAAACTATTAACTTTTATTTTTTTAAACTAAAATAAATTTTCTTTGGGCATTTTCATGTACACATTTTAAGTATGTATTTGCACATACTTGTGTCTGTATGCATATTCCTTTTACAGCTAGTCTTTCTGCACTTTTAATCTCCTTTTATTCTGCTTGGATAAATGCCATGGCTTTTTTCAGGTCATTCACATGTAAAATATGAAACACATGTACCTATCATTCTCTAAATATAATGGATTTGATACATAAAAGACAATCTTTTAATTTTATTCTAACTTCAAAGGTAGCTTTTCTCTCTTAAAGAAATTTCAAAACATGAATGTTATGTTAATTTGTACAATCTCTGATTTAACAAGTCTCTTGATTAAATACTTTCACAGGCAAAGATGAATAACAGGGTGTGATTATGCACTCTGAATGCATTTTCCCATAACTGTGTGTGTTTGTGATTTTTTAGCAAGTTGTTTCTATGGATGGGAGAATAAAAGCTATTAAAAGATTAAATATAAAGTGATTTCACTTTAACCAACTGCTCTTTATTTTTCTGGTGTTTTTCTCTAAGTATTAATGCAAAAGGTCAAGAAGGAGTGAAATGAAAGTAGTGACATAACAGAGATGGTGCAGCATGGGTGCGCATATTCAGCTGTATTTAAGAGAGAAAGCCATGCAAACATCAGGCTTCCCTGGTGGCTCAGATGGTAAAGAATCTGCCTGCAATGCAGGAGACCTGGGTTAGATCCCTGGCTTGGGAAGATCCCCTGGAGGAGGGCATGGTGACCCACTCTAGTATTCTAGCCTGGAGAATCCTATGGACAGCAAAGCCTGGCAGGCTACATACAGTCCATGGGGTCGCAAAGAGTCGGACACAATTGAGTAGCTTTCACTTTCATACAAGATGCAGAAGCCAAAGGCAGAAAAGAAAGAGGAGAAAGAGGTCTTTTCCTGGTCAGAAAGGTGATGACTATGATGGTACCAACTTCTGGAATTTTCCCAGTCTGACATTTTTCTATGTAAATACTAGTAAACTCTATCTGACAAATAGATTAGCAACTTAGAATTGGTTTTTATCCAACTCAATGTTGGGACATAATCTCTGAAGTAAACAGCCATGGATGCCTGCAGTGGCACCCCTGGCACATAAGACAGAATAAAAGGATGAATGAAGGGAACACTTTTGTTAACACTGTTGAAAAGAGTAAGTTAAGCATGAGTTGACTACCTTTCCAGGAAGGAAGTGTTACTTCTTAACAATTCTCACTAGATTTATTAACTTCAAGCTATGCTTGTGACAATGTAGTTTATTTTCTCAAAGGCATTTTTGTATTTCAAGGAAAGAAAATACTATTTTATAAACTGGGCAACTCTCCAATTTTTCTGCAAGTTTCCTTTTAATGGTCACATCTGGCAATAACATAGGTCCTGTGCCCAGGTATTAATATTATGCATAATTACTCACAGATGGCCAATAAGCCACCCCACCCCAGACAACACAGACAAATATTCTGGGTCAACTTGCCCATCTGCAACAAACTTCTATAACACAACTCTAGAGAATCCATGTTTCAGGATCTCTGCCCAAATCCACCTTCAGTTCCTGAGAAAACTGCTTTCAGATAAAAAATGGGAATAAATTAAAATTCTGACTTCTTATCCAGAATAATGAAATAGAATTGATAATATTCTCAATTCTTCATATTGGAGTACAAAAGTTCAATTTATAAGGAAAAATTTTGCTATTTAGCTACTTATGTGCCTCAAAGGACAAAATAAATAAATAAACCCAAAGATTTTAGGATAAGCTTAGGTTACAACTTTGAGAAAGAATAAACATTCTTGATTCTCATTTTTGAGACAAGTATAGAGAAATTGCAAGCTACTTCTGCTTTCCCACGCCCTTAAAAATAGAACCATATACACTTACTTACCCATTGATCTCTGAAGTAATCCAGCCCCACGTTGGGAACACCCTGAATTTACTGGTGTGATTTGATCTACCCAGGACCCGGAAACTTCCTAGAAACTTCTATTCATGGAATTGAATTTGTCTTAATTCCAATTCTCTTTAACATCTCCAGCTCTTTTGATGTGGTCACATTAAAGACTGAAGAAGAAACAATGAAAACCTTGGGGGAAGCAAACACTAGGCCCTTTTCTCTTCTTCAAATAAGTCCATTCACTGTTGTCTATTCTTTTCATAAGCTCTCATACACTGAGAATTTATTACTCAAAGCTTGTTTATATTTGAGAAGCACTGTTACCATCCATTTGTCTTCCTTTAACAAAAAACCATAGTAGGAACATAATCCTGTCCCTAAGACATATTTTAAAGGTTTTGTTAATAGGTGCGTTTGTAGTCTCTTCACTGGAGATGGCTCTCAGGAATTAAAAATCACAGTTTAAGGACTGTGATGAGTTAGTAAATCAGACTTCTCTTTGCTCAGAAGCAAGCATAAGGATCAGCTGGGGATAGGTAAGTTAAATGATACTCTCTCCCTAGTCACTACTTCATTTACTGATCTTGTTTGAATACTTGCCCACATTTTCCCTGGACACCTCTGAAAGGATTTTAAATAAGGATGCTTTTCCTCGAGCCATCTGGCAGCTTCCTGGAAAGCAACAGTGCAAGATGTCCTGATTCAGAGATTGATTAGATTCGCAGAGGAACCTTTCAAAGCTGGTCATTTACAACAAGATGCTCACTGCGGCCAAACTTGCTTTTAGGTAGCTCTAGCTGAACTGATGGGAGAAGGCAATGGCACCCCACTCCAGTACTCTTGCCTGGAAAAATCCCATGGACGGAGGAGCCTGGTAGGCTGCAGTCCATGGGGTCCCAAAGAATGGGACATGGCTGAGCGACTTCACTTTCACTTTTCACTTTTATGCATTGGAGAAGGAAATGGCAACCCACTCCAGAGTTCTTGCCTGGAGAATCCCAGGGATGGGGTCGCACAGAGTCGGACACAACTGAAGTGACTTAGCAGTAGCAGTAGCAGCTGAACTGATACCAACACAGGCAATCGGCATTTCAAAGTTAATGAGCTCAATTCACAGACATAAAGAAGCAGCAAAAGTACAGGCCATAATAACACTGAAGTCTTAGGCAAAAGAACTTCCCCAAAAGGTGAACATTCAGATACAGGGTCCTGTTCACTCAATGAGCATTTATGGAGTACCAACTGTGTAGCAGACATTCCTAGGTACTGAGATTCCAGGGATGACAGAAACACAGACCTTGCACCCCAGAAACTTATGATCTTGTAACGGAGAGAGCCATATAAACAAATATATTGCAGCTTAGTTTGAAGGTTATTGAAATAATACATAAGTAAAACATGAAATATGAAGTTCTGAAGTAATCCCAGTGGAAAACCCAGCGAAAAGGACTGTTACAAACAAGAGACATACACAAATACTATTTTTTGCAGACTGACTAGATGCGGGAGGTGTGGAGAGAAAAGCATCAGGTTTGGGAAACAGTGCAGGAAGCAGGAAGAATACAGCAGAAGAGAAGCCTGGAGGAGAGATACAGACTGAGGAGTCATTTGGGACATCAGAAAGGGCTGAAGTCATGCAAAGAGGAACTGGTGTGTCACCCTATAAGGAAAAGAAAAGACAGAGCACAGATTCTGAGCCACACCAAGTTTTAGGGGATAACAGAATAAGAGCACCTGGTGAAGGAGAGTGAAAAGCAACAGTTGGTGAGAAAGGCGACCAAAATACAGTGGCCATGGGGATGCCAAAAACAAAGTTCCAAAACAGGGAGCAGTCAATTGTATCAAATGTCTCAGAAAAGTTAAGATGGAGACTGAAAAATATTTCTGGGATTCGAATATTAAGAGAATGTTACTGGACTTGGCCACAGCAGTCAAGAGAACCTTGAAATCAGTATCATAGGCTGGGCATTTCAATGTTTGAGGAGCCATTAATCATCTAACATAACCCTAACTGGAGAACTTAACAGATCACATTGGCTGAGAAACTGGAATATCTGTTTATATAGTGATTAGTTTCAGCTTTTACACAGAAAAATTCAGGCAAGCTATGAGAGACACTGTCTTGTCAACTTGCCCATAATATTCTAAATCCAATAACTTAGATACCAGCAGTGCTGGTGTGTGGGGTCTTGGGAAGACTCTGTGGCCAGTATTAACCCTTTGTTTGCTGTATCATAGTCTAGGGTATTCCCTGAGGGGAAGGACTAGGGCTCTGGGTTGGAGAGAATGAAGTAGAGAGGATGTAGTAGCTTTTTTCAACCAACGATGTAGAAACATATTGATATTTTACCAACCTATAAGGTTATATCATTTAAAGTTTGTGTTTCCTTGTTAGTTTTCTGTTTAGTTGATCTATCCATAGGTGTGAGGTTGGATGCATGATACAAGTGCTCAGGGCTGGTGCACTGGGAAGACCCAGAGGGATGGGATGGAGAGGGAGGCAGGAGGGGTGATCGGGATGGGGAACACATGTAAATCCATGGCTGATTCATGTCAATGTATGGCAAAAACCACTACAATATTGTAAAGTAATTAGCCTCCAACTAATAAAAAAAAAAAGGTTATATCAGTATGTATATAGTGATTATCACACCTCAGATAACTAATAAACAAAGCTGATCACACAGATAATTTCAACTTGAAATTGTTAGCTTTTTAACCCAAAGTAGTAAGTGGTAACATATTTTTTTTTCAATTTACTTGTGTATCCTATATGCAATTTATACATACAGAAGATGTTTTGCATTCTTTCAGAACACAACATGGTTTAGACAATGAACGATCTAAAACAGGTAGAAGATCAGCCTTTGTGACCCTACATTCCATTCAGGGAAATAAATTGGGTATAGCTAAAACAACTGGCAATAATTACTAACATCTAAGCAATAGTGTGACAATGCCGGACTCTCTTGGTGGTGCAGTGGATAAGAAACTACCTGCCAATGTAGGGGATACAGGTTTGATCCCTGGTCCAGGAAGATTCCGCACAGAATGAGGCAACAAACCCATGAGCCACAACTACTGAAGCCGTCGGGTCGAGAGCCCATGCTCTGCAACAAGAGAGTCCTCCCACCCTGCCACAACTAGAGAAAGCCGGCACATAGCCAAAACTAAATTTTAAAAAAATAGTGTGGTGATGAGAAAAATAAATTAATATAAATTCCAGTAGGGCCAAGCTCAAGGGAGTGATTAGCATGGCACAATGTTGTTTAAAGAACTTTCAGAGGTGAGGCTTGTACTGAAAAATAGGGTATTTGTAAATACAGTTGAAATATAGTTGTAAATATAGTTGAAACTCTATTTCCTCTATAGTCACATTTATCACAAAGTAAACAGAAGTGAAACTTTGGAGTCAGTTGGTAGAGTCAAACAAGCCCTTGACTGAATAGACCAGAATCCCAGGGCTTTCTCTGGGCTACTTTACGATTAGACCCTGGAGAAGGCATCTACCTTTCTTCTTTTTTGTTCTCAACTGGCTGTTTATGTAAAAGGACTCTTCAGATTATCTGTTTCCCAATATCTCCTCCAGTTGCCAGGAATCTGATCTATCAGTTCTCAGATTCTAGGTCCCCTCTGGTTGAAGATCAAGGCCAGCATTAGCACCAAGTGATTTGTGTGTCTGAACCACCAAAGAGTAGATTAAAATGAAGAATTACCTGCAGGGATCTGAGAAGAGCATCATGAAGAGTAGAGATGCCCGATACACACATTCAACCCTGCTACATCATCCAACACAGGACGGGCTTCTCTGCCAACTCTTCACCCCATAATTATCTGTTCCCTTATTGTCTCCTCACTGTTCACCAATCATGATGTCAGTGCTCATATCACTGAAGTTTTTGATAATACTGTAGAACACAGCCACTATTATCTTTTAAAGGGCAGTAATTCTATTTTAATTTCCTGAAAATTCTAACTATGATGATACCAAACATACTGGTTATAACACTGGATCACCTTTTTTAAATTGAAACTACCATGTTAAAATAACATCTGAGGCTGTCCGAAATGTAGGAGAATAATTTTCTCTCTTTCCTGATAAGGCCTACTTACTTTCTCTAAATGATAAATATAAATGCCAACTGACTCAGACCATGGACTGGTAACTTTTGGAAAGCAAAAGAGGAAAATATGGTAATTTCCTATGAGTGAGTTAAACATATTCTTTACAATAACAGACTTTTTTCTTGATTGTAATAAATACTGTAGTCTATGACTTTTCACTTTTTTCTTTTTTATTTAACTCATCTTTATATGGTAAAAGAGAATTCTCTCAAATTAATAGTCATGATCAAAATTCATGACTTTCATCAAAACTCAAGAGTATAGAATCTCCTGAGGATCTTTTCTGAATTTCAAATGGCTCGTTAAAACAAGGAAAAGGGATTTCCTTAAACTATGTTCTCACATTGTCAAACATATATGTAGACATTGAGGAAGGCTGAGGAAAGGATAAGTCCAAAAACTTAGTGAACCAAGTAAAGCTGATTGAGAAATCTCAAAGATACATGCATTTTCCACTTGAACCAAAGGTTCATCATTGTTTTATTTTTTTTCCATAAATTGGCCCTGATTACTTCTGAAGGTACCGTCAGAAAGGTACAGGAGGTTTGGGATACCAATGCCCTGGGCTAAAAGCTGACAGCAGAAATATTTTATAGCAATAACTGTCATCTCAAAGGCCACTTCTTGTAAATTATGTATCTTCCCCTTGCTTTTTAAAAAATCTTCCTGATTCTTTATTATCCTCTTAGTGAGGGTGATTGCATCCTTAACATAGAAGGAGCAGTGTTTTTGTCTTTGTGGGTAAGAAAGAAAGAGGAAGTTGAAAGGACTCAAGGGGAGAAAAACCATCCATGGAACAGAGTAGTGTCAGCCAAAAATGACAAGGAATTCAGGCTAAATGCCCCAATCTTGCACCAAAACAGAAGGAACACACTGAATCACTCTGGGCCACGAAAGGACCTTCAGTGTTGGCACTGAAAGATCCATATGTAGTTCCCCTATATTCAGAGAGTGGACTGAATTTCTCAGCTTATAATCAGAGGCTCAGTGCTAAGTAAACCTGCCTTTATTGTACTGCTGGTCCTTTGTATTTATTTCCAGCAGTGTAGACAGAAATAGCGCCCTAGACACTTATTTTCTCACTAACTTCCACTGAGAAAATCTGAATTTTGGCTTGACAATCGTCCGTATCTGTATCCCTTTGGCTCTTGACACTGGGTGTTTATTCCTACCAACAGTCTGACGGAAACAGATGAGCATCTGAATTTTGATAC
This sequence comes from Cervus canadensis, assembly GCF_019320065.1. Lineage (NCBI taxonomy): Eukaryota > Metazoa > Chordata > Mammalia > Artiodactyla > Cervidae > Cervus > Cervus canadensis. The sequence goes on from NC_057412.1 coordinate 17,241,165, forward strand.
TTTTGCAAACTGGCTCTGCACATAGACACTGAACAAATGCTTTTGAAGATAATATTATTGGAAGACTAAAATTTTAAAAAGTAGAAGGACACCAGGATGTATTAACAGGGGTGCAACTTGCCAGGAGTCAGGAAGCAACTTTCCACTTCTTGGCAAGGGCCACAACCTAATAGAATACTATGTCGTGTTTGTCTCTGCAGTTTAAAATGAATATGAAGAAATCTGAGATAGAGGACAGCAAAAAAAGTAAAATACACTGAAGGAAAAAAAATGAAAAGCAGTTATTTGGAGAAAAGATTAAAGACACCAAGTTTGTTTAACCTGGAAAAGAAAAGCCTAGGGAGAGATTTAAATGAGAAATGTCATAGTAAGTAAAAAATCAGCAAAATTATTCTACATCTTGATCGAGGAAATAAGAGGAAACGTGCTAAAATCAGAGTGAGGGCAACAGAACTTGGCTGGACATGAGAAAGAAACTCTTGGCCTTGACGTTGGAAGTCTGGATTATACTGTCAAAAAAGTTGTGAAATTTCTTAGAAACATCTATAACAATCTGTACTAATTGATGAAGGCATTTTTCTGCCTCAAGAAAAATATTTAAATTGGATAACTTAAAAGTCTCTTGACTTTTAACTTAAAAGTATTCTTGAAGCATACTTAAATAAATTTATCTACTAAAAAGCAAGGTCAGATCAAAATTCCCAGGCCCAAAACATTTGCTCATAAACTATTTATATTTCTGACACCTCGAAGTTTTATCTGATTAGACTTAAGAAGCCTGGCGTTTGTGTTCAATTTTTTTTAATCATTTCTAAAATGTATTTTTGTCTCTTTTCTAGCATCAGAGTCTCTTTATAGCAATTAGGATCCTTTAGGGCTCTAAGGTTATTGAAAAGAAGATAAAGACATTCTGATCTATAGCACATGAGACATCCAAATTGACTTTCTGGTCGAGGCTTATATTAAAAAGGTGAAAAATAAAACCATCTTCCATTTCTATAACTCATGATCTCTTTCCAGATGAGTTTCCTTCACCACATTAATAACAGCTTATCCCAGGCAGTTTCCTAAGGACTGAATGAACAAAATGTGGAGGAGAAAAGAGAGATAAAGTTAAGAAAGAAGTAAGAATAAAATCTGGCATCCGGCGTGTGTGCTCAGGCATGTCCGACTCTTTGCAACCCCATGGACTGTAGCCTGCCAGCCTCCTCTCTCCATGGAATTTTCTAGGCAAGAATACTGGAGGGGGCTGCCATTTCCTTCTCCAGGGGAGAGAGTATAAAAGAAGAAGAGTAAGAAGTTTGAACTTTATTTTGATAAGGTGAAGGGAACACTGAAAAGATTTTAGGTAGAAAATCTATCTAATCCAATGTTTATTTTATTGAAATCATTCTGAAAGTGCAGAGAAAGGAATAGAGTGAGATGAGACCAGCGGTGAGACATAATGATGACTTAAACAGGGTGGTGGCAATCAAGGTGGATTATGTCAAGTAGTTCCAAAGATATTTACAGGGCCCAGTGGTTAATTAGATGAAATACAGGACTGGCAAATGACAAAAAAAAATCAAGGACAATTCTCAGGTATCTGATTTAAATAAAAGTTGGAAGGACAGAAGTGCTTCTTTTTCAGCTCAGACACCCCAAGCCTGAAAGCTCCAACAGTACATACGAGAAGATTTCCTGGCAGTTATATGAACTTCTTCCTGGATCAAAGGCATTTGCATTCAGTTGAACAGATAGTTGTATTGCCTTTAACATATTTCTGACGCTTTGCTGAGATATCCTTGTTTAATTCTCAAAAGTCACTTGACAAATGTCATGCCTGACAAATGCCCCATAAATCATTTGACAAATGAAGTGCTGGAAACACCAAACCATCCAAGTCTAGAATCCAAATACCCTGACTTGCTTCACAGCACTTTGAATTTTGTAAAAATTCTATTCCCAAACTCAAGTGATTTTTCCCTCTAAAGTGCATCATTTCCAAGAGCAAATCAAAACTTCAGCTACTCTAAATCTTATGTGCAATAGCAAATCCACTCAGTATATGATTTTCAGGTTTATTTGAAAACTCTAAGATAAGCGGCTCTGGTGGTTTCTGCCTTAGTACTCCCCTGATGACTGTGTAAGAGTCGTCATGCAGAGTTTTAATTGAGTCTGCCTAACGCTCTCCTGGAGATTAAAGGTAAGTGTTTCCAAGAGGAAAGAAAAGTAATAGATCAGAAGAGCTTAAAGTCAGGTTTTAAGATTTCAAAAGAAGGGAACAGAACAATTGTATAGCACTTACATCTATGACAATAATAGCACAAACTCTACTAAAGAAATACTTGAATGTTTCCAGGGTTTGTTTTCAGGGAAACTATCTCAGAGATGGACAACAGGAGGTCAAGAGTAGCCATTTATTCATCCAATGAATGTCATCTACAATCATAAAATGAATCCAGGAATATTATTATTTAATCCCATGACTTGAGGCAGGTGAGTTTATTTAAGGGAAAGAAAAGAAAGCATAAATTTATTTTTAAACTGGTCATTTTGATTCAACTGGTCAAGGTGATAGACTGAAAATTACTTAGAAGAGAATTGCTCTTTTGTATCAAATTTCTTAATGACATATTTTATTTATGGCCATTTTGGAGTAAATTAAATGGAGACAAACATCTTTTATTCATAATTCTTAACAAAAAGTTTTTCTTCAAACATATATAAAATATTTAACTTGCAACTGAAAAGCCAAGGATGTGACACAATTAGGCTGCACTTCCAGAATATACATGCTTTTACACTTCTTACCCAGACAATTTAATCTGGAAGACTTATTGAGCCAATGTATTATCCAGCATGACTCTGCAGCTTTCTAGAAATTGGGTCCTAAAGTCAGTTAAATTACATCTGGGAACTAGGAATCCATTTCCCTCCAGAAATTATTCAAAAAAAAAAGAAGCCAAGTGTAGATTGTTGTAAGAAGCTTCATGTCTCTCAAATGTCAATGTTGTAACCACCATTAACACTGTACTTGGGGTTTATAAGACTGGTGAAATCAGTACCCAGTCAGAAAAAGAAAGCTGAAAGTTATTCAAGTTATTACGTAATGAGACAGTCTAAGTCCATATTCAAATTTAGCATTTCATAGAGTTATATATATCCCATGAAGCAGTTTTCACTCACACAACAGTAATCTAATAATCTATGAGTTATTTGTCTATATTCACACCAAGTAATACATTCCCAAACTGAGAAATGCTTTCCACAGTCCTTACTAAACACATACTAAGCACCTCCCACGTGAGGGGAGGGGACCACAGGGTGAAGGCAATAGAGAGCTAGAATCCATATTTCCAATTTAGCATTAGGTTGATTCCTATGCTATGCCCCTAATTTAGCAGACAAAAGAGAACTCTAAAAGTTCCCAGCCAGCAGTGAAGCAACTGCATGGAGGGTTATTATTATTGGATAAAAACAGAAGTTTCTATAACAGTCTAAAAATCTGATTTCATATCCATCTTTGGCCAGTAGAAGTCAAGTTAACACACAATTAGTTCTCCACACACAGAATAAGGTTTATAAAAAATAAATCATTAAATCTCTATTTCTAAGAAGTTGGTCAACATGCCTACCACTTACACCCCACTAGCCAATGTCAGATGGATGTCAATAAAGAAAATGAAACATGTTTCTCAGCAAAAATGAATTTGGGGGCAGGGAGGGGAGGTAACAAACAACTACATATGGTTATATATAAACATGTAACTCTAAACTTCTGTTCTTTCTAACCTTGGAAAAATGGAGTATACTTGTGTCTCAAAAGGAAACCACAGGAACAATATGACCCTTGGTGATGGTGTCTTAGTGGCTTAGTCGCTCAGTCGTGTCCAACTCTGCAAGTCTGTAAAGGGCAGCCCACCAGGCTCCTCTGGCCATGGGATTTCCCAGGCAAGAATACTGGAGTGGCTTGCCATTCCTTCTCCAGGGGATCTTCTCAACCCAGGGATTGAACTCAGGTCTCCTGCATTGCAGGTACATTCTTTACCAACTGACCAACTATGGAAGCCAATATGATCCTTAAGAGCATGCTATTCTGCATTAACATCCATTCAAGATTAATTTCCACACCAGGACAAATAAACACTCATGTAAAAAAGAAAATTCCACAGTTCTCATATCAAGGACCGATGATCTCAACTGGACAATACAACTGGCCTAAGAAAGGGTGCTTTTAAAAGAATCACTTTAAAAAGTCACTTTGAAAAGTTTGAAAATTGATTTAACTAACTACTCAGTTTCTCTACCTCATATCAAATAATGTCAGGTCCTTACACACAAATATGTCTACAGGTTAAAAGAAAAAAATTTTTCACAAGCTCATTTTTCATTTCATTCTGCAGCCTCCTTATACTAAAAAGGAAGAAATAAAAATCTGTCCTCTGAAGACATACCTTCTTTATGCTTTACATTATTATTCTTTGTAGATTTTATAGATATTGTGTTTTTTACAAATTAAAGGTTTGTGACAACTCTGCTTCAAGCAAGTATATTGGCACAATTTTTCCAACTTGCTCACTTTGTGTCTCTGAATCACATTTTGGTGATTCTTGCAATATTTCAAATGCTCCAGCAGCAAAATATTAAACTAATTGAAGATTCAGATGATGGTTAGCATTTTTTTAGCAATAAGCAGTCTTTTAATTAAGACAGGCACTTTTTTTAGACATAATGCTACTGTATACTTAATAGACTACAGTATAGTATATACAGAACTTTAACGTACACCAAAAATTTGCATGATCTGCTTTATCACAATATTCACTTTATTGTGGTAATCTAGAACCATTTCTTAGAGAAGGAAATGGCAACCCACTCTGGTATTCTTGCCTTGAAAATCCCATGAGCAGAGGAGCCTTGCAGGCTTACAGTCCATGGGGTTGCAAAAGAGTTGGACACAACTTAGCGACTAAACAACAGCAACAAGAACCATTTTTACCTGTTATAGTCATCAGTAAGTCTGACATCCAGATCTCACAATCCAACCAAAAAATTGAAGTTCAGAAGCTAAGGCTCCAATGATGAGGTTATGATAACATAGACTTCTATTGTCAGTGATCACCAAACACCACAATAGTGTCTTTGTTTAAGCCTGATGTACAGTTTTAGCAGAACGGGGATCCTAACACCAAACCACCCTTGAATATTTCCTCCTCTATCATACTAAGCATCTCATGCAATTATTCTTCCAGTTGGAAACTTGGACAGAGACTGGGGATGTCTATTACTGGCATAATGCTGCTGCTGATGCTGCTGCTGCTAAGTCGCTTCAGTCGTGTCCAACTCTGTGAGACCCCATAGATGGCAGCCCACCAGGCTCCTCCATCCATGGGATTCTTCAGGCAAGAACACTGGAGTGGGTTGCCATTTCCTTCTCCAATGCATGAAAGTAAAAAGTGAAAGTGAAGTCGCTCAGTTGTGTCCGACTCTTAGTGACCCCATGGACTGCAGCCCACCAGGCTCCTCCATCCATGGGATTTTCCAGGCAAGAGTACTGGAGTGGGCTGCCATTGCCTTCTCTGACTGGCATAATGCTAGGTAACAAAAAATATAGGTCAGCTGTAACCTTTAGTTAACTTTAGTTGAGTTGATAAAGAGTCAGTACAGCTGCTATAACTGACACAATAGACTGAGTGGCTTATACACAACAGAAATTTAGTTCTCACTTTTCTGAAAACTGGGAAGTCCAGGATCAAGGTGCCAACAGATTCAATGTCTTGTGAGAGCTCACTTCATGGTTCACAGACAGCTGTTATCTCGTGTTGTCCTCACGTGGAAGAAGAGATGAGGGAACTCTCTGGGGTCTATTTTAGAAAGACATCAATCCCATTTATAAAGGCTCCCTCCTCATGACCTGATCAGATCCCAAAGGTCCCACTTTCACAATACCATCAGAGATTAGGTTTCAATCCACAAATTTCAGTCAGGGGTACAACATTGTCTATAACATATTCATATATCATTTTAATTACACAGGTAAATCATGACTTAACATTATAACATTTAAATATTTCAGATAAGATAAAAAATTCTCCTCTGAGTAACACTCTCCTATCACTGAACAGGGGTAACCCCTATTCTTGCAGCTCCCGCACTCACCCTATTCTAATCCTTCCACCTCAGTGTTATGAAGAAGCGCAGACCAACTAACCAGAAAATGAGAAATCATCTGGAAAACTGAGGAGTCTCAGCCGACATCCAGGAACAACTGCTACACATCTGAGTGAAGACAACTTGGACCCTCCAGCCACAACCGAGCCTTCAGGTAACTACAGCTTAAATGATCCCAGGAGATGATAAGAACTTCCCAGATTTCCAGCCTACAGATAACAAGAATTAATAATACACTGCTTTAAGTAATCAGGTTTCAGGCTTCTTTATTACACAGCAGCAGATAACTAAAATGTATCCTTTTTCTATTAGGCTAGTTCTTACTCCTTTTTAGAATGTTGTTTTAACTTTATCTTCTGAAATACTCCTTTCTAGATGTCACAAATATTTTTTCCTAGCCTGTCAGTTGTATCAGTGTTCATCAAGAAAAATACAACCAGTAGGAAATATCTATTAATAGGGTTAATGCAAGGAGTTGGCATATGCAATTGTAGAGGTGGCCTAGGTAAGTTCAAAGCCATAGGGCAGGCCACTTCAAATGAACAGAAGCTGCAATCCATGGGACACGATTTCCTCTCCTTCAAGGAAACCTTAATTCTACTCTTAAGGGCTTCCAACAGATTAAATCAGGCCCATCTGCATAATCTAAAATAATCTCTTTATGGTAGAGTCAACTAATTATGGATTTTAATAGCATCTTGAAAATTCCTTCACAGCAACACCTAGATTAATGTTAGAATAAATAATGGAAACTGTAGCTAACCCAAGTGGACATATAAAATTGACCATCACATTTGCTTTAAACTTACTTGATGCCTTTAGTCAAAATTAAGGTTTTTATTCTAATGTAATCAAATGTGTCAACCTTCTAACTTATGTTTTCTGTGATCATGTTTAAAAACAACTTTTGGGGTCTGGGTCAAGATAATGGGTTAGGAGACCCTGAGCTCACCTCCTTCCATGGGTATACAAAAATTACAGCTACTTAAAGAGCAACTGTGGGGTTCCCTCATGGCTCAGATAGTAAAGAATCTACCTGCAATGCAGGAGACCCAGGTTCAATCCTTGTTTTAGGAAGATCCCCTAGAGAAGGGAATGGCAACCCACTCCAGTATCCTTACCTGGAGAATTCCACAGACAGAGGAACCCAGTGAGCTACAGTCCATGGGGTCGCAAAGAGTCAGACACGACTGACCGACTAACACACATACAACACAACAAAGAGCAACTGTGTCTGAGAGCAACCTGAAAACTAGCAGAAAAGATTTTCTACAGCTAGAAACATAAAGAAAGAGCCACAGTGAAATGGGTAGGAAGAATGGAGATATGGTTTAGTTAGGATCCACAACCTCAGCACAGTAATGCACAGATGGGAGGAAAAATTGCAACCAGGGAGTTCCTCCAGAAACAGGGAGTCCGATCCTCATATCAGGCTTCCCAGCCGACGGGGAAGACAAGCCCTCAAAATGTCTGTCTTTGAAAACCAGCAGGGCTTACATTCAGGACACCCAAAGAGCTGTAGGAAATCTAAGCTCTATTCCTAAAGGGTGCATTAAAAAACTCACTCACTCTGAATCACTACTTGCAGATGACATATTTTAACCAGAAAACCTTAAGTGAAAAAAAAAAAAGTGTTAGTCACTCAGTTATGTCTGACTCTTTGCGACCCCATGGACTGTAGCCCACCGGGCTCCTCTGTCCTTGAAATTCTCCAGGCAAGAATATTGGAGTGTGGTGCCATTCCCTTCTCCAGGGGAATCTTTCCTTAAATTCTTCACCAAAAAAAAAAAAAAAAAAAAATTAAACTAATAAATGAATTCACAAAGTTGCAAGAGACAAAATTTATATAGAGAAATCTGTTGTTTTTCTGTACACTAATAATAAACTGTGAAATAGAAAGTAAAAAAAAAAAAATCCTATTTAAAATTGCATCAAGAAGAACAAAATACCTAGGAATAAATTTAAGCATGGAAGTGAAAGACCTATACTCTGAAAACTATAAAACACTGATGAAGAAAATTGAAGATGATATAAAGAAATGGAAAGATGCCCCATGCTCTTGGATTGAAAGAATTAATACTGTAAAAATGGCCATACTCCCCAAAGCAACTTACAGATTTAATGTGATCCCTATCCAAATACCCATGACATTTTTCTCATAATTAGAACAAATAATCCTAATATCCATATAGAACTACAAAAGACCCCAAACTGCCAAAGCAATCTTGAGAAAAAAGAACAAAGCTGGGATATCATGCTCCTTGACTTCAAACTAAACTACAAAGTTACTGACAAGAGGTTAAATTCCAAAATATATAAGCAGTACATACAACTCAGTACAAAAAAAATCCAACAAAAAAAATGGGCAGAAGATCTGAATAGACATTTTTCCAAATAAAACATACAGATGGCCAACAGACACATGAAAAGATGCTCAACATTTCTAATAATCAGAGAAATTCAAACAAAAACAAATATATCACCTCACACCTGTCAGAATGGCTCTCATCAAACAAATAAATGTTGGCAAGAATGTAGAGGAAAGGGAGTATAAGCTGATGTATCCACCATGGAAGACAATATGGAGGTTCCTCAAAAAACTAAAAATAGAACTACCACATGATCCAGCAATTCTACCCCTGCATATATATCTAAAGAAAATGAAAACACTAATTAAAAAGGTACAGGTACCCCCAATGTTCATGGCAGCAGCATTATTTACAATTGCCAAGATACAGAAGCAATGTAAGTGTCCATCAATGAATGAGCAAAGAAGATGTGGTGTGGTATGGTGCATGTGCATGTATATGAAATGGAATACTCTTCAGCCATAAAAAGTATGAAATATTGCCATCTGCAAAAATGGATAGGCTATATGCTATAAGGATATATATTGTACAGGACAGGGAATGTAGTCAATATTTTATAATAACTATAAATGGAGAATGGGGCTTCCTAGATCGCTCAGTGCTAAAGAATCCGCCTGCCAATACAGGAGACATAAAAGACACGAGTTTAACCCCTGAGTCTGGGAAGATGCCCTGGAGGAGGAAATGGCAACCCACTCCAGTATTCTTGCCTGAGAAATTCCATAGACAGAGGAACCTGCAGGGCTATATAGTCCATAGGGTTGCAGAGAGCGGGCACAATTGAGGGACTGAGCAGTGGGGACATGTAAATGGAGAATAACTTTTAAAAATTGTAAATCACTGCATTGTACTCCTGTGCCTTATTTAATATGTGCATCAATATACTTAAAAAAAATTCAAATGGATAATGACGTGATACACACACACACACATACACAATGGAATTGTAACTCAGCAATAAGACAGAATGACATTTATCTATTTGCAACATGATATACCTGAAGGATACTGTGCTTAGTGAAATAACTCAGACAAAGAAAGGCAAATACTATGGGTTGGCCAAAACATCCATTCATTTTTTTTTCTACAAGAGGGTTCTAGTATAGCACTTTGCTGTCTTTAACTTCATTCAAAACAGTTTTGTAAGATCGTGACATAAAATTAGCATGCATTTTAAAAAAATCAAAATTTTTGAATTTTTGTGTAGCCATTTTAGTATTGAAGATAAATGAAAGAAGCAACATTTTGGCATATTATGCTTTATTATTTCAAGAAAGGTAAAAATACAACCGAACAGCAAAAAATAAAAAGATCTGTGCAATGAATGGAGAAGGTGCTGAGACTGGTCAAACATGTCAATAGTTTCATGCTAGAGACTTTTCCTTGGACAATGTTTCATGGTCAAGTAGACCAGCTGAAACTGATAGTGATCAAATCAAGACATTAATTGAGAGCAATCACATGACACCACACAGGAAATAGCTGACATACTCAAAGTACCCAAATCAAGCACTGAAAAATCATTAATGATTTGCACCAGCTTGGTTATGTTAATCGCTTTGATGTTTGGGTACCACAGGAGTTAAGGTGAAAAAAACTTTCTTGACCATATTTCCACATGCAACTCTCTACTTAGACATGATGAAAGCATTCTGTTTTTAAAACACATTGTGACAAGCAGTGAAAAGTGGATATTGTACAATAACGTGGAACTTAAGAGATCATGCAAGTGAAATGAACCACCATCAACCACACCAAAGGCCAGTCTTCAACCAAAGAAGGTGATGTTGTGTATATGGTGGGATTGGAAGGGAGTCCTCTATTTTGTGTTTCTTCCAGAAAACCAAATGATTAATTCCAACAAGTACTGCTCCCAATTAGACCAACTGAAAGCAACACTCGATGAAAAGATCCAGAATTAGTCAACGGAAAATGCATAATCTTCCATCAGGACAAGGCAAAACTGATTTTTTTTTTCTATGACCAGGCAAAAACTGTTACAGCTTGGCTAGGAAGTTTTAAATCATCCACCATATTCACCAGACACTGTACCTCTGCATTTCCATTTATTTCAGTCTTTACAAAAATCTCTTAATGGAAAAATTTTCCATTCCCTGGAAGACTGTAAAAGATACCTGGAACAGTTCTTTGCTCAAAATGATAAAAAGTTTTGGCAAGATGGAATTATGAAATTGTCTGAAAAATGGCAGAAGGTAATGAAATAAAACAGTGAACACATTTGTTGCTCAATAAAATTCTTGATGAAAATGAAAAATGTGTCTTAAAAACTGAAGCAACATTTTGGCCAACCCAATATGGCTCAAAACTCTCCAAATGAGGCTTCAATAGTATGTGAACTGAGAACTTCCAGATGTTCAAGCTGGATTTACAAAATGCAGAGGGACCAGAGATTAAACTGCCAACATCCCCTGGATCACAGAAAAAGCAAGAGAGTCCAGAAAAACACCTACATCTGCTTTATTGACTATGCCAAAGCCTTTGACTGTGTGGATCACAACAAACTGTAGAAAATTCTGAAAGAGATGGGAATGCCAGACCACCTTACCTGCCTCCTGAGAAACCTGTATGCAGGTCAGGAAGCAACAGTTAGAACTGGACATGAAACAATGGACTGGTTCCAAATTGGGAAAGAAGTACGTCAAGGCTGTATATTGTCACCCTGCTGATTTAACTTATATGCAGAGTACATCAGGTGAAATGCCAGGCTAGATGAAGCACAAGCTAGAATCAAGATCTCCAGAAGTATCAATTACCTCAGATATGCAAATGACACCACACTTATGGCAGAAAGCAAAGAGGAACAAAAAGCCTCTTGATGAAAATGAAAGAGGAGAGTGAAAAAGCTGGCTTAAAAACTCAGCATTCAGAAAACTAAGATCATGGCACCCGGTCCCATCACTTCATGGCAAATAGATGGGGAAACAGTGGAAACAATGACACACTTTCTTTTCTAGGGCTCCAAAATCACTGCAGATGGTGACTGCAGCCACGAAATTAAAAGACGCTTGCTCCTTGGAAGAAAAGCTATGACCAACCTAGACAGCATATTAAAAAGCAGAGACATTATTTTTATTACTTTGCCAACAAAGGTCCATCTAGTCAAACTATGGTTTTTCCAGTAGTCATGTATGGATGTGAGAATTGGACCATAAAGAAGGCTGAGCGCTGAAGAATTGATGCTTTCGAACTGTGGTATTGGAGAAGACTCTTGAGAATCTCTTGGACTGCAAGGAGATCCAACAAGTCCATCCTAAAGGAAATCAGTCCTGAATATTCACTGGAAGGACTGATGCTGAAGCTGAAGCTCCAATACTTTGGCCACCTGATGCAAAGAGCTGACTCATTGGAAAAGACCCTGATGTTAGGAAAGATTGAAGGCAGGCGGAGAAGGGGATGACAGAGGATGAGATGGTTGGATGGCATCACCAACTCAATGTACATGAGTTTATGCAAGCTCCGAGAGTTGGTGATGGACCTGGAGGCCTGGTGTGTTGCAGTCCATGGGGGTCACAAAGAGTTGGACATGATTGAGCAACTGAACTGAACTGAATATATTAACATGATTCCACTTATATGTGGAATCTATAATACAAAATAAATGAACAAACAAAACAAAACCTAAACTAACACATAGATACAGAGAAGAAACTGATGATAGCCAGAGGGGAAGGGGTAGGGGAATGGATGAAACAAATAAAGGACATTAGAGGCACAAACTTCCAGTCATATAATAAATGTCATGGGGATTAATATAAAGCATAAGAAATATATTCAACAATATTATAATAATTTTGGTGATGGTTACTTGATTCATTATGGAGATCATTCCATAATGAATATAAATATCGAACCACTATGTTGTACACCTGACATCAATATCGCATGCCAACTATGCTTCAATAAAAAGTAATAATGAAAAATTTAAAACAATTTATTTTCCCCATGTTTCTAAACAATTCTATTTTTATGACCCCTGTGGTTTTGTTTGCTCTTAGAATTACTATTAGATATGCTATCTACCTGGGCTTCCCTGATGGTACAGTGGTAAAGAGTCTGCCTGCCAATGCAGGAGATGCTAGAGATGTGGGTTCTATCCCTGGGTCAGGAAGATCCCCTGGAGTAGGAAATGGCAACCCACTCCAGTATTCTTGTCTGGAAAATTCCATGGACAGAGGAGCCTGGCAGGCTACGGTCCATGGGGTTGCAAAGAATTGGACATGACTGAGCAACTGAGCGCACACACACACACACTCTACCCATCTGCATTCTTTAATGACTCGTGTACGGTAGGAAAACTCACCTTTCCCCTAAAATGGATAGTCAGTTGTTCTAACACGATTTTTTGAGACATTAACTTTTGATATGTTCATTTGAAATACCTTGCTGCTTGTAAGTAAGGGTTTCATAGGAACATTATATTTCTGTTTTTTATGTTTTACTAAGGCACTTTCCTTCACATTGTGAACCAAAGTTTATTCATTGATTAGAAAGACAGGATAGCTGTACCATCCTGAGGATTTAGAGGACTTGATGTCCTGCTCCTTAATTTATGTGTGCATGTGTGTTAAACATTATAAACTAGCTTTTTGGATTCTAGAGAATAGTTTGCTGTAAAGCTGTTATTGCTATGTGATGCTATTCTGGGCATTAAAATAGGCCCTGAGAAGGAAACCTGAGCAAATTGACCCACTGGAGTTTTTCCTTTTAAAATCTGCAGTTAGGTCTGAGAATATATGAGTCTGCCTTGTTTTCAAAACTAAAGGGAATAAGGTCTTGAAAGTTATGGCATGGCCATATTTTACCAAGTTGACTGAATGTAAGAAAAATAAGACTAACAACTGAGATGAATGAAGCAAGATACATAAAGATTCAGAGGTCAGTGATTCAGAGGTCAGGGATGGCAAGCAATTTATGTTGGCTCTATATTTCCCTATTTTAGACCCTACAAAGACCTATCTTTATTCTAGACTTGGAATCCCATGAAAAATCTCTTAAATCCTTATTAAGTTTTTTTATATAAGTAGCATGAATACATTTCTAATACTATAGATGCCCTTATCCAAATGGAAGCTTGTTGGTTTATTAAAAGGGCACACAAAAGAGAAGCTTATGAAATACAAACATTTAGCAAGTCTTGTAACCTGATAGTGTGTCTTACAGCAAGAATGAAGAGTTTCTATTAATACAATAAATTGCTTAATCAGAGATTATTTAAGAGTTCTACTCTACTCACAACAGATAATTCAATTTTTCTTGGTAACAACAACATGCTGCATATTATTTTTTAAATTTTTGTGTATACAAGGCATATCCCCCAAGAAAATGTACAAAACAATTCTAACAGCTTCATAAAGGGCACATATGCAACCTGTACTCAGATCAAAAAAATGAAACATTAGCAGAAACACAGGAGCCTCCATAATGTTTCTTCCCAACAACTATGACCCTCTGCTCCCCCAAATCAAACACTGTACTCTCTAGTAGCATTATAACTGGGCCAGTTGACACACTTTATGTAAATAGAATCTCAAACTATTATTTTGTCTTATTTATTTTCCCCAGTACAATGTGTGATTAATCCACTGTAACTTGTCAGAGTAGGCCATTCATTTTCTTTGCTGTATCTTACTTGTTTGCATGAATATAACTGACTTTACATGCCCATTCATTGTTGATGGAAATGAGGTTGTTTCTAGGTTTTTGGCTACTACAAATAAAAAGCTGAAGTATATATTTCTGTAACATCTTTTGATGAAAATAGAGATGAGATGCAGTTGGATTTTTACCCAGGAGTGAAATCCTTGAGTCATTACTGGATAAGATCAGCTTTCATAAGTAATGTCAAGCTGCAAGATCACCTACATAACTTTCTGGGCTCAGTGATATGTGAAAATTCAGAGTACCTTGTTCAAAAATGATTAAGAATCTCAAGACAGAAGCAACAGAACGTTAAAACAAGTGCAGGGCCCTCTGTGACAACACACATCATTCATTCACAAGACTGGTCCTGCCAAACTCTTTCCCAAAATGGTTACACCAATTTTATACTCCAGAGTTTTTCATGTCATTGCTAAAGTTGCTTTGGTCATGTCCAGCTCTTTGCGACTCCATGGACCATAGCCCTCCAAGCTTCTCTGTTGATGGGATTCTCCAGGCAAGAATACTGGACTGGGTTGCCATTTCTTACTCCAGGGAATCTTCTCAACCCAGGAATGGAACACACATCTCTTGAGTCTCCTGCATTGGCAGGCGGGTTCTTTACCACTAGCACCACCTGGGAAGCCTCTTCATGTCGTTGGATTCATGAAATTGTGAGCCTTGTAACTGGGCTGAACATTTTATGGTTATAAGAGTGAGCCCCAGAGTTATAGCTCAGGGGGGAAAAATGTGGGAAAACATTTTGCTTAATAAAGCTCACATGGAAAAGGGAGAGATTCTGAAGGAAAAACCAAGGCAATCAAAATGAACACTAGACTTTATTTATGAGATAATATAAGAAATGTGTTTCCCTCTGAACTGAGTAGGAGAGGTGCGAGGTAAGATGCAGAGAAGGGAAAGAAGAAAGAAAAGGTAGTGAAAAAAATTAGTTTGGATGGTAAAAAATGCCCATTGTCAGACTTTTGTTAATAAGAACTTTTAATTTTCAATGTTAATTTGTTTGCATTTCCAGATTACAAGCATTTCTCCCTGTTTCCCACCAATAAATTTTCCTGATGGTGTGAGGATAGTTTCTTTGTAGATATTGATAAGGAATAATGTGCCTCACTTAAACAATGCCTCCGTGGAAACAAAAAGAGATACCACAGTAACAAAAATCTAGCAGAAGCAGTAACTGGAATCATGAATGCCCACAAGTCCACATGCCCTTGGGAAATTCTTGAAGCCCTTAGACCTTCACAAAGCATAAAATGTGGATTTCCGCTGATTTTATTTAAAAGCAGGATCCACAAGCACTGCATACATGAAGTCATTATTTCCATATCAATTGATGGCAATCACACATACTGCATTGGTTTGTCTCTGAATCAATGTAATATGATAGGAAAACACTGTCTTCTTGTCAAAATAGAACAGCAATCATCTTTAATACTCAAGGGTTCCAGTATACCAGTAGACACTGGAACAGCCCGTAGAAGTAACAGCACTTCGGCACAGACACGGCAAAACCCACTGGAGAGAATATGGTAACTAGTAGGATAAGATGGTGTCAATAATAAGCATCATTTTGATCAAGGGGACTGAGGCAGGGTGTGGCAGGGTTGGCGGGGTTCATTCCATGTAGCGAGTAACCAAATTTGATGAAAAGCAGTCCAGTAAGAGGTGTGGATTGAGGGTAGGAGTGACGGAAAGTAGGGAGATAGGAACTTTTTCAGAGGCAGGTTCCTCAATAGCAAGTTAGAGCAAAGGTCACTAGAAAACAATTCATACAAATTCTAAGAGCTTAAGAATCTGCAAGTGACACTTTTTCTGGTGGTGTAAGTTATTTCTGTTTATACTTCCCAGCCAGAGTTTTTACCTCTATAAGCACATCAAGGACGTGCCTTATTTCATTTATCTTGATATGGTATGTGTGTGGCATGTGCTAGTTGCTCAGTCGTGTCCAACTCTTTGCAACCCCATGTACTGTAGCCCACCAGGCTCCTCAATCCATGGAATTTTCCAGACAAGAATACTGGAGTGGGTAGCCATTCCCTTCTCCAGGGGATCTTCCCAGCCCAGAGATCAAACCAGGTCTCCTGTACCGCAGGTAGAATTCTTTACCATCTGAGCCATCAGGGAAGCCCGATCTTGGTATCCTTGGGCTTTAGCATAGCATTTGGCATGTATCTGGTACTTAATAATGATTAATTATCTGACATATGAATTAAACAAGGTGACAAGCTTTTATTTAAAAAAACACAGAAATTTTTTCCACCAATGCAAGTTATCTGAAAAGCTTACCAAAGTGAAAAAGTTATCCAAAAACCAAAATCATAATTTATAAAGAACCAAGGATATATTAAAAAAAAGAAATCTTAAGTTCCACTGGTTAAAGAGATGAATGTCCAGCCAATGTGAAAATTATCAGAACCACAGGAATATAAAATGTATCCCTGAGGAGACATTGTATTTTTCTGAGAAAATGAGAAGGGATTAGACAGAACTCTAAGTAAGACCTTGGGCAAATAATTGAATCCGTAAAAATCACAAATCTGGATCACGCTTATGTGAACTTTTGCTGCCTGTGCCCAGGACACTAAGCACTCCTGAGAGAAGACAGGTATCTATTCAGACTCAGCTCATCGCGAATTCTTGGGTCTAACATCAAACAAGCCCACAGTGTTCAGCGATCCCCTGATCACGATCAGGTTTCCTCCTCGCAGTGGCTAGTTCAAACCCTCTTTTCTCTGCTCTCTCCCTCCTTCTCAGAGATTGTTGCTATGAGCCATGAACGACACCATTCTTGGCCTCTGGAGGAGGGGAATTCGATCCGGGCCCAGTGACAAGGCTTGACTGCTCAGAGCTTTTGTGTAATAAAGTTTTATTAAAGTATAAAAGAGATAGATAAAGCTTCTGTCCATGGAATTCTCCAGGCAAGAATACTGGAGTGGGTAAGCCGTTCCCTTCTCCAGGGGATCTTCCCAATCTAGGGATCGAACTCAGGTCTCCTGCACTGCAGCCAGATTCTTCACCATCTGAGCCACCAGGGAAGCCCTGGTGTATATGCAAATGTATAGCCGAACTTTAAAACAAAACATAGTAAAACAAAGACTTTCTTTTGACTTCTACTGAAGAAGTTCACCTTCTCAGCACTATGAAATTTCCCTGAACTACCAAATTTTTCAGTGAGCTCATCCCAGTAGCTTTTTCTCTTTACCCACCTTACAGTATCTTTTTAACTCCTTGAAAAGGATTTAAACAGTTTCTCTCTAAACGCTTTAAATCTTTCAAACACACCTTCCATACTTCATCATTTTTGATAAATGATTTATTCTGCCAAACCAAAACCATTAAGGTCATCTTGCTAGTTTCTTTTAAATCTTTGCAGCTTACAACCCATCAGTCACCAAGTCCCGTCAACTCTTCCCTGACACTGACTTTTAGATGTGTCCCTGTTCTCATTGTCCAAATCCCTAACCATTTATGTTTGGGATACTGATATTGCCTACTAGCCAGTAATATGAGCTAGGAAATGCTGCATCAATAGATGACCCCAAATCTTAATGGCTAACAGGAAGAGAGTTTATGCCAAGTTTAAGTGGTAGGTTGCTGGAGGACTCTGCTTCGTGCTTCTTCACCCTAAGATTCTAGGTGATGAAGCTGCCCTCTTCGAAAAACTTGCCAGTCTCACAGTAAAAAGAGATCATGAAAGCAGCTCTTGAAGCTTCTGCTTGGAAGTGGGACTCACCACTTTTTATTGCTTCCATGCCACACATTTCCTCTGTCTCCATGCTCTGCTCACCATCTGCCACCTCACCCAACCAGCAATCCCACTGAAGAGCTTACATACTCTTCAGCATTCTCAGAAGATATTTCCTTGTGTACATTGAGACACTACAGATCCCCTCCAATAATTCCTCCCTAATATTGTCCATACTACACTCCTTAGACATTTAATAAATCAGCATATAGTGCTCCTATAGGTGGCTAGTTTGCACATTTAATTGCACCTAATTTCTCCAACTATATTGTATACATTTTGTGATCAAGACTAAGTCTTAATAATTGTCATTTAAATGCTTGATTTTTGCCTATTTCCAAATAATTGGGAAAGTATCTGATATAAAATAATTTGTAATTTAAGGCACACCATGAGATAGTCATGCTCCTAATTAGAGTGAGCTTGGTGAGAAATGTAGAGGAAACACAGAGTAATAAAAGGTAAATGTAGTTATGAGTGTTGGTTCTGAAGACAGACTACCCAGGTGTGAATCTGTGGCTCCATCACTTACAAACAGGGTAACCATTAGCAAGTTACTTCATGTTTTTTGCTACATTATCTCCTATTGGAGTAGTATATTAATATGATTATGCCATATGACTGTTTCAATGAAAAAATAAGTAAATACATAAAAAGTGATTATAAAATTGACTGGTACATATTAAGCCCTCAGTAAAGATTAGATGTTGTTGCTGCTACTGTTGGTGGGCGGTCTATAGTCTCAAAAGAGATTTATTGTTAATTTTTCTGCTCTCATGACTATTAAGAATAAAGTATACAAGAAAACATATTTTCTGGTAGTACTTGCAAATCTGGTGTCAGGAAATACTACTAAAATATTCCAAATATTTAATATGTTTCTTTTGTCCCTCACAGCACTGAAGACTGCCCAAGACTTGTTCAGAGATGTTAACAATATTTATTGGTTGGCATAACTTCTCATCTCTCAGATTCCAAATCTTAAAACAGTACTTAAATCACAAAGCTATTTTAAACATAGAAGTTATTTGTTTTAGAAAACAAAATAAAAAAAATATGTGTATAAACTTTTTTATACTACATGAAAGTGGAAAAACAGGATATCTAGAATGATAAGAGAAAACTAAAAGATCACATAAATTTTGCAATTCAATATTATAGAAGATAGAGGTAATACAGTGATATTTATCAAGAAAATATTATAACAATAAAAATTAAAGGTGGTCAAATAATATCTTCTCTTTTAATTTATTTATTTTTAATTAAAGGATAATTGCTTTACAATGTTGTGTTGGTTTCTGCCATATATCCACATGAATCGCCATAGGTACATATATGTTCCCTCCCTCTTGAGCCTCCCCCCCACCCCATCCCACCTCTCTACGTTGTCACAGAGCACCAGGTTTGAGCTCTCTGCATCACATAGTAAATGCCTACTAGTTATCCATTTTACACATGATAACATATATGTTTCAGCGCTACTCTCTCAATTCATTCCACCCTCTCCTCCTCCACTGTGTTGACAAATCTGTTCTCTATGTCTGTGTCTCCCCTGTTGCTCTGCAAATACGTTCATCATAACCATCTTTCTAGATTCCATATATATGTGCTAATATATGACATTTGTTTTTCTCTTTCTGACTTACTTCACTCTGTATAATAGGCTCTAGGTTCATCCACTTCATTAGAACTAATGCAAGTGTGTTCCTTTTTATGGCTGAGAAATATTCCATTGTATATATGTACCACAACTTCTTTATCCATTCATCTGTCGATGGGCATCTAGGTTGCTTCTATGTCCTAACTATCATAAATATGCTGTAATGAACATTGGGATACATGTGTCTTTTTCAGCTATGGTTTTCTCAGGGTAGTGGGATTGCCCAGTAGTGGGATTTTGGGGTCATAGTAGTTTTATTCCTAGTTCGTTAAGGAATCATACACTGTTCTCCATAGTGGCTATCTAATTTAAATTCCTACCAATAGCTCAAAAGGGTTCCCTTTTCTCCACACCCTCTCCAGCATTTATTGTTTGTAGATCTTTGTTGATGGCCATTTTGAAAAAGTGGTCAAATAATATATTCCTGTTTGAAGTCATAAAAGCAAAAGGTAACACACTTTGAGACACTCTAAGGGAAAAAAAGAGTCAAATTTTCTTCAACTAGTCATGCTGGGAAAATTGAACAGCTACATGTAGAATAATGAAATTAGAACATTTTCTAACACCATACACAAAAATAAACCTGAAATGGATCAAAGACCTATATGTAATGCCAGACATTATAAAACTCTTAGAGGAAAACATAAGCAGAACACACTTTTTGACACAGATCACAGTTTTGATCCACCTCCCAGAGTAATGAAAGTAAAAACAAAAATAAACAAATAGGACCTAATTAAACTTAAAAGCTTCTGCACAACAAAGGAAACCATAAACAAAATGAAAAGATAACCTACAGAATGGGAGAAAATATTTGCAAACAAAGCAACTGACAAGGGATTCATCTCTAAAATATACAAAAAACTCATGCAGCTCTATGTCAAAAAAACAAACAATGTAATCAAAAAGTGGGCCATGCCAGGGTAGCATATCTAAACACATTTTTCCAAAGAATACATACAGATGGTCAAAAAGTACACAAAAGGATGCTCAACATTACTAATTATTAGTGAAATGCAAAGCAAAACTACACCTCACACCAACCAGAATGGCCATCATCAAAAAGTCTGCAAACAACAAGTGCTGGAGAGGGAGAGAAAAGGGAACTCTCCTACACTGTTGGTGAAAGTGAAAGTTGCTCAGTCGTGTCCAACTCTTCGAGACCCCATGGACTTTACAGTCCATGGAATTCTCCAGACCAGAATACTGGAGTGGGTAGCCTTTCCCTTCTCCAGGGCATCTTCCCAACCCAGGGATCGAACCCAGGTCTCCTGCAGTGTAGGCAGATTCTTTATCAGATGAGCCATCAGGTGGGAATGTAAATTAGTACAACCAATATGGAGAACAGTATGGAAGTTCCTTAAAAAACTAAAAATAAAACTACCATATGATCTAGCAATCCTACTACTAGGCATATATTCAGAGAAAACTAATTGGAAAAGATACATGAACCCCAATGTTCATAGCAGCACTATTTACAATAGACAAGATACAGAAGCAAACTAAATAAATGTCCATCAACATATGAATGGATAAAGAAGATGTAGTACTTAAATACAGTGAGATATTATTCAGCCATAAAAAAAACACAAAATAATGCTATTTTCAGCAACATGAATGGACCTAGAGATTAGCATAACTAACTGAAGTAGATCACACAGAGGAAAAAAAATATCATATGATATCACTTACATGTAGAATCTAAAAAATGATCCAATGAACTCATTTACAAAACAGAAATAGAGTCACAAATGTAGTGAACAAGCTTATAATTACTAAGAGGGGGAAAGAGGGGCATAATTTGGGAACTTGGGATTGACAAATAAGTACTACTATATATAAAACAGACAACTAATAAGGACCTATTGTATAGCATAGGGAACTGTACTCAATACTCTGTAATGACCTATATGGGAAAAGAATCTTAAAAAGAGTGCTGTACTTAATCACTCAGTCGTGTCCGACTCTGCGACCCCATGGACTGTAGCCTACCGGGCTCCTCTGTCCATGGGGATTCTCCAGGCAAAAATACTGGAGTGGGTTGCCACTGCCCCATCCTCATCCTCTTCCAGGGGATCTTCCAACCCAAGAATTGAACCAAGGTCTCCCACATTGCAGGCCAATTCTTTACTGACCAAGCCACCAGGGAAGTCCTAAAAAGAGTAGATATATGTATACATTTCTTGAAAACACATAAAAAAGAAAAGCAAAAAAATGACACTTTGATATACTCTAAGGAAAAAAAAAATCAAATTCTTGCAATAACTTGAATATAAAGTGAAAAAGAATACAAGAATTATGGTTGAGAATAAAAGTTTAAAATATGTACCACCTCTACTGAAAATCTGAAAGAGTCAGAGAACAAGGCCTGGAAGTGGAGGCAAAGGGGTAGGGAGAGAGAAAGAGAGAAGAATGAATGAACTGGATATTAACAAAATAGTTCCCCACTGTCATTTACCAAATTCTGTTTGGTGTGTATATATCTCTAACTACATAAGTTTATAGTACATTTCCACCCATGTATTCTATTTTATTTTACTTATTTGTACTTTTCTATAAGAAAATAACTTTTCAAATACATGAATAAAATGGTAAATTGTAAGTTCAAGTGAACTCTAGTTTAGAAATGATGAATTCTTAGTGATAGTATTTGTATCATGAAAGTACACAATCGCAACCTGGCAAAGACATTAGTTTGATACACAAAAATATCCTGTGCCTATTTCTGCAATATATTAACACATCCATTTAAAAAAACAAAAACAAAAAAACAATGTGGCTTCTGTAGTGGATTTCCATTTGGAAGAAATAAGATATTCCTGACTAAATCTGTTGGCTTTCTATGAGGGTGTTTCCTTCCAGCAAACCATTAGTTTCCCAGTGTTTGATGTTAGAAACAGTTCCTTAGTGAAAAACTGTACCATTATTGGCTTTCATCTTTTAAGTGGATTCCAATGGCAACCCACTCCAGTACTCTTGCCTGGAAAATCCCATGGACGGAGGAGCCTGGTGGGCTGCAGTCCATGGGGTCTCAAAGAGTCCGACAGGACTGAGCGACTTCACTTTCACTTTTCGCTTGCATGCATCGGAGAAGGAAGTGGCAACCCACTCCAGTGTTCTTGCCTGGAGAATCCCAGGGACGGGGGAGCCTGGTGGGCTGCCGTCTATGGGGCCGCACAGAGTCGGACATGACTGAAGTGACTTAGCAGCAGCAGCAGTGACTATGATACATATATGGGATCCAGGTTGGAATCTATCATTAATGCAATCTTAGTATGGAAATTGAGACAGATGTATTCTCTCTAAGCCTCCTTTCTTAAAATATATCATAATATAGGTTTGAAAATATAACTCAGCACAGTATCTGTAACATCTACAGTTCAGAAAACTAAACAGGCCCCTCTGTCCTTTACCCGCCCCACCCTCAAACACTCGTCCTCTCACTGTTATTCCACAGGCTTTTGGTGTCTTCCACAGCCGTGGGAGTGGAGAGGAGTACATTTCTGGAAACATGACTATCCTCTCTTCATCCTCCTATTCAACAGTGCTATACAGTTCATCTTTTTTTATAACTTGAATTGCAAAATCCTTTCTGTTGGTAAAGCTAAAACTGACTGGCTAGGTCTCCATCACATTACTCTTCATCTGCAGGTTCTCTTTCCCTGTTTTTTTTTTTTGTTTGTTA
This sequence comes from Cervus canadensis, assembly GCF_019320065.1. Taxonomy (NCBI): domain Eukaryota; kingdom Metazoa; phylum Chordata; class Mammalia; order Artiodactyla; family Cervidae; genus Cervus; species Cervus canadensis. Next base: position 17,264,453 of record NC_057412.1, read on the forward strand.
ATGATTTCTTTGCACTCTGACTGCTTAAAGTAACTCACTTGTTAGTAAAGGTCCTATCAGGCACCTGGCTTTTTCCCTCTTTGAAACACCCCCTAACACTCCTCTTCTTTGTAAGAATTCTTCATTCCAGAAGAGGAGGTCCCAGTATAGCAACCCCAAGGACCACCAGAGCCCATCTCCAGGACTCCTGACACCAGCCTTGATGGTTTTGAAATGTTCCATAAGAAGAGAAGACTTCAGACCCAACAACTGCCCCATCCTCATCAAGAATCTTACTTTGAGGACTTCTCTGGTGGTCCAGTGGTTAAGACTACACACTCTCACTGCAGAGATGCAGCCAAAATAAAGAAATCAAAACAAACAAACAACAAAAAGAGCCATATTTTGAGCTAACACTGTAAGTTTTACTTATTGAACCCTTTCAGGAAGGACACAGTCTTGATGACACTAGCCTGCTGTGGACTCCTTTGCCTGGCAAAGAAATAAAGCTACTCTTTTCTTTCTTACCCAAAGCTGTCTCCATGATTTTGATTCAGGGCTGGTATACAGAAATGGAGATTTCAGTAGCAGTATTAAAGGCCCCAAATCACAGCTCCAACTTGAGCTCTCCTATCCAATTTGCAATTCTTCTCTAGTCTATCTGCTGAATGTGCCGTGCTCATCACTTCTTCAGGTCTATACAAGCTGTTCTTCCTAGCACACCCTCCCTTTCCCTCTGTATCTGAATCTTACCTGCACTCTAGGAAGTCCGCCCAAGGCCCCTTTCAGTGGATAGCCTTCCCCAGGGTCTTAAACTGTGTTGACCTCTCTTCTTCAGAACCCTTTTAATCCCGGAGTGTGCTCTCACTCATCTGCATTAGTAATCTATACCTTTTGTGGTTAACAATGTTGTCATGTGTATTAGTTTTGGGACTCCAGGGAGATTATAAATACATTGTTAGATGTTTTATATGTTGTGGTTTATTCTTTCATAATGTGCAGCAAACTACAATACAGGACTAGCACAAGTATTTGCAAAGAATACACGTTTGATAAACATGAATTCTAATTCGGCTTCTCTGGTGGCCCAGTGGTAAAGAATCTGCCTGTCAGTGCAGGGGATGCAGGAGATGTGGGTTTGATCCCTGGGTCGGGGAGATTCCCCTGGAGAAGGAAATGGCAACCCACTCCAGTATTCTTGCCTGGGAAATTCCATGGACAAGAGGAGCCTGGGGGACTGCAGTCCATGTGGTCTGTACAACTTAGCAACTAAACAACAATTATTGCAAAATCTTTAAAGAGTTGAAAGATGAGAATCCTAAATTCCCTACATTCCCGGTGGCCACCATGCTGTTAAACCATTTTGACTCCTTTTCAATCTATTCAATATATGTAATGAAGAATTTCAAATACTTTTGCTTGAATCATCTACCTAAATTACTTCTACTAATAATTAGCTAAATTTTACCCCATCAAAAGAGACTCACAAAAAAAGAGAATTTCTATTCTGTACTTTGGGCAGATGGAAGAGCAGCTACATATTTCATTTATCCTTTTAGGTGTTTATTCATTCATTTGATAACTATTTAGTAGAAGCCTTCTATATACAAAGGATAAACTTGCCGAGGAATGCTACCATTCTAAAATCTATTTCTTTATGCCTTGAAAATTTTATAATCTTCACAAATCCTCTATTCAATGCAAATACACTACAGGGAAGAAACATTTTGAACCACTGTTAGGTAACACCTTTAACCAGTATCACTTGATCACCTTCTGGGTGCAAGAATGGTGCGTGGAAAAACAGAGCAAGTACTAAAAGATATGATACCTGGTAATGCCAACCCGCACCTATAAATGGTCTAGAAAAGGACCAAATCTCCTTCTGTAGAACTGGGCAGGGATGCGTCCAACTCTCTCCCATTTCTCTACTTTCTTGGCACCAATCTTCATATTTTATTCTCTCTGGGACACAGAAATTTTTCTACCTGGGACAGATCATAGAAAGAAAGGCAATTTCCAAAATAGCCCCAGGCAAACACCATCATTATCTTGTCCTTCACAAATGAGGTCCTTCTATTGGGGGTGGGGGGGGTGGCGGGGAGGGAGACCTCTAACTTCTTTGCTATTCACAGTAACTTATTTAAACATTTGGTCATTTAAAGTAAACAATGCATTTTGAGACCCCAAGCAAGTATAGTTTCCTTTGTCTAACCTAAAATGAAAACGATTTTTTTTTCATTCCACAAAGGAAAGGCTAAATGTCCACAAAATGCCAATACAAATACCAGAGCCTGTTATGCTTAATTAGTTGGCCTAATATGAATGATCGGGTCAGGGAACGTCTGTGTACTTGCTCTTTTTTTTTTTTTTGCGAACTTGCTTTTTAAGATTTTCATCAGTATCTTTCAGAACTGAGCTATGCAGTTTTGCTGCCCTCTTGAGGAGAGTCGAGTCATCACGTCTACTAATTGGATTCATCAGTATTCCCAATGCATTGTTTATTGAAACTGATTAACTGACTATATTAATCAAGTCACAAATTAAAATAATAATTATTGCAATACAAAATGTCTTCTAAAAATCTCAAAGAACTATTGATAAATAATCACTGTAATATTAAACTTCCAAATTAAAAATGCAAGTTATTGTGTCTATTATTTGCCCTTTATGGACAATTAATATGGAAAAATCATCTACTCAAAAGCATTCAGAAAGATGTTACATAACTATAGTCCTGGATTCCCTATATAAAATGCACTAAATAAAATAAACTCCATGGACTGTAGCCTACCAGGCTCCTCCATCCGTGGGATTCTCCAGGCAAGAATACTGGAGTGGGTCGCCATTTCCTTCTCCAGGAGATCTTCCCAACCCAGGGATTGAACCCGGGTCTCCCACACTGCAGGCAGACGCTTTACCATCTGAGCCACCAGGGAAGTCCTCCCTATATAAAATGCACTAAATAAAATAACTCCAAGTAAGAAATCTTTCAAATTCATTATAGATAAATTTATTCCTTTATTTGCAGGTGAATTTGAAATTTGTGGATATTCTGCAGGAATCATCGCTGTTTCCACAATTTAAATCTTTCTCCCGGTTCACAACAACAGAAGCAAATCACATAATCAGTAGTTCCCAGTTTATTTATTCAAACAAGATTTATTCAGAGCCTTCTATGAGCTCCTTCTGAATTATGCTAAAGGTCGGTTGAGAAACTGATGAATTATTTAACTCTCTTCTTCCATCCTATGATTCTCCCTCTGATGCTTCAAGTGTGTGACCAAATTTACACATGGCACAAAAGTCAGCTATCAGAATACTGGTCTCGGTGCATTCATCCTCTCTCCTTTTCCACCTGAACAATCAAGCCATTAATATGTATTAAGAACTCCCGTCCTGCAGTGTGAAAGTTCTAAAATTTTAAACTGAGGAACTGGGAGTCAACTTGGATTTTCTGCCACAGTCACTGCTCTGGACACACGTGCTGAACTGTGCCAAGTAATCACAGAAGGTCACACGAGATGGGCTTCACCGAGGTTGTCCCTTTGGCGGGATGGGCAAAACAGAGCACATGGACTCTCCTCAGCCCTTTCCTCTTATTTTCACCCCGGTAAAAGTGGGAGAGATACCCTGGTACCTAGCGCCACCTCCCTTCAGCTTGGTTGCCAAATATCCCAACAATACACTCTTTATTTCAGCATCCCAGTGTTTTAGGGTTCACACTATTCTTTTCATAATTCCTGCCCCTAAAATTTCTTAACCCTGAGTCCCTATAGCCAGAAGTTGCTTGCTAAAATGGTATCAAATGGTATTAACTAATTCAGACTATGGGCATCATGAAGTGAAAATGGAAAATGTCTCTGTCTTCTTATGTAGCATTTCAACAAAGCCAGATAAGAAAGACCTTCATGGCAATATAGTTGATTTTACAGAATGGATATGATGGTGTATAACTGGACACCCGAAAGAGCATCATATTCCGTAAGTTTTCCTTTACTGTGGAATGAATCCAAATAATCAACTTTGATTTTACCTAGAAAAAAGAAAATTTTGAATTCACACTGAGATAATCTCGTAAGGCACTGAAGGTTTATTACTAACCCCAGTTTGATTAATTCAGACAGCTTCTGCACACCCACTGCTCCAACCTAGTCCAGATCAACATCACCTCTTGCCTAGATTTGAACCACAAATTCCTACTGGTCTCCCTGACTCTGCGCATTTACCTGTTTCAACACATTCTTCTTACTGCTGCTAGAATGACTGCATCATTCATTCATCCAGAATGCCCTTGGAACTTCTGTTAAAGACACATCTCTTACCTTTAGACTCCTCAGGCATGAATCAAAATATGACTTCCTCTGTCTCTCAAAATCCACAATATGCAAGCATCCCTGGACACCCTGCTCCTCTTCCAAAGAAAAGGGAAGGAGGGACAGCATACCAATAACACTCTCCAAAGAATTCCTGGCTCTCAGCTTAATAAACAAGCCCTGAAATCCCAAAGCCTAACACAGCATATGCTTTTCTTTCACACATGTCACCGCTCAATAAGAGATAAAGTGGGATAAAGGCTCTGTTCCATTTAGTCTTTCAGGGACCCAGCTTCCATCCATTTAGTGACTCCTTCATTCCCCCTGCATCAGCAGCTGGATTCTTCACCACTAGTACCACCTGGGAAGCCCTTTTGGCTCAGACAATAAAGAATCTGCTTGTAATGCAGGAGACTCAGATTCAACCCCTGGGTCTGGACGATCCCCTGGAGGAGGAAATGGCAACCCACTCCAGTATTCTTGCTTGGGAAATCCCATGGACAGAGGAGCCTGGCGGGCTACAGTCCATGGGGATGCAAAGAGTCGGACATGACTGAGCAACTAACGCTATCACTTCAGTTTCATTCCCCCAAGATTCACAATCCCATTCCAGATCCTCTGCCTCCCACCTTCCAAGAAGCAAAGAAAGCAAGCGTGGAGGACTATGTCTAAGGCCCAGTCTGTAAGGGGCACATATCACTTCTGCTGAACACACCCTTCCTGTGACATCTAATTTTATATGAAACTTTCAGGGTACTTTTAGATGAGATTGACATTTAAATCAATGAACTTTGAGAAAAGCAGTCTCTCCTCCATAATGTGGGTGGTCCAAATCCAATCAGTTGAAGATATGAATAGAATAAAAGGAGCAGTCTCTCTAAGCCAGAGAGAATTTTGCAGCCTACTGCCTTCAGACTTCATCCGTGCCATCACTTCTCCTGCGTCTCCAGCCTGCCAACCCTCACTGCAGATTTTGGACTCAGCAGCCTCCATAAACATGAGCCAAGTCCTCATAATAAATCTCTTTATATGCATAAACATATACAGACACCCACCACACACACACACATATCCTGGTAGTTCTGCTTCTCTGGAGAACCCTAACTAACACATCCTCTTGGCCAGAATGCAGGCCCCTAACTGCAAAGGAGCTTGGAAGTGTAGCTTGGTAGTGTGCCCAGGAGGAAGAGAAGAGACACAAATTGTGAGCGTCAGCACTTTCTAAAACAAACATCTGATCATATAACTTCCCTGTAATAAGGGACACTTCCTATTGCCTTGGAACAACATCCAAACTCATTGGCAAGTCAGAGATCTCCAAATTCTCATCTTTTTCTACATTTCCAGCTGAGCCTCTGACCGGCTGCCACAACACACCCTGATGAGTTTCATCTGATGGGTCTCACTCTCTGTTGATTCTTTCTCATAAGTTATTAATGACAATGGCTAACACTTATTGAGCACTCACCATCTGCCAGGTACTGTACCCCTCTTATTTAATTCTCACAACAACCCTGTCAGGTATTATTACAAATACTTTACAGATGGAAAAAGCATGACACAGAGAACTTGGTAATTCAACCAAGGTCAGACAGCAAGTAAACAGAGAAAAAGGACTCAAATTCCTCATCCAACTTGAAAACCTCCTTCATCTCCAGTTTCTCTTTACCCTAATCTACCACCATTGCCTCTTCATCTGAGTAACACCTTATCATCCTTAGACTATGAACTGAATTCTCTTCCTTCAGGAGATTTTTATAACTCCATAGCCTTTATCAGGTCTACCTGCTAAAGCTTTTAAGGGACCTTTTATAACCCCTATGATTGTACATGCATTGCAATTACTTGTATAGATGTCCATCAACTCCTTTAGAGTTTAGGTTCAAGATGGCAGAACTATACATACACACACACACCAGGAAAAGATGACAAAATATTTCATTTACAATATTAACAAAAAGATATGTAGTGTACTAAATATCTCTTATTTGCCCCTTTCGATCCACCCTTTACCTTTTGTCTTTGTCAGTTCAAGCTGTTATAACAGCACCATAAACTGGGTGGCTTATTGATAACAGGAATCTATTTCTCACAGTTCTGGAGGCTGGAAGGCAGGTGGTCAGATTTTAGAGAGAGCTCTCTTCTGGCCTGCAGACTGATGATTCTTGTTATCCTCACATGGCAGAAGCTGGGCTAAAGGACTCTCTAGGATCCCTTTAATTAATATATGACCACTAATCTCTTACAAAATCTACCCCCATGATTACATTTTTAAAGGCTCCACATCCTAATACCATCACGCTGGGAGTTAGGATTTCAACATAGGAATCTGGGGAAGACACGAACATTCAGTTCACTGCATTCTAGCCGTGGCCCCTCAAATTTATGTCCTTCTCGCATTCCATCCCAATAACCCAAAAGTCTTATTAATAACTCATTCCAGCATCAACTTTGAAGTCCAAAAGTCCAAAGTCTTATCTAAAAATCATCTAAATCAGATAGGAGCAAAATTCCTCATACTGAAGCATACTGAAGCTCATACTGAGCTCAAACTGAAGCAAAATTCCTCTCCAGCTGTGAAACAATGAAATCCTGTGCTTCTAAAATACAATGGTAGGAAAGGCACAGGACAGACATTCCCATTTCAAGTGGAAGAAAAGGGAAAGAAGGAAGGGGTGATGCAAGTTAAAAACCTAGCAAGGCAAACTGCCTGAGACCTTAAGACGCCAGAATAATCCTTTTTGGCTCCATACTCTGCCTCTCACTCCCTCTAAGTGATTCCACTCTCTGGACCCGCTGGGATGTCACTATCACCCCACAGTTTGGCAGGGCATTGCCCATGCTAAATTTCTCTCTGCAGTGGGTGCCACTCTGTCAGGATGAGGGTTGCACCTCCAGGACTCCACTGAGTTTGAAATCAAGGTTGATACAATCCTGTCCCCAGGGCCCAAGTATTCAGTGGTAACCCTGATGATCTTCTGAATTGCCTTCAGGGGTCTTCTTCCCTTGTATAGAAGAATAGCATGTGTTTACATTCAAATAGTTTTATGGGCCAGTCCTGTAGGATCTAAGAAGTCTGACAGACTTCCCTCATTTTGTTTCATTTTCTCTGCTTCTTTTAGTCCCAGCTGGCAGTTTTTCTCCTGGTATAATCCTAATCTCTATTCTTACTTTTTGTTGAGATGGTAGATTAACTCAATGGTTCATATCCCTTAAGTGTTTTCTTCCAAACACACGCTCCTATCTTTTGTAACATGGGTAGGCTAAGCATATCCTAAATTTGCAAGCTCTGGTTCCTGTATGCGCAATGATTTTATCTTCAGAGCATTTCTATCTCCTCACATTCTACTGTAAGCAGTCAGGAGGAGCCAGGCTTCTCCTTCAACATTTTCTTAGAAATCTCTCCAGTTAAATATCCAGTTTCATCACTGGCACATTCTACCTTCCACAATGTAGAAATTCCACAAAATTTTGCCACTTTGTAACAAGGATCACCTTTCCTCTATTGTCCAATAACATATTCCTCATCTCTATCTGAGATCTCATTAAAATGGCCTATGCTTTGCATTTTACACCAACATTCTCTTCATGAGTAATTAGGTATTCTCTAAGAAGAAGGAAGCTTTCTCTATAGCTCTCTTTCTTCTGAGTTCTTATCAGAACCACCTTTAAATGTCTATTTACAACTATCCCCATTTCTTCTAGCACCCATCTCAAAACTCTTCCAGCCTATACCCATTATCCAGTTTCAACCACACTTTTAGGTATCTATTACGGCAGCATTCCCACTTTCTGCTACCAATTTCTGTCTTAATCCAGGCTTTCATAGCAAAGTACCATAGACTGGGGTGGTTTATAAAAGCACAAATTTATTTCTTATAGTTCTAGAGGCTAGAAGTCTACTAAGATCAGAGCACCAGTATGGTTGGGTTCCGGTGAGGAACCTTTCCTAGGATACATACTGCCAACTTTTCGTTGTATCATGTCCTGGTGGAAAGAGGGTGAAAGAGAGCTCAGAGTTCATTTTGTAAAGGCACTAACCCTATTGTGAGGGCTTCATCCTCATGAACTAATTATCTCCAAAAGTATCTACTTCCTAATACAGTCACATTCAGGATTAGGATTTCAACACATCAGTGGGGGCACAAACATTCAGTTCATTGCACCCTTTTCTACTCTTCTCTGCATCTAAGGAGGCTAACATCTGTGGGCCTTGGTCTCCCTTGCCCTCTGCTTCTGTTGGGTTTGTCCAACAGGAGGGCATGGAAGGTAACCACAAGGTAAGCAAAGAGCAAGGCTGAGGTGTTTCCTCCTTCATTTGTCTCTGTCCTTCCATGGATGTCCACAGTTCTTGAACACCAGTCTTCTCCTATAAGTGTTCCCTCCAATATCTGGTAACCCTTCCTTCCCACTCTTGTCTATTCTCTTTTATCAATAATTCGGGGATGTTTCATTGTCCATTACTGAGTTTTCTTATCCCTTTCCCACACCTTTAAAAAAAATAGCCCATTCATTAAACTCTCCTTCATTACTTCATTTGAGTATTTGCTGTCTCTTTCTTGCCAGGACCCCGATTAATACACACAGCAGAAAATTGAGTAAGAAACGTGCAAAATTTGCATTAAGAAGCTTTAAAACACTAGCAATGGACACAAAATAGGCATAAAATATAAGTGTAAAAGCATAAAATGTTTTCCTTGAACAGGAAAACTCAGTCTAATACAGGTGTAAATCTCCATTAAATTATCCATAATTTTAAGTTGATTCTCGTAAAAATACTAGCAATACTTATAACAAAAGAAGTCAATCTTAAAGTTTATATTAAAATTAAATAAGCAAAAATACAAAGGAAAATTCTGAAAACAAGAGTAACATCAAAGAACCAGCCCTATTGGTTACATGAAAGTGTTAGTCGCTCAGTCACGGCCAACTCTTTTGCAACCCCATGGACTATAGCCCGCTAGCTCCTCAGTCCATGGAATTCTCCAGGCAAAATACTGGAATGGGTTGCCATTTCCTTCTCCAGGGGATCTTCTTGACCCAAGCATCGAACTCAGGTCTCCTGCATTGCAGGCAGATTCTTTACCATCTGATCCACCTATAAAATAAGTTATAAAGCTACAGTATCAATAATAACACAGTTCCTATTCAAGAATTGATTTAAAAATTCATTGAAATAAAAAAGAAAGTCCAAACATATGTCAGAACTTTAGTATGTCATAAAATGTTTCAAATCAGTTGAAAAAGATAAATTGGAATTTATTTGGGTGACTTCTACTCAGACTTATGTTTCCACTTAGACAGACTAAAATATTTCACTAAATCTACCACAAAAACCATTCTCAACAAACACCCTCCCTTTTATTCACCATCCCTTTATTTGCCCCTAGGAAGAAGCTCTCCTTCTCATCTATGTTTTCATTCCTAAAAGCCACCACTGGGATCTTGATTCATTCAAAGACCCTCCCAGAATTTCTTCTATTTTTTTTTTACTTTTTTTTTTTTTTTTCCTGGCTGCACTGCACAGCTTACAGAATCCTTGTCTGCCAACCAGGGATTGAACCCTTGGCTTTGGCAGTAAAAGTACAGAGTCATAACCAGTGGACCACCAGAGAATTCCCTTTCTCTCAGCATTTCTAATAGTTCCTATCTCTTCTCATACCAACATGCTCAGGCCTCTGGTCTTGTATGTACCTTCAACCCATCCCACAGGTGTATTCCAGATTCATTTTCCTGCCTTTATCAAAACTTCATTGTTCTTTTTTGACTATGAAATGTAATAGGTACTTCTTGCTTTAACATTCAAGCACTTCAAAATATGGCACTTAAAAAAAATGGTCAAGCTAAGGGTTCTTAACGGTCCTCTATAGGTATGTCACTAGCGATCAAAGTATTACTGAGTTCTAGGTTTACGAAGGTCAAAGACCAGCAGCACGGTGTATAAGTCAAGGTTCAACCAGGAATTAGAAACCACTCTACACATTTAAACCAGAGGGAACTGTGTGTAGGAAATTGATAGTGCAAGTGAGGCAAAAGCTGAGAAGGCAAATAGGGCTGGTAAAGCAATCTAATGACACCAGCAAGCTAGAGGAACCAAAGGAAGAGGTAGTGTTATAGGAGCCCCAGCACTGGGTCACCCAGAAAAACTTGGAACCAGGGCAAGCATCGTCACAGAAAGCAGGAACCACAGAGGAGATGCAGGTGATGCCGGAAATCCCACCCAGGGCAAAGAGATAGAGGGGACATGTCCCATTTCCCACGGTATATCCATCCTCTCATACTCTGGTCTTATCTTGCCTTATTCCTGTAGCCTAACTTTTGTCCTGCAGCCTTGACCTTCAGACTGCTCCCCTGGTCTGGACTTGGCTCAGGTGACCCTCACATCCCAACATATTCAGTGCTTTCTGCCACTCCACATTCCGGCCCACCTTCACAGCACCAGCAGTTCAGCTCTCTGGACTTTGCCTGAGTGGGGTTTCTGACACTTGCAAATGAGACAGTCCTGATCCAATATATTAATATTGATGCAGTCTGTCATCTGTTCATAAATCTTACATTTCATGCCTAAAAATAATGATTTTCTTTTCTTTTACTTTCTCATTTTCTATTCATTTTCATCACCGGTAATGTCAGTTGACATTCTTTTCAGAGTTACTGTTCACAAAGAAATGCTGTTTTAATATTTCGTCAGGCATTATGTTCATAAGGACAAGAAGAAATAACACAACTCCTGTGAATTAGAAATGCCACACCATCTTCTGTTGTTGTCTAGGCGCTCAGTCATGTCTGACTCTTTGTGACCCTATGGACTGTAGCCCGCCAGGCTCCTCTGTCCATGGAATTTCCCAGGCTAGAATTCCTTTTCCAGGGGATCTTTCTGACCCAAGGATCAAACCTGCAACTCCTACATTGCAGGAGGATTCTTTACCACTGAGCCACGTGGGTTATAAAGCAGCAGAGATGACTCACAACATAGCAACACATTTGGCCCAGGACTGCTGGTGAACGTCCAGCACAGCGGTGGCTCAAGAGGTTTTAAAAAGGAAATGAGAGACTTGAAAATGGGGAGCGTGGTGGCTGGCCATCGGGAGTCGACACCAAACAACTGAAAGACACCATCAGAGCTGATCCTCTTGCAACTACACAGGAAGCTGCCAACGAACACAGCATTGACCATCCCACAGTTCTTCAGCATTTGAAGCGAACCGGAAAGGTGGCAAGCCTTCATAAGTGGGTGCCTCCTGAGATAACTGAAAATACAAACATCATTGATCTGTAGTGTCGTCTTCTCTTATTCTATGCAACAACAGCAAACCATCTCTGGATTGGATTATGACATGCCATGAAAAGTGATTTTACTTCACTACTAGTGACAACCAGCTGAGTGGTTGGGCTGAGGAGAAGCTCCAAAGCCCTTCCCAACGCCAAACGTGCACCAAAAACAAGTCATGGTCACTGTTTGGTGCTCTGCTACCTGTCTGATCCACTACAGCTTTCTGAATCCTGGCGAAACCATTACATCTGAGAAGCATGCTCAGCAAATCAATGAGATGCACCGAAAACTGCAACGCCTGCAGCCAGTATTGGTCAACAGAAATGGCTCAGTTCTTCTCCGCGACAACACCCAACCTCAAGTCGCACAACAAACACTTCAAAAGTTAAATGAATGGGCTACGAAGTTTTGCCTCATCCGCCATATTCATTTGATCTCTCGCCTACCAACTACCACTTCTTCAACCATCTTGACAATTTCATGCAGGAAAAATGCTTCCACAACCAGAAAATGTTTTCCAAGAATTTCTCAAATCCTGAAGCACAGACTTTTATGCTACAGGAATAAACAAACTTATTTCCTGTTGGCAAAAATGTGTTGATTGTAACAGTTCCTATTTTGATTAATAAAGATGTCTTTGAGCTTAGTTATAATGATTTAAAATTCACAGTCAGAAACCACTATTATATTTTTATCAAACTTAATAGTTAGACCGAAAAATGTCAGCTTGTTTTTTTTTTTTTTCAAATTCTTACTAGAACTGGCAGAGGCAGGTAGTAGATGGAAGTTGACATTACCTAAGACAGAAAATGAGTGAAGCATGAATTTATGCAAATGGTCAAAATATATGTCGCTTGTTTTTGACAAAACGCTGAAGGGATAAGTGCTATATATAAGCATTATACACCAGTAAATATAACTTTATAGTTATAGTACTATATATAAGAACTATACACCAGTAACTCTAACTTTGGTGCCAGAAAAGCTAGCAGACTGTAATAAACTACTGAATATACAGAGAGAGATGTGTACACATACACACAGGTAAAGGCATACCTCAGATCAGATTTGGTACCAGACCACCACAATAAAGAGAATATCCCAATAAAGTGTGTCATGCAAGCAGTACGGTTTTTTGGTTTCCCAATGTACAGTAAAGTTACATTTACACTATATGGTAGTCTATTAAGTGTCCAATAGCATTATGTCTAAAACACAACATACATACTTTAGTTAAAAAATACTTCATGGCTCAGAAATGCCAACCATCATCTGAGCCTTTGATAAGTTGTAATCTTTTTGCTGGAAGAGGGTCTTGCCTCAATGCTGATGGCTGCAGACTGACCAGGATGGTGGTGGCTGAGGACTGGGGTAACTGGCAATTTCTTAAAATAAGACAATGATGAAGTTTGCCACATTGATTGACTTTTCCTTTCACAAATGATTTCTCTGTAGGCATGCAGTGCTATTTGATAGCATTTTATCCACAGTAGAATTTCTTTCAAAATTAGAGTCGTCTCAAACCCTACATCTGCTTTATCAACTAAGTTCATGTAAATCCTAAATTCTTTGTTGTCATTTCAACATCATCTTCACCAGGACTAGATTCCATCTCAAAAAACTACTGTCGTTACTCATCCATAAGAAGCAACTCTTCATGCATTAAAGTGTTGTCCCAAGATTGGAGAAATTCAGTCACATCTTCAGGCTCTGCTTCTTATTCTAGTTCTCTTGCTATTTCTACCACATATGCAGTTGTTTCTTCCACTGAAATAGTGAACTCCTCAAAGTCATCCAGGAGGGCTGGAATCAACTTCTTCCTGATTCCTGTCAGTGTTGATACTGTGACCTCTCCCTCGAATCATGAGTGTTCTTTTTTTTTTTTTTTTTCCAGTGGGTTTTGTCATACATTGATATGAATCAGCCATGGATTTACATGTATTCCCAATCCCTATCCCCCCTCCCACCTCCCTCTCCACCCGATTCCTCTGGGTCTTCCCAGTGCACCAGGCCCGAGCACTTGTCTCATGCATCCCACCTGGGCTGGTGATCTGTTTCACCATAGATAGTATACATGCTGTTCTTTTGAAATATCCCACCCTCACATTCTCCCACAAGTTCAAAAGTCTGTTCTGTATTTCTATGTCTCTTTTTCTGTTTGCATATAGGGTTATCGTTACCATCTTTCTAAATTCCATATATATGTGTTAGTATACTGTATGGTCTTTATCTTTCTGGCTTACTTCACTCTGTATAATGGGCTCCAGTTTCATCCATCTCATTAGACTGGTTCAAATGAATTCTTTTTAACTGAGTAATATTCCATGGTGTATATGTACCACAGCTTCCTTATCCATTCATCTGCTGATGGGCATCTAGGTTGCTTCCATGTCCTGGCTATTATAAACAGTGCTGCGATGAACACTGGGGTGCACGTGTCTCTTTCAGATCTGGTTTCCTCAGTGTGTATGCCCAGAAGTGGGATTGCTGGGTCATATGGCAGTTCTATTTCCAGTTTTTTAAGAAATCTCCACACTGTTTTCCATAGTGGCTGTACTAGTTTGCATTCCCACCAACAGTGTAAGAGGGTTCCCTTTTCTCCACACCCTCTCCAGCATTTATTGCTTGTAGACTTTTGGATAGCAGCCATTCTGACTGGCGTGTAATGGTACCTCATTGTGGTTTTGATTTGCATTTCTCTAATAATGAGTGATGTTGAGCATCTTTTCATGTGTTTGTTAGCCATCTGTATGTCTTCTTTGGAGAAATGTCTGTTTAGTTCTTTGGCCCATTTTTTGATTGGGTCATTTATTTTTCTGGAATTGAGCTGCAGGAGTTGCTTGTATATTTTTGAGATTAATCCTTTGTCTGTTTCTTCATTTGCTATTATTTTCTCCCAATCTGAGGGCTATCTTTTCACCTTACTTATAGTTTCCTTTGTAGTGCAAAAGCTTTTAAGTTTCATTAGGTCCCATTTGTTTAGTTTTGCTTTTATTTCCAATATTCTGGGAGGTGGGTCATAGAGGATCTTGCTGTGATTTATGTCGGAGAGTGTTTTGCCTATGTTCTCCTCTAGGAGTTTTATAGTTTCTGGTCTTACATTTAGATCTTTAATCCATTTTGAGTTTATTTTTGTTTATGGTGTTAGAAAGTGTTCTAGTTTCATTCTTTTACAAGTGGTTGACCAGTTTTCCCAGCACCACTTGTTAAAGAGGTTGTCTTTTTTCCATTGTATATCCTTGCCTCCTTTGTCAAAGATAAGGTGTCCATAGGTTCGTGGATTTATCTCTGGGCTTTCTATTCTGTTCCATTGATCTATATTTCTGTCTTTGTGCCAGTACCATGATATCTAGAATGGTGAATTCTTTCCAGAAGGTTGATTTACTTTGCCCACATCCATCAGAGTGATCACTATATGGCAGCTATAGAACTACAAAATGTATTTCTTGTATAATAAGACTTGAAAGTCAAAATTACTCCTCAGTTCATGGGCTGCAGAATGGATGTTGTGTTAGTAGGCATGAAAACAACATTAATCTCATTATATATGTCTATCAGAGCTCCTGGATAACAAGGTGGATTGTCAATGAGCAGCAATATTTTGAAAGAAATCTCTTTTTCTGAGCAATAGGTCTCGACTGTGGGCTTGAAATATATCAGTAATCCATGTTATAAGCAGATATACTGTCACCTAGAATAAATGAAACACCTATTGTTTCATTTATAGATCACAGCAGAGTAGTTTTAGCATAATTCTTAAGGGTCTAGAATTTGCAGAATAGTAAATGAGCACTAGCTTCAATTTAGAGTCACCAGCTGCATTATCCCCTAACAAGAGAGTCAACCTGTCCTTTTAAGCTTCGAAGCCAGGCATAGACTTTTTCTCTCAAGCTATGAATGTCCTAGACAGCATCTTCTTCCAATATATGGCTGTTTCATCTATAACAATCTATTGTGGGCAAATCTGAGCCCACAAGTCACATGTGCAAGAGATAGCATTTTATTTTTTGGAATTCAGCTCATTATCTGTTTAAAGCTTTCATTCAAAAACTAAATCTCACGCAATACAAGGCTCTGCAGCCACCCCCAACCACCTCCCCTCCACTGGAGTGAGGAGGAAACTAAGGCAGGATTAGTAACAGTTCCCCAAGTAGCCACAGCAGAGCCAGAAATGAAAGGAAAATTAGGTAATGTTGATCTTGTGTTCACTTAAAATTTTGACATTTTGTTCACTGTGCATGTTTACATTAATTTTGAGCTTTCACACATTGCATTAAAATATTATTTATTAATATCTTGACTACTGAGTTCTTTGGTACCCCGTTAAATTTTGTACCAAGGTGGATGACTCATGTTTCACCCTTGTCTCAACCTTATTCTTTCACCCTGAGATCAAGTCTCATCTCCAGAAGCTTATATAGTTGTGAAGGGTAGAGAGAGTGGGCTGGAGACGTGAAGTTGTCATCCATCAACACAAACTTTCTTTGAGATGCATATTTTTACCTGGTTCAAGGTTATTAAACTACGTAAGTTTCTGGCAGGTCATCTGGCCTCAGTTTCAAGACCCTTCAAAACTGGCCCTTATTCCATCACTCTCATGCCCAGGCCAAGTTTCCCAGAAAATACCCATCTGCAATCCCATAGCACTCTGGGGTTTCAGATCAATTATTAGTGTTGTCTGAGATACTTAAACCACTTCTGCCTTGCTCTGACATTCAGAGAAGTAGTTCAACTCTTCTGCATGACACAAAAAGATAGGCAAGAGCCCTGGAAGGTTGACCAAGGACCATTTTCTTGGACATATCACACTACAAATTTTACACTTGATGTGTAATTGCAGAAGATGTCCAGTCCTTGACAGTCCATCTTACTTTCCCAGGTTCCACCTGGAAATGGAGGCACAGGTCCTAAGGGTGCTGATTTTAACAACCAACTCTCCAGGGTAGGATGAAAGAGCATTTGTCAATTTCCAGAAAGGAAAACTCTCACTGGGTCTGATATCAAGTTATCTGTGTGATACCAACAAGCTCACACCACTCCTAAAAATGTGACAACTGGCTCTCAGAAGTGGAGACAAGGGAGACCCAGCACA
Source organism: Cervus canadensis (assembly GCF_019320065.1). Taxonomy (NCBI): domain Eukaryota; kingdom Metazoa; phylum Chordata; class Mammalia; order Artiodactyla; family Cervidae; genus Cervus; species Cervus canadensis. The sequence continues at coordinate 17,281,113 of NC_057412.1, forward strand.
CTACAGCACAGGTCTCCTCGATTTCAGAGCCCTCAATACTATCCGTCTAGTGAAAGCCATGGTTTTTCCAGTAGTCATGGATGGATGTGAAAGTTGGACCATAAAGAAGGCTGAGCACCAAAGAACTCATACTTTCGAACAGTGGTGCTAGAGAAGAGTATTGAGAGTCCCTTGGACAGTAAGGAGATCAAACCAGTCAATCCCAAAGGAAGTCAGCCCTGAATATTCATTGGAAGGACTGATGCTGAAGCTCCAATACATTGGTCACTTGATGCAAAGAGCCAACTCATTGGAAAAGACCCTATGAAAGATTGAGGGCAGGAGGAGAAGGGGACAACAGAGGATGAGATGGTTGGATGGCATCACTGACTCAATGGACATGAGTTTAAGCAAACTCCAGGAGATGGTGAAGGACAGGGAAGCCTGAGGTGCTGCCGGCCATGGGGTCACACAGAGATGGGCACAACTTAGTGACTAAACAATAATCCTATCTGAGATCTTTGTCATTTGGAGGTGGAGGGCAAGGAAGGCAAAAAAGCAAGTGCTAGCCTCCAGTTTTCAGTGACAGCCTCATATCTAATCCCTTGTTTGCCTTCTCACTCTCTTTCTTCTCTGGCCAAGAAAATGAGGAGCAGAAAACAACCCTTTATCTAGTTTTCCAAATCCATTGACTACTGGAAACAGAAATAGATTAGCCAAGAACGTACCTCTTTTGTAATCTGATTTATCTGTTTGTCCCTTCCCTACAGCAATGTAGTCAGAATGTCTAACTGTTGAAATGGAGGAAACTGGATTTAGGAAATCTTAAAAAAAAAAAAAAAAAGGTATCAATTTAAATCTCAATATATATTATTCCACCATGCAGTCAAAATAATCTCCAAAAGATAAGTGAAATAATAATCTCTTACTTAATAACTTATCATTTACTTGATCATGTTGACCTTAAACAGACTGCCAGATATTTCTCCAACAAAGGTGGCTTTTATCAAGATCAGCAGAGAATTGCACTTTGGGACGTAGGGCCAAGGTGAGCCACAGGCAAGAATCCATGTGGCAAGGGAACTTTTAAAGAGGGGAAAAGAAAGCTGGGAGGGCTATGTGTGTGTGTGTGTGTGTGTGCTCAGCTGTGTCCGACCCATCGAGAACCCATGGACTGCAGCTTGCCAGGCTCCTCTGTCTATGGAATTTTCCAGACAAGAACACTGGAGTGGGTTGCCATTTTCTACTCCAGGGGATCTTCCTGACCAAGGGATCAAACCTGTGTCTCTTGTGTCTCCTGTATTGGCAGGCAGATTCTTTACCACTGGCGCCATGTGGGAAGCCTGGGAGGGCTATGATATACAAATAATCCATGGTTTTTCACTGGCTAAGTCCTTGTCAGGGAAGAAGAGAAGTCTTTTTTCATTCTATTGGGCTCTGCTATCATCACAGGCAGGAGAACTCCCTCTTCTGCTCTCTCAACTCTGTTTAATCAAGGTTTCTGTTTAGCAATCTTCTTCATGTGACACAGATTTATAGCATGCTATTACAAGCTCATTAAGTGTCAGAGTCTGTGAGGTACTAAATATATAAAGTTGGGTATTCCTGGTTAATCTTGAGTTCACAAATCTCACAGTCTGTACAGTATTTAATTTTAAATATACAAGATATACATATTACAATAAATTATATATATAAATATATAAACAACATGCATACCTACATAATAAATACATATACATACTATTTTATCACACATATCTGTAGTGTACATAAACTTAGGTGTTAAAACAAAATCAAACAAATAAAAGAAAATGATTTATTGTAAAAATCACCTTTACAGAGGGGTAGGGGAGAGTTTTGTGCTCAGGAAGAGCCTTTTAGATGTTGGCAATATTCTATTTCTTGACCTGAGTGGTACTTACATTGAGGTTCCTTGATTGGTACCATATATTTATAGTTTCATGTTCTTTTTATTACCTTATTTTCCTATTTTAAATGCCCCCTAGTGGTTTTGGTAGTTGACTATGTCAAGAATTTTTCTTTTTATAGCTCGTATTTTTAGTCCTAAGCATAGTCATTTTCTAGGTTTCCCAGCAAGTTGAGTTTTTAATATTCCTGAGGGTGGTTGTTTAGAGACAGTTATCTTTGAGTTTTTTTCTCCTCAGAACTATATACATTTAGCCCTTATTTTCTTTTCTTAACAGAATGGATATGTTCTATCCTTCTCACCAATAGGATGCTAAATTAATTTATGCTGGGATCAGTTTTCAAGATGGCCCAGGCTTGAACAAAAAGGTACTTTCTAGTGCATGAATTTTCAAAAACTCTAGGGTATGTGAAGTGACCAGTACACTGAAGACAGGCAATGGTCCTGCCTTTTGGGAGGCTGAGGCCTGAGGCTGGAACGTCAACTCAGATCTGTGAATAGAGGAAGCTTGGACCAGCAAGAACCATCAGTGATGCCAAGAATTAGGCGCCACCTGGGAAGCTGAGGATATTCCATAAATTAAAAGGGAGCAACAGAAGGAAAAATCTGTCCAAATTTCTCAAGGTTTCTGACCAGAGAGCACCGCCTACATGTTCAAAAGGCTCACAGCAGTTTAGAATTACTATTAGCTCATACTCAGCTACTTACTAGTAATGTGCAACTCACTCCACCTCTGAGCTTGCTGCCTCACCAGTAAAAAAGGGAATAATAACAGTAACTACTTCAGAGAACTTTTACATAGAACTGATCACGTATGTTGAGCACTTGGTACATATAAGGGTACCGGATTATAGCAATATATTCATTTTAACAAAATTACACAGTAAAACAATTTGGATGTTAGATTTATTTTGTTGGCATTTTACTGTGGAAACTCCCTAGAAGACAATACTGTATTTATTACCCAGGGGGAGATGTTTCGTGTATACCTTAAGGTTGTCTAATACTAAAAGAAAGAAGGAATTATAACTGATTGGCAGATTCCATCTAGAACATACCATCTGCAATATTTATGTCAAGAAAAATAATTAAGCATAAAAAATGTTATCTTTAAATTGCTCTGAGCGCACATTCCAACATATATTTCTAAAAATCCACAGAAATTCTCAAGCCCCATGTGCAGAAGACATAGGGAACTTTCATCTTTTATTATTCTGCCTGTGCTTTCAGGTCTCATGCCTTCAGCAAAGCTTTTAAAATAACCTCTCATAAAAAGCTTCACAACTCACAAGGACAGTAGAGAGGTCATAGGGCCATCAATTAAGTGACAAGAACTAAGTCTCAGAAACCTTCTTTCAGTCCTTGAGCTAGACTAACTTCACTCTAACTCTCAACAATTGGTGTATCCAGGCTCCATGGATTTTGCTACCTAATTTTCCAAAATAACAGTTGAGGTGAATTGTAAAACTACTGATACTTCATCCCTGACTCGTATGCTCTCACCTAGAAAGCCGCCCAGGGCATGCCCCAGTCCTCACTATCACCAAATGGGAATTCAATTCCCTTCACTATAGCTCCTTTTCTGTCCTCCTTGGTCTCTTCAAACTATACTCACACTCCTCCCATCCAGACCCTGAGCATTAGTTCCAGGGATTCCATATCTTCACACAATATTTCAAATTTTATGTGATTCCAGTGAGCGACTTCACTTTCACTTTTCACTTTCATGCATTGGAGAAGGAAATGGCAATTTTCTTGCCTGGAGAATCCCAGGGATGGGCGAGCCTGGTGGGCTGCCATCTATGGGGTCACATAGAGTCGGACACGACTGAAGCGACTTAGCAGCAGCAGCAGCAGTGTAAGAAAATGCTGGAAGGACTTCACTCGTGGTCCAGTGGCTAAGACTCCAGGCTCCCAATGCAGGGGGTCCAGTTTGATTCTTGGTTGGGGAACTAGATCCCACATGAGTCTGCATGCTATAACTAAAGATCCTGCATGCCACAAATAAGACCCAGCTCAGTCAAATTAATAAATGAATATAAATATTAAAAAAAGAAAACAGTAGCACTCTCCTCCAATTACTGCCACTGTCTTATGACCCCCTTCCCCATTTATTTACCTTATTAATAAACTAAATAATCCCCCCAATTTAAAAATAATTCCTTTCATCAATCAATCAACCAATGTTATTTCATTACCCCAATCAATCAACCACTGACCCAATCAACAACTGCTGCTTCATTACCTCACTATGGTTCTTAGGTCCTTACTGTTTTACTTACTGCCCCTCTTCACCCCTCAGTCCTAACTCGTTTCTCCTCACTCAGTTGCCACCAGAAGGAACCTAGACTGCCTCAGTGCTCATATCACACCACCCTTTGTTTCTTTATCCTTATCCCAATACATCTGTTGAATGTTTCCTGTTCAGTGTTAATGCTCTTTAGGGCTACTAATCCTGTAAGATATTTTGAGGCCCGTGGGGCAGGATCTCGTCTGCCTGGTCCACTGCTTTGTACCAGCACCTAACCCAGTGCCTGACACGCAGTGAGTCAGAAACAGGGAAGCGTCTAAAATGTTATCCTACTTGAAAGCCACTAAGTCGGTCAGCACAATTTCATTCATGCTGATAGAAGACATGAGCCTCTGGGTCAGAAATGAAGGACAGCTTACTAATCACAACAGAAGCAGTGGCCAGAACACTGGCACTTCTGCCCCAGTTCCCTGAGCCGACCCCAGTCCTGTAGGGTGACAGCAGAGGCCTCAGATGATAGCTGCACTCACAGCTGGGTTGTGGTACAAGACATGAACCCTGAGTGCAGAGAACCCAAAGGGTGGTACAATGACAGTAAGAGCGTCTGTCCTTCACTCCAGAGGGAGACTCGATGTCTGCTTTCCAAGGCCATTCCCTATATGAACATCCATGGAAGCATATTCTGGGACAAAGGGCAGACAGTGCCTCTCTTGTAAGACGTGCAGGAACACAAGAGACCCATGAAAAACTGACTGCCAACAAGCACAGGATCAGAAAATATTTGTTGACTGAATTAATAAATAAACTAGAGCATCAGTTGAGCATCCATGGTGGAATTAAAAATATAAAATAAAAAATAAATAAGTAAAATAAATTTTTAAAAAATAATAAAATAAGAAGTCTCCTTTTTTCATTCCCAAAGCCCCTTCCTTACCCAGTGGTTGGCAAAGATTAACAACCAACCCTTGGTTTTGTAGCATTTCTCAATTCTATTGGGAAAAACATTCCCACCATGACCAATTACAAGCTGATGTCACTGAATGCAGAGTTGTTAGAGATACCTAGCAACACACCATTATCTGGTATTTCCACCATATAAATACAGAAAACATAAACACCTCAACAGGTGATTTTACTATTATTAGTAATGAAATAAAATTGTAATAAAATAATTATGGAGTGATGAGTTTTGAGCATAATATTACCATTGTTGTTGTTTAGTTGCTAAGCTGGGTCTGACTCCTTGTGACCCCATGGACTGCAGCACACCAGGCTTCCCTGTCCTTCACTATCTCCCGGAATTCACTCAAATTCATATCCATTGAGTCAGTATGCTATCCAACTATCTCATCCTCTGCCACCCACTTCTCCTTTTGCCTTCAATTGTTCCAGCATCAGGGTCCTTTCCAATGAGTTGGCTCTTCACATCAGGTGGCCAAAGGATTGGAGCTTCAGTTTCAGCATCAGTCCTTCCAATGAATATTCAGGACTGATTTCCTTTAGGATTGACTGGTTTGATCTCTTGCTGTCCAAGGGACCCTCAAGAGTCTTCTCCAGCACTACAATTCAAAAGCATCAGTTCTTGGGTGCTCAGCCTTCTTTACGTCCAACTCTCACACCCATACATGACTACTGGAAAAACCATAGCTTTGACTATACAGACCTTTGCTGGCAAAGTGATATCTCTGGTTTTCAGTTTGCTGTCTAAGTTTGTCATAGCTTTCCTTCCAAGGAGCAAGTGTCTTTTAATTTCATGGCTGCAATCAAATTCTTGAAAATGCAACACTTGGCTCTTGTGAGTGGGCATGACTGAGCTCCAGTATACCATAGCCTGTACCGTTGTTCTCTCCTATCTGTCCACGTCTTTGGTATCACTCTGGCTCCTCCAGGCCTTTTATGGACCTTATTTCCAGATCTGCTGTTTCTCTCAATCCAGGCTCCTCACCCTGCTCCTCAAGGCTGAGCTCAGCCACACATCCTTTACCACCCCCACCTGGCCCCATTCCCAAAAACATTCCTCACCACGCCCAGCCTCTCTCCCACCAACACACACCATGCCAGCCCATGGAAGCCTCCCCCACTGCCTCTGGGGAGGGGTCCAGAGATTCCAGACAGCTTCCCTCAGCAATCAAGACCATAGCTGAGGAGGTCGGCCCTGAACTCCCAAGTCATAATTTCCAAGGCATTTTCTCACGGAATCATTGTCACAATATTTAGTTAGGCTCTTTTGGTGTTATTTTTTAAGTACCTCATGTATTCTAACAGGGATTTATAAGCAAATCAGATGTGCTGATCTCCTTACAAGAAAGATGCATTTAGACTTCCAAACTTAGAAGGGAACTTTGGAAACATATTCAAATAGAAGACTACTTGACACGTATTTATATACTTTTGATTTATAGAACTATGTCCACCAGAGGGCAGCAAACATTTTTATATGTGAATAACATTTACTCAATGAAGAAATTGAAAGCAAACCTGTATTGCTACTGCTACTGCTAAGTCACTTCAGTCGTGTCCGACTCTGTGTGACCCCATAGACGGCAGACCATCAGGCTCCCCCGTCCCTGGGATTCTCCAGGCAAGAACACTGGAGTGGGTTACCATTTCCTTCTCCAATGCATGAAAGTGAAAAGTGAAAGTGAAGTCGCTCAGTCGTGTCCGACTCTTAGTGACCCTGTGGACCGCAGCCTACCAGGCTCCTCCGTCCATGGGATTTTCCAGGCAAGAGTACTGGAGTGGGTTGCCAGTGCCTTCTCCGTGAAACCTGTATTATTCCTTGCTAAATAGAAAACCATTAGGTCCTAGACAATTTAATGTGGCAATAAATAACTAGGAGACTTTATTTCTTAAGACAAAAAAAAAAAACTCATGAATACATGAATATTCCTATTGACTTTTGAGAATTTCAACATTATAAAGAAATATCTTAAGGCTCAAATTTTATTTTTTACTTCAAAGTCTCAAACCAGTAGTCCACTTTATTCTCCTATTTTTGCTCTCCATGATATCAGTTACCTTCAGTCAACTGCAGTCTGAAAATATTAAATGGAAAGTTACAGAAAAAAAATTCATAAGTGTTAAATGGCGGTCATTCTGAGCAGCACAATGAAATCTCTCACCATCCTGCACAGGATGGGAGTCATCCCTGTGTCCAGGTATCCACACTGTATACACTACCTGACCATTGCCGTTTGCTGTCTAGTCACTCCCTCAAGTCCAACTCTTCTGCAATCCCATGGACTGGAGCCCACCAGGCTGTGGAATTCTCCAGGCGAGAACAGTGGAGCAGCTTGTCATTTCCTCCTCCAGGAGATCTTCCCAATGCAGGGAGTGAACCTGCATTTCTGTGTCTCCTGCAATGGCAGGCTGGTTCTTTGCCACTGAGCCATGGAGAAGCCCCACTGGCCCATTAGAAGAGGAAAAACCATAGTGTACATATACATGATTTGGTACCATCCACGGTTTCAGGCTGGACTATCCACTGGAGGTCTCGGATATCCCATGGAGAAGGTGGGACTACAGTATTAACTTTCTTAGTAGTTGAATCTCGAGCTGGTTACTCACGGATCCATTCAACATTTATTTTTTTGCACACTTCTCACATTGAAAACACTGTTAGCAGTCACCACTTCTGAGGCATAACTTGAGGAATACAAAAATGATTGCCGGTCTGTATTAGTCAGAGCTCTCCAAAGAAACAGAAACAGCAGAAGTCACATATGTGTGTAAAGAGATTTTTTGTAAAGAACTGGCTCATGCAATTACGGAGACTGGAAGTCTGAAACCTGTAGGGCAGGCTGGCAGGCTGGAAATTCAGGCAGGAAGTGATGCTGCGGTCTCGAGGCAGAATTTCTACTCTAGGAAACCTCAGGTTTTGCTCTTAAGCCCTTCAACTGACTGGGTGAGGCCCATCTACATTATCAGACCTAATGTCTCTTACATAAAAGAAGCTATTCACCACATCTACAAAATGCCTTCACTACAACACCTAGTTTCGAGTTTAATTAAGTAACTGGTTAGAATAGACTTGCAAAGTTGACCAATAAAACTAACCATCATATTGCTCCAAAACATTTCCCCTATCCAAGTGCCATGTTCTAAAATGTCATCCTTGGAAAATCATGCTTTGAGTCATAGATTTCTCCTCTCAGATATCATCTTCTAAAATGCATAAATCCTTGGTAGGTTAATACACCTACTTAGACATTAATGGGCCTCTGCCAGATTGTCACATATGTTTCTCCAGACAGAAGAAAGTCTGTGGCATTCTGAAAGCACTGTGCGGCAGGAGGTTCTGCTATGCTAAAAGGGAAGCTGCGATGTACCATCAACAACCACCAGTATCCTAATTTTACACACAATTTTCCCTCCCCAAAAGAGCTGGTATTTTTGGTATGTTGTAAGAAACTACATTTTGTTGTTTTTAGAAATTGCACCCACCTTGTAACCCAGCAACTAAACAACTATATCATGATGTTTCACTCTCTCTTGTTCACGGTGCTATGCAAGTTTCAGTTCAAAATGCTTTGCTTATTGTACTTCAATAAAAAGATTCACAAAAAGAATGGATAAGCTGACTCCAGTGATGAAGAAACAAGAGACAAACCCAAAATGGGAAACATTCCACTAAAAAGGGAAGAGTGTGTTCTTAGTGTGTTCTATAGAACTGTCAATATCATAAAGCACAGAAATTTAAAGGCAAAGATTGAAGGACACAAAAGAGATATTACAAGTAAAGTCCATACATCCCCCTAAACTGGACACTGTACCAGAGAGGAAAAAAAAAAAAAACTGCTGTGAAGGACAGTGGTCAATTCACATACTGGAACATAGCCAGTGAATTTATGAATAGAGGTTAGCGTTATTTTGCTTTCGTCTTTAGTTTGATGACTATGCTATGATTATTTGGGAGAACATCATTCTTAAGAGGAGACTGGGTTCAGAAAAAAAATCAACAATCCACATATATGTAAAGAAAGAGCAAGAGACAAAGGAAATGGAACAAACTGTAGGTGAACCAGCGTTAGGGGCATACAGCTGTTCTTTGTGCTGTTCTTACAATCGTTATTTCTTGCTGTTAGTTCCAAATTAAAACATTTGTTCAAAGTTTATCAGAATTAGCTATGCTCCTTTGTAAGAAATTTACTCACATGCCTTAAAGTGATAGTAACATGCTTTGAGAAATCAACTCATCAGGACTCTTTCTAGCTCACATCTCATCACAGTTCAGAATGAATGGTGATGGATGAGGGGCTTCTTCCTATGCCCAAGAATCGGGACCAGGACCCTTTCCATCAGAGACCCGGACCCTTTCCATCAGAGACCCTATCCTCTTTTGGTCCCTAAGAGTCTTTTCCAATCAGCCAGGGAATAAAAGAGGAATACACATGGAAGTTTCTCTGTAGTCTTGAAATGGCCCCATCATTCCTGCTCACTTGTCACTGCCCAGAACACTCACCTGGCAACAAATACCTAAAGGGAGTCTAGAAATGTGGGTCACCTGTGGGGTCAGGAAGAAGATAATACAGGAGTTGGGGGATACTAGCATCTGCCAAAATTAGTATCTTACTTGGGGGATTTGGGGGCACAAGTGAAAAAAAAAAAGCAGAGAGAAGAAATGACCCCTTCTGAGAAAAGCAAGCACATAAAATTACCTTGCAATCAGAAAACAAATCTTGAAATCAAAACCATGTCTCTCTCTCAGACCTTTTCTCCTCATAGAGGACAAACAGTCAAGGTGGTGTAGAGTTGAAACTGGAGGGAACTTAATACCGTAAACTGAGTTTTAAGTTTTAAGAACTAAGTTTTAAGAAACAGCCACGAACGTTATTCTATATGTGCACCACAGTATTAACAGTAGAAATACAGGGCCATGATACCTGTGAAAGCTAAGAGGAAGCTCAGGGATGATGCACAAGCCTGGGATGGGTTTCTCGGTGTGGAGAATTTACTCCTCCCATCTGCCTGTCCATTCCCCTCTCCCACATCCTTCTCCTTCCAGGAAATTTCCAATTGTGTCTCTTTCATGAAATCTCTGCTCCAGCTCACATTCATTTCTTTCAATTGCCTCTCTAGCTAATACGAAGTGTTTTAGACTGTGACAATTCTTTCTCTGTGTTTAGAATTCAAGATTCAGGAAAATATAGGTGGTCTTTATTTTGTATACCTTACACCTAGTCCAGTGTTGGGCCCATATAAAGGGATGAATAAATATGTCACTTGATTTGCTTCCATTTCTGGTATTGGGTAAAAGGGGTATCTCCTTAGCATGCACAGATCTTAGTTGGGAATAGGGAACGTATGAGTTCTCCTCCAGCATATTCTTAAACAAGGACTGAGTGTGTGCTTAGTCATTCGGTTGTGTCTGACTCTTTCTGATCCTACGGACTCTAGCCCGCCAGGCTCCTCTGTCCATGGAATTTATTAGGCAAGAATACTGGAGTGGGTTGCCATTTCCTTCTGCAGGGGATCTTCCCAACCCAGGGATCAAACCTCATCTCTTAGGTCTCCTGCATTGGCAGGTGGGTCCTTCACCACTAACACCACCTGAGAAGCCCCGAAACAAGGAACAGTCACACTTAATAAGTGATTGAGACAAGTCACACTTAATAAGTGATTGAGACAAGTCACACTTAATAAATGATCAAGTCACACTTAATAAGTGATCTCTTTGAATAAAGTGCAAAAGAAATTCTTTTTAATCACGTTCACTTCCCCCCCGCTCCCTTAAATGCCTCAGGAAGACCTTGGTGATCTAGAGAAAAGATGGGTATGGTCTAGGATCCCAGGCTAGAAATGAGCATGGGAAAGCCAGCAGTCTGTACAAAGGACTGATTTCTAGGATTTCCTCTTCTGGGCCCCCAGTGCAGACAACTGTTTCGGCAGTGTCTTCCTAGTCCAGTCATCTACAACATGTGAAGCAAGCTTTAACTAAAGAACTTTGTGACAATAAAAATGTTAATTTAGATGGAAAGGATCCACATTGTAAAAATTTTTAAATGACATTTTACTACATAGTTTACTACTAATAATACTAATATAACCATAATGATATAATGAATACAGATAACAAATGGCATACAAAGAATTCTAAAATTAATTTCCAATATTTTTCTCAACATGTCTTGGAAGAAAATCCACAGTCAAGGATGATCAAAAGAATCACTGCTAACGGGGTTCAATCCAGGTCCAAGCCCTCTTGTCTCCTGCTTATCCAATTTCTACATCCCTTTGGTTGAGAGCCACACACTATTGGTGGTTGTACAGGTGTGCACCACAAGTAACTTCCTTCTAGCAGAATTGTTGCTCTTACTGTCTGCTCATGGGCTTGCTCAACATTCCATTTAGTATCTGCTCTTAATAGTTATGCTGTTAATGTGGGTATTTTCACTGCTCTCCCCTAAACGTACACAAGGCCTTCCTTCTGCCACTTGTTTCTCTTTTAAGCAGTCCACGTCCCATGGGGAGCACCCACTTCGGGTATACTCCATGTTCAGGTGATGGAGAGAGCTCTATTTTCTTCACATTTGAAGAGGAAGAAAAGCTACTTAATGAGAGCAGAATTGAAGACATTCCCTCCAGGGAAATAACAGGGATGCCATGCCTACTGCCCCTGAAATAGGATCAACTTTCAACCCAGAAGTTTCAGCTCAAGGGGATTTAACTCTATCATGCTCTGTATCAGATGGGCAACATTCAGTTCAGTTCAGTCGCTCAGTCGTGTCCGACTCTTTGCGACCCCATGAATCGCAGCATGCCAGGCCTCCCTGTCCATCACCAACTCCCGGAGTTTACTCAAACTCATGTCCATCGAGTTGGTGATGCCATCCAGCCATCTCATCCTCTGTCTTCCCCTTCTCCTCCTGCCCCCAATCCCTCCCAGCATCAGGGTCTTTTCCAATGAGTCAACTCTTTGCATGAGGTGGCCAAAGTATTGGAATTTCAGCTTCAGCATCAGTCCTTCCAATGAACACCCAGGACTGATCTCCTTTAGGATGGACTGGTTGGATCTCCTTGAAGTCCAAGAGACTCTCAAGAGTCTTCTCCAACACCACAGTTCAAAAGCATCAATTTTTCAGCACTCAGCTTTCTTCACAGTCCAACTCTCACATCCATACATGACCACTGGAAAAACCATAGCCTTGACCAGATGGACCTTTGTTGGCAAAGTAATGTCTCTGCTTTTTAATATGCTGTCTAGGTTGGTCATAACTTTCCTTCCAAGGGGTAAGCGTCTTTCAATTTCATAGCTGCAATCACCATCTGCAGTGATTTTGGAGCCCCCAAAAATAAAGTCTGACACTGTTTCCACACTCTCCTCATCTATTTCCCATGAGGTGATGGGACCAGATGCCATGATCTTAGTTTTCTGAATGTTGAGCTTTAAGCCAAATTTTTCACTCTCCTCTTTCACTTTCTCGGCAACATTAGTATGTGTTATAATTTTCAATATTTCTATGGGCAATCTAGTAAAGTATCATTGAAAAAAATTACTTTCTGAGTGTGTCGTATGTGTGTTTGCTCAGTCATGTCTGACCCTCTGCAACTCCATGAATTGTAGCCCACCAGGCTCCTCTGTCCATGGAATTTTCCAGGCAAGAATACTGGAGTGGGTTGCCATTTTCTACTTCAGGGAATCTTCCTGACCCAGGGGTTGACATGTCTTCTACATTGGCAGGAGGATTCTTAAATAACCCATAGATTTTCATTGGCGAAGTTCTCGTCAGGAAAAAGAAGTCTTTCTTCTTCCTGTTGAGCTCTGCTATCATCACAGTACTTGAGCGCTCCCCCTTCTGGTCTCCCAAACCTATTCAATTGAGGTTTCTATTTATTAATTGTTTAAATTTACAATATCATGAATTTTTGAAAAGATATACACAGGTATTGACTATGGTGCATGCTAAGTCGCTTCAGTCATTCTGACTCTTTGCAACCCTATGGATTGTAGCCTGCCAGGTTCCTCTACCCATGGGATTTTCCAGGCAAGCATACTGGAGTAGGTTGCCATTTCCTACTCCAGGAGATCTTCTGACCCATGGATCAATCGTGTCTCTTAAGTCTCCTGCATTGGCAGGCAGGTTCTTTACCACTAGTGCCACCTGGGAAGCCCCTTGACTATGGCAAATGAGTTTAAATTACCTTTTAAATAATATATTTCATGATGAGAATCACACTGTATAATGAGCTATAATTACAATTCATCATTCAAATAAAGAAATTTAGCTCCTTTGATACCACCTAATCAAGATCAATAGTGAATTTCTCACTGGCTTTATTTTCACTGTTGTCAAAACTGACAAATGCAATAGTACATGCATTAAAGAATTTAGCAAACGTGCAGTCAGAATTTTGTCTCAGAGTTAAGTTTTATGAGTCATTTTGATCAAGGGTTCCTCTGCTTTTAAGAGCCTAAGTTTCTAACACAATCATGGTGTGCTACTATCAGATGTGATCCACTGTGATGGTCAGAGTTGTCCAAAGAAATAGAATCAATCAGTTCAGTTCAGTTCAGACACCCAGTCGTGTCCGACTCTTTGCTACCCCATGGACTGCAGCATGCCAGGCTTCCCTGTCCATCACCAACTCCTGGAGTTTACTCAAACTCAAGCCCATTGAGTCAGTGATGCCATCCAACCAACTCATCCTCTGTCGTCCCCTTCTCCTCCTGCCTTCAATCTTTCCCAGCATCAGGGTCTTGTCAAATGAGTCAGCTCTTCACATCAGGTGGCCAAAGTACTGGCGCTTCAGCTTCAGCATCAGTCCTTCCAATGAATATTCAGGACTGATTTCCTTAGCATGGACTGGTTGGATCTCCTTTTGGTCCAAGGGATTCTCAAGAGTCTCTTCCAACACCATAGTTCAAAAGCATCAATTCGTTGGTGCACAGCTTTCTTTATAGTCCAACTCTCACATCCATACATGACTACTGGAAAAACCATAGCTTTGACTAGATGGACCTTTGTTGGCAAAGTAATGTCTCTGCTTTTTAATATGCTGTCTAGGTTAGTCATAACTTTCCTTCCAAGGAGCAAGCATCTTTTAATTTCATGGCTGCTGTCACCATCTGCAGTGATTTTGGAGCCCAGTAAAATAAAGTCTGTCACTCCACTGTTTCCCCATCTATTTGCCATAAAGTGATGGGACCAGATGCGGTGATCTTAGTTTTCTGAATGTTCCATTTTAAGTCAACTTTTTCACTCTTTTCTTTCACTTTCATCAAGAGGTTGTTTAGTTCTTCTTTGCTTTCTGTCATAAGGGTGGTGTCATCTGCATAGCTGAGGTTATTTATATTTTTCCCAGAAATTTTGATTCCAGTTTGTGCTGCATCCAGCCCAGCATTTCTCATGATGTACTCTGCATATAAGTTAAATAAGCAGGGTGACAATATACAGCCTTGATATACTCCTTTCCCGATTTGGAACCAGTCTGTTGTTCCATGTCCAGTTCTAACTGTTGCTTCTTGACCTGCATACAGATTTCTCAGGAGGCAGGTCAGGTGGTCTGGTATTTCCATCTCTTTAAGAATTTTGCACAGTTTGCTGTGATCCACACAGTCGAAGGCTTTGGCATAGTCAATAAAGCAGAAGTAGATGTTTTTCAGAACTCTCTTGCTTTTTGATGACCCAACGGATGTTGGCAATTTGATACATGTACATATTAAGAGGGGCTTTTCAGACGGTACTAGTGGTAAAGAATCTGCCTATCAATGCTGGAGACGTCAAAGATGAGGGTTCGATCCCTGGGTTAGGAAGATCTCCTGGAGGAGGGCACAGCAACCCACTAAAATATTCTTGTTTGTAGAATTGCATGGACAGAGGAACCTGGTGGGCTACAGTCCACAGGGTTACAAAAAGTCAGACACCACTGGAGTGATTTAGCACACATGCATGCATATATAAGGAGACCTATCTAAGAAACTGGCTCAGATGACTATGCAGGTTAAAACTCCCAAGATTTGCGGTCAGCAGATGGTGTAATTTCCAACCTGAAACGAGGCAGCATTCAGAACCAGGAAAAGTCAATATTTCAATTTGTTTCTGAAAGCAGGAAAGGACCAGTGTCCCAGTCCAAAGCTGTGAGGCAGGAGCTCCCTCTTACTCCACCGTGTTATTCTAGTTCTGTCTTACTTGGCGGAGGCCCAGCCACCTTAGGAAGTCTTCTCATTCAAATGTAATCTCATCCAGACAACCCAGAGTAATGACTGGCCAAGTGTCTGGGCACCCTACTGACCAAACCAAGTTAACACAAAGAAGTAACCATCACATCCAAATATACAAAACATTTGTGAAAGATATAAGACAGATATAAGATAAACACAATAGTGGTAAACAATGACAAAGTGATATATGATTAAGTACTAATTTGAATGATAATGCCTATAATTCCTATGGAATTTTAGAAAGGAAGCAATTCCTGATTTATTTTATAACAAGTGTGTTTTCATTTGTTTACAGGTGATTAAGGGGCTTCCTCCTTGGTGGCTCAGATGATAAAGAATCTGCCTGCAATGTAGGAGATCTGGGTTTGATCCCTGGGTTGGGAAGAGACTCTGGAGAAGGGAATGGCTACCCACTCCAGCATTCTTGCTTGGAAAATCCCATGGACAGAGGAGTCTGGCAGGCTACAGTCCATGGAGTTCCAAAGAGTTGGACATGACTGAGTAACTGAGCAACCAAGCTGACACACAGATTAAGTCCAAAGAACTAAAAGGTAAATAAGGGCTGATTGTTCGAAAAATAAAAAAAAGTTTAAAATGACTTTAAAAATGAGGGAAAAAACAAAACTCAAGCACAGTCATGAGGGAGAAAAATAACAGACTGCTTCAGCATTTTCCTGTATCAATCTTGATTCCATTTTATACTTCCATGTGAAAGATTGCTTCAGCTGAGAGAAAATGGCTTTTGATGCCACATTTTCCCAAAACACCTGCTGGTTTTAAGGTTTCAGCAAATAATTTGACCTGCTGAGAATTCTTAGGTTATAATTTTTATATTCATAGCTTCTCAGAAAATTGTAGAGGTTTTTCTGCAGAAGAGGGGAAAGCAAGTGAGCCAAGCAAAATGATCTCTGAAAGTAACGGATATTATTCACTGCTTTCATGTGCTACCCACTATCCACCAGATACTATTCTGTCACAGGGAGTACAATATTTTAGTGGAAGAGATACAAAGAATTATGTCACATCCAGTTACTTCTCCAAGGATTGGGCAATGAGAGGTAAGCGATTCTATTTGCCAAGCTTAACAGTTTTTACTGGAAACTAATAATATAAACTATTCTGCAAAAGTTAATGATATCTCTTTAATCAAGATATCAATCCCAAACAGTGTCAGAGTCACTGAAGTGTCTATAGCTGAAAACCTATCACCTTTTTTCAACTTATGCTTTAGTAAATCAACTTTCCAATCTGACATAGCCAGCTTTCTAGCAAAACTCAATAGCTAAAAGAAGGCCCCTTTGCATCAGCAAGAATGACAAAAATCTATTCCATGTTTCTTGACTCTTCTAGCTGTATTATGACAATAATTTTCTAAGTGGTCACTCTTTGCTGGGATCAGAGAGGTTGAAGCAGTGATGTCTCTTGAAATTTTCCTATCATTCTAGAACAGCCTTTCTCAACTACTGAAGATGAGACATGAGCAGATAGAAGTGAGCATTCCTATCTCCCATGACCAAAACTTGTTATATGGAGATTGTGGGGTTCCAGTGGCCCAGGATGAAGAGTTGGGAGCTCTGATGTTGAGAGAGCTGAAGGATCTGGTACTGGGAGAATGAGCCATAGAACACAGAACTCTGAAACACCATACAAATGGAAGGAACTACAGACTTTAAGAGAGGTCCCAGCAGGAAACACAAGTAGACTAGGTAGGATACTCATACCTCAGTGGCCACCATCCAAACAAAACCAGGCATTGAACTGGATTATTACTCCTCATAGAGACCAGCAAGAACAAATAAGGAAGCCAAACACTAGAAGGCTCTCTCCACAGTGCATTAAATAATTCCATTTTCTCTCAGAACAAACATGCTATCCTGGGGAAAAGGAGGAAAAGAGAAGATCTTAGGAGAGGCGGGGAGAAAGAATCGTGATTGGGAGTTTAAATTTTGAACTGAAGGAATGTTTCATTCTACCATTTGCCTTAAAGACGAATCACGAAGACTAAAGTAATCAGAAAGAAACTTTTGTTAAACCAGCAGAGGCTGAGTTACCTCTAATAGGCAACATAACTGTTTTCTTCCACACTCATGCTACCACTAGCAGCAGAATTGGGATATCCAGAGCGAGATAAGATCAACTACAGCAAATTTTTTAAAAGCAAGTTATTTAGTGCGGATTTCTATGGCAGTGCAAACTTTCACCCCAAAAGGCAGAAATGAGTAAGATGTAGCTCACATCTCTTTATGAGGAAAAACTTTGTAAGAACATGGTATGATAAATGGGAAAATGGAGATAAATATAAGCGAAAAGTTAGCACAAAGAAGAGAATGATAAAATACATATGGAAGCTAGGAGGAGGAGAAGAAAAGTCTTCCTAGAGAAGAAAACTATTTCGGGTTCTAGAGGATGAATATGAGTTCATTGTGCATTGGGGAGAGTCCCCTACATGTAAAAAGAACAATAAGCCAAACACAGAAGAGTGGAAGGGTTTAGTGCTCAGTTTAGTCTTAAACAGAGCATAATAGAGAAAAGAAATCTTCAGACAGAATTCCATTCTCTGGCTATTAATGTTATAGCCTAGAAGATAGAAACTACCTTTGTTTCAAGTTGTTAAGACTCTATTTTTAAAGAGAAAATATTTAATAGTGTATTCAGTGTAATGGAGGGGAAAAAACTGTAGTATTGTTCAGCCACCAAAAATATAAAGTGACATTTCAAAGATAAATTTGTGATGTTATTATTCTTGTCCTCAATTCAGAAAATAGACTCCAGATGGTCACAGATTAGAACTGGACATAGAACAAAAGACTGGTTCCAAATAGGAAAAGGAGTACGTCAAGGCTGTATATTGTCATCCCGCTTATTTAACTTATATGCAGAGTACATCATGAGAAACGTTGGGCTGGAAGAAGCACAAGCTGGAATCAAGATTGCTGGGAGAAATATCAATAACCTCAGATATGCAGATGACACCACCCTTATGGCAGAAAGTGAAGAAGAAGTAAAGAACCTCTTGATGAAAGTGAAAGAGGAGAGTGAAAAAGTAGGCTTAAAGCTCAACATTCAGAAAACTAAGATCATGGCATCTGGTCCCATCACTCCATGGCAAATAGGTGGGGAAACAGTGGAAACAGTGGCTGACTTTATTTTTCTGGGCTCCAAAATCACTGCAGATGGTGACAGCAGCCATGAAATTCAAAGACACTTGCTCCTAGGAAGAAAATTTATGACCAACCTAGACAGCATATTAAAAAGCAGAGACATTACTTTGCCAACAAAGGTCCGTCTAGTCAAGGCTATGGTTTCTCCAGTGGTCATGTATGGATGTGAGAGTTGGACTATAAAGAAAGCTGAGCGCTGAAGAACTGATGCTTTTGAACTGTGGTGTTGGAGAAGACTCTTGAGAGTCCCCTGGACTGCAAGGAGATCCAACCAGTCCACCCTAAAGGAGGTCAGTCCTGGGTGTTCATTGGAAGGACTGACATTGAAGCTGAAACTCCAATACTTTGGCCACCTGATGGGAAGAGCTGAAAAGACCCTGATGCTGGGAAAGATTGAGGGCAGGAGGAGAAGGGGACGACAGAGGATGAGATGGTTGGATGGCATCACTGACTCGATGGACATGGATTTAGGTAATTTCCAGGAGTTGGTGATGGACAGGGAGGTCTGGCGTGCTGCTGTTCATGGGGTCACAAAAAGTCAGACACGACTGAGCAACTGAACTGAACTCAACTGTAAAAAGTGAGATTTGTTTTCATTCTATCCAGTTTCAAGATCTTTAGGGATTTCCAGTTTTGAAAACTATGGTTCTCCAGCAGGAGGTGCTAGATGTCACTAATTCACTGTTGTCTTCTGAAGAGTATTTGTAACAACTATTAAAAATTTTTGTCATAATAATTTTGTGTCATTATTGACAGTAATGGCATCACCAACTCAATGGACATGGGTTTGAGCAAGCTCCGGGAGTTGGTGATGGACAGGGAAGCCTGGCATACTGCAGTCCATATGGTCACAAAGAGTCGGACAGGACTGAGGGACTGAACTGAACTGAATGGGTATTTTAGAGCCAACAGAATATTTTTCAATATCCTTTTTGAAACAGACTTTTTAAGAGATGTTTTCAGTGCAGAGCAGAACTAAGCAGAAAATGCAGTTTCCATATCCCCCATCCCCACCACGCAACATGCACAGCCTCCCCCACTATCAACATGCCCCACCAGAGTGGTACATTTGTTATAACTGATGAATCTACACTGACACAAGAAGTCCATAGTTTATGTTAGGATTCACTCTTGCTCTATACATTCTACGGGTTTGGACAAATGTATAATGACATGCATCCACCCTTATAGTATCACAGAGTATTCACTGACCTAAAACTCTTCTGTGTTCTGCCTATTCATCCCTCCTCATTTCTTTTTATTCCTGAATAATAGTCCACAGTTTATCCTCTCAGCTACAAAGGACATCTTGGTTGCTTCAAAGTTTTATCAATTATTAATAAAACTGTCATAAACATCTGAGTACAGGAGGGTTCTGTGTGGACATAAATATTCCCTATTTGGTTTTAATGATTTTTATTATGGAAGTATAGTTTATTAGTTTCAGGTTTACAACATACTGATTCAATACTTTTATATATTACACTTCATTTAAACTTATAATAAAATATTTGCTACATTCCCTGGGCTGAACAATAATATATCCTTTATGCTGCTGCTGCTGCTGCTAAATCGTTTCAGTCGTGTCCAACTCTGTGTGATCCCATAGACGGCAGCCCACCAGGCTCCCCCGTCCCTGGGATTCTCCAGGCAAGAACACTGGAGTGGGTTGCCATTTCCTTCTCCAATGCATGAAAGGTAAAAGTGAAAGTGAGGTTGCTCAGTCGTGTCCAACTCTTAGCGACCTCATGGACCGCAGCCTACCAGGCTCCTCCATCCATTGGATTTTCCAGGCAATAGTACTGGAGTGGGATGCCATTGCCTTCTCCATATATCCTTATAGCTTATTTAATTTATACACAGTAGTTTGTATCTCTTAATCCCTTACCTCATCTTGCCCCTCCCTCCTTCCTTCTCCTCTACTGGTAACTAGTTTGGTCTCAATCTATGTGAATCTGCCTCTGTTCTGTTCTATTTATTTCTTTATTCTTCAGATACCACACACAAGTGATAACATACAGTATTTGTCTTTCTCTGTATGACTTACTTTACTAAGCATAATACTTTCCAGGCCCATCTACATTGGTGCGAATGGCAAAATTTCATTCTTTCTTATGGCTGAGAATTCCAATGTGTGCATCTCTACATACACATAGGCTTCCCAGGTGGCACAGTGATAAAGAATCCACCTACCAATTCAGAAGAAGCAAGAGACATGGATTTGATCCCTGAGTCGAGAAGATCCCCTGAAGTAGGAAATGACAATCCACGCTAGTATTCTTGCTTGGAAAACCCCATGGACAAAAAAGCCTGGCAGGCTGCAGTCCACAGGGTCGCAAAGAATTGGACATGACTGAGCAACTGAGCATTCATGCACATACATACACATACGACACATATTCTTCATTCATCTGTTGATAAGAACTTAGGATGATCCCATATCTTGGCTGTAAATAATGCTGTTATGAACATTAGAGTACACATTTTTTTTTAAGTGATTTCATTTTCTTTGGATATATACTTAGGCATGGAATTGCTGGATCATATAGTCTTGAGAGTCCCTTGGAGTGCAAGGAGATCCAACCAGTCCATCCTAAAGGAAATAAGTCCTGAAATATTCATTTGAAGGACTGATGCTGAAGCTGAGACTCCAATACTTTGGCCACCTGATGCAACTGACTCATTTGACAAGACCCTGATGCTGGGAAAGATTGAAGGGGGGAGGAGAAGGGGATGACAGAGGATGAGATGGTTGGATGGCATCACTGACTTGATGGACATGAGTTTGAATAAACTTCAGGAGTTGGTGACGGACAGGGAGGCCTGGTGTGCTGCAGTCCATGGGATTGCAAAGAGTCAGACATGACTGAGCGACTGAACTGAACTGATAGTAGTTCTATTTTTAGTTCTTTAAGGAATCTCCATACTGTTTTCCATAGTTGCTACACCAATATACATTCCCACCAACAGAGTATGAGCATTCTCGTCTTCATATCATTTCCAAAATTTGTTATTAATATTTGCAGATTTTTGATGATAGCCATTTTGACAGGTGTGAGGTCATACCTCATTGTAGCTTTGATTTGCATTTCTCTAATAATTAGTGATATTGAACATCCTTTCATGTGCCTGTTAGCCATCTGTATGTCTTCATTGGAAAAATGTCTACTCAACTCTTCTGCCTTTTTTTCAATTGGATTGTTTGGGCTTCATTTTTTTTTTAATTGAGTGTGAGCTGTCTGTATACTTTGGATATTAAATCCTCATTGGCCACATCATTTCAAATATTTTCTGCTATTCCAGAGGTTATCCTTTCATCTTATCTATTACTTCCTTTTCAGTGTAAAAACTTTTAAGCTTAACTAGGTCCTGTTTGTTTATATTTACTTTTATTTCTTTCACCTTTGAAGACAAATCCAACAAAATATTGCTCCAATCTGTCAGAGAGTGTTTCACCTATGTTCTCTTTTAGTTTTATGGTTTTAGGTCTTGTATTTAGGTCTTTAGTCAGTAAACCACTTTGAGGACTTCCCAATGGTCCAGTGGTTAGAATTAACCTGCCAATGCAGGAAACAGGAGTTTGCTCCCTGGTCCTGGAAGACTCCACATGCTTCAGGGCAGCTAAGACTATGCGTCACAACTATTGAGTGTGCTCTAGGGCCTGCACGTCACAGCTATTGAAACCCACTCGCTCTGGGGTCCATGCTCCACAATAAGAGAAGCCACAGCCATAAGAAGCCCGTGCACGACAAATAGAGAGTAGCCCCCGCTCTCCGAACTGGAGAAAACCAGCATGCAACAACAAAGACCCAGCACAGCCACGAATTAATTAATATTTAAAAGATGTTTCGAGTTTATCTTTGTGCACGGTGTGAGAAAACGTTCTTATCTCATTGTTTTATATGTAACTATCCAGCTTTCCCAGCACTAATTGTTGAAGAGACAGCTTTTTTCCATCACATATTCTTGCCTCCTTTGTCATAGATTAAATGACTGTAGGTGCATGAGCTTATTTGAGGGCTATTTTGATAGCAATTTCATTAAATCTGTAGATTATTTTGGGTAGTATGGCCATTTTAACAATGTTATTTCTCCCAAGCCAAGAGCATGGGGTAATCTTTCCACTGTTTTGGGTCATCTTCAATTTCCTTTATCTATGTTTTATTGCTTTCAGTGTATTGGTCTCTCATTCCCTTGGTTAAGTTTATTCCTAGGTATTTTTTTATGTTTTGTTTTTTGTTGTTGTTTTCTTGTTGTTTTTTTTTTACTTTTTCTTCATGATATTTAATTATCAGTGTATAGAAACACAATAGATTTCTGTATACTAATTTTATATCCTGCAGGCTGGATGAATTTATTTATTAGTTCTAATAGCTTTTGGGTGGAGACTATAAAGTTCTCTATATAGAGAGGATCATGTCATCTGAAAATAGTGACAGTTTTACCTCTTCCCATCCAAGTTGGATACCTTTTACTTCCTTTTCTTGTCTGCTGTAGCTAGGACTTCTTGTTCTAATTTAAAAAGAAGTGGTGAAAGTGAATAACTTTGTCTTTATTTTGGAGGAAAACCTTGCAGTTACACTATAGAGTGTAATGTTAGCTGTGGGTTTGTCATAAATGGCCTTTATTATATTAAGATATGTTCTCTCTAAACCAACTTCAGTGAGAGTTTTTATCATGAATGGATGTTGAATTCTGTCAAATGCTTTTTTCCCCATCTATTGACATTATCAGGTGATTTTTATCCATATTTTTGTCAATGTGGTATATTACATTAATTGATTTGTGGATATTGAACCATCCTTGTATCCCCAGAATAAGTCCCACTTGATCACGGTGTATGACTTTTTTGTATAATGTTGAATTCAATTTGCTAATACTAATACTTTGTTGAAAAATTTTGCCTTTATACTCATTGGAGATATTGGCTTGTAGTTTGCCTTTTTTGTGGTATCTTTGTCTCGTTTTGGTATCAGGATAATAGTGGCCTTGTAGAATAAATTTGAGAATACTCCTCCTCTTCAATTTTTGGGATATTTGAGGAGGATAGCTCTTCTCTTTATATGTTTGGTAGAATTCCCCTGGGAAGCACGCCAATCCTGGACTTCCAATTGCTGAGAATTGTTTTTCAATAAATTAAATTTCAGTATTAGTGATTAGCCTGTTCATTTTGTCTTTTTCTTCCCAATTCAGTCTTGGAAGATTTATGTTTCTAGGAATTTATTCATCTTCGAGGTTGTCCAATTTTTTGGCATATAACTGTTTGTAGTATTCCCTTCTGTTTTTTGTATCTCTGTGATATTGGTTATTTCTTCTCTTTCATTTCTTATTTTATTTGGGTCCTCTCTTCTTGATGAGACCTGGCTAAAGGCTTATCAATTTTGTTTCTTAAAAAAAAAAACAAAAAAAACAGCTTTTGCTTTCATTGATCTTTCCTATTTTTCTTTGGGTCTCTAAATTATTTATTTCCTCCCTGATCTTAATTATTTCCTTCTTCCTGCTGAATTTGGTTCTTGATTGTTTTTTTTTTTTCCTAATTTCTTTACTTGATAGGTTAGGCTGTTTATCTGAGTATTTTTCTTGTTGCTTGAGGTAGGCCTGTTTTGTTGTTGTTGTTGATTGAATGTTTATTTTAGACTTTGAAGAGAGGAAAAGAAACAAATAAAAATACCGTTTCATTTACCACTTAGAAATAACCATTATTTGAACGTTTACATAATTCCTTTGTCTTTTTTTTTCTATGATTCTATTTGTTTGGTGTTTTTTTTTTTTTTTCATTTATTTTTATTAGTTAGAGGCTAATTACTTTACAATATTGTAGTGGTTTTTGCCATACATTGACATGAATCAGCCATGGATTTACATGTGTTCCTCATCCTGAACCTCCCTCCCAACTCCGCCCCCCTCCCCCCAACATCCCATCCCTCTGGGTCATCCCAGTGCACCAGAACTGAGCACTTGTCTCCTGCATCCAACCTGGACTAGCGATCTGTTTCACACTTGATAATACACATATTTAGATGCTGTTCTCTCAGATCATCCCACCCTCGCCTTCTCCCATAGAGTCCAAAAGTCTGTTCTATACATCTGTGTCTCTTTTTCTGTCTTGCATATAGGGCTATCGTTACCATCTTTCTAAATTCCATATATATGTGTTAGTACACTGTATTGGTGTTTATCTTGTTGGCTTACTTCACTTTGTATAATGGGCTCCAGTTTCATCCATCTCATTAGAACTGGTTCAAATGTATTCTTTTTAATGGCTGAGTAATATCCCATTGTGTATATGTACCACAGCTTTCTTATCCATTCGTCTGCTGATGGGCATCTAGGTTAATTCCATGTCCTGGCTATTATAAACAGTGCTGCGATGAACATTGGGGTACACGTGTCTCTTTCAGATCTGGTTTCCTCAGTGTCTATGCCCAGGAGTGGGATTGCTGGGTCATATGGCAGTTCTATTTCCAGTTTTTTAAGGAATCTCCACACTGTTCTCCATAGTGGCTGTACTAGTTTGCATTCCCACCAACAGTGTAAGAGGGTTCCCTTTTCTCCACACCCTCTCCAGCATTTATTGCTTGTAGACTTTTGGATAGCAGCCATCCTGACTGGCGTGTAATGGTACCTCATTGTGGTTTTGATTTGCATTTCTCTGATAATGAGTGATGTGGAGCATCTTTTCATGTGTTTGTTAGCCATCTGTATGTCTTCTTTGGAGAAATGTCTGTTTAGTTCTTTGGCCCATTTTTTGATTGGGTCATTTATTTTTCTGGAATTGAGCTGCAGGAGTTGCTTGTATATTTTTGAGATTAATCCTTTGTCTGTTTCTTCATTTGTTATTATTTTCTCCCATTCTGAAGGCTGTCTTCTCACCTTGCATATAGTTTCCTTTACTGTGCAAAAGCTTTTAAGTTTCATTAGGTCCCATTTGTTTATTTTTGCTTTTATTTCCATTAATCTGGGAGGTGGGTCATAGAGGATCTTGCTGTGATTTATGTCAGAAAGTGTTTTGCCTATGTCCTCCTCTAGGAGTTTTATAGTTTCTGGTATTACATTTAGATCTTTAATCCATTTTGAGTTTATTTTTGTGTATGGTGTTAGAAAGTGTTCTAGTTTTTACAAGTGGTTGACCAGTTTTTCCAGCACCACTTGTTAAAGAGGTTGTCTTTTTTCCATTGAATATTCTTGCCTCCTTTTCGAAGATGAGGTATCCATACGTGGATTCACCTCTGGGCTTTCTATTTTGCTCCACTGATCTATATTTCTGTCTTTGTGCCAGTACCATACTGTCTTGATGACTGTGGTTTTGTAGTAGAGCCTGAAGTCAGGCAGGTTGATTCCTCCAGTTCCATTCTTCTTAAGATTGCTTTGGCTATTTGAGGTTTCTTGTATTTCCATGCAAATTGTGAAATTATTTGTTCTAGTTCTGTGAAGAATACCGTTGGTAGCGTGATAGGGATTGCATTGAATCTATAGATTGCTTTGGGTAGAATAGCCATTTTGACAATATTGATTCTTCCAATCCATGAACACGGTATGTTTCTCCATCTGTTTGTGTCCTCTTTGATTTCTTTCATCAGTGTTTTATAGTTTTCTATATACAGGTCTTTTGTTTCTTTATGTAGATATACTCCTAAGTATTTTATTCTTTTTGTTGCAATGGTGAATGGTATTGTTTCCTTAATTTCTCTGTTTTTTCATTGTTAGTATATAGGAATGCAAGGGATTTCTGTGTGTTAGTTTTATATCCTGCAACTTTACTATATTCATTGATTAGCTCTAGTAATTTTCTGGTAGAGTCTTTAGGGTTTTTTATGTAGAGGACCATGTCATCTGCAAACAGTGCGAGTTTTACCTCTTCTTTTCCTATCTGGATTCCTTCTTTTTCTTTTTCTGCTCTGATTGCTGTGGTAGGCCTGTTTTTTATAAACTTCCCTTTTACATCTGCTTTTGCTGTGTCCCATAAATTTTGGAAAGTTATGTTTTTATTTTCATTTGTCTCAAGGTATTTTCTGATTTCCACTTTGACCCACTGGTTCTTAAGCAGCATGTGGCTTAGCCCCCATGTATTTGTTTTTCCCATTTTTCTTCCTGTAATTGATTTCTAGCTTTATACTGGTCATGGGAAACAAGTCAGAGTTTTGTGCAGCTTCAATCTCCTTCTGTTACTGAGTTCAAGCTTGTAATGCTTACCACACAACAAGCCAATAAATCAACAGATATGCTGTTGGAGCAAGGAATAGCAACTTTATTTGGAAATTCAGCAAACTGAAAAGAGGTGGGCTTGTGCCTCAAAGAAATATCTTGCCTGAGTTAGAATTCGGGTTTCTTTTATATTAAAAGAGGAGACAGTAAAGTCAAGCATTTCCTGTTTCCAATCAGGCTCTGGAGAGAATGTGTTCATTTTTCCTCCCTCAGTCATTCACAGGAGGGCCTGGCCAGGATGTTTCTTGTGAACTAAACAAAGGTATTTTAGCATAATGCTCATTACCTGGGAGGCAGGTTTCCCAGAAATGAGCCATTATGTATAAATTAAGCTTTATAGGCAACATCCCTTTAGTGATTATCTTGTAATAGAATATAAAAGGTTCTTCCCTATAATACTTCTTCTGCCGTGTTTGAAATGTTAGCATGCATGTGCATGCTCTTCATGAGCAGAGTCTAGTTTTCTTACAGCATCACTGTCATTCCCACTGGTTTTCAAACTAGCAAAGAGGACTCATCCTCCAGGAACTGGACCCCAGGGCTGGGGCAATCAATATGTGGTTCAAACCACTCACTCTTCAGGGAGGATCTCCAAGCCTGTGTTATCCCCCCTCCTCCCAGGGGCACAGATGCATTTCTTCCCTTCCTACATAATTTCGTGTGGATGTATCTTCAGACCTGGTTGTATAAGACTCTTTCCGACAGTCTTCAGTTTGTTTGCAGTGAGGATTGCTCCACACGCAGATGTATTTCTGATGTGTTCAGTGGGGGGGAGGTGAACTCCACATCCTCCTACTCTGCCATCCTGATCTTCTCCACTCAACTGTGTATTTATTGTTACATCTTTCAGATGAATTCAAAGGTAAGGCTGAAGGTAGAGAATGAAAGCAAATGGGAGGAAGGGGGAAAAAATTTAAGTAGACAATAGGGCAAAGTGGGAAAAGGAAAATTTTTAAAGAAAAAAGTTTAAAAATAAAAATCTTGATTTCTTAGGAAAAGATGCACTTTTAAACCATGGCCAAGATTGTGGGCACAAGTTTCATAGATACATGGTAAGGATCTGAGGGATTCTAGGAAGGCCCACTTGCCCAGATATGCTTCATCTACTTGCCAGAGCATCCAGGATGATCTACTGAAAATTCACAGCCTTTAATTTCAAAGATTTATTGACCATGATTTAACCTTTGTCAACGTGCCAGTAAGTCTCAACTAATGTTGAGACACTATCAAAGAATAGCTTTCAGCAGCATTTCACAACAGGTGTTTGATGCGTGAGAAAGGAATTCCATGCTCAAATAAGGTTGAAAAGCACTAAATATTATTTTTCTTTCATAGTGAGTCACAATATATATTAGCATATGAAAAGCTGTAGAAAGAGCTACAAATAGGAAAAAAAATCTTAAACTTTTTAAAATTCAGCAATTCCAAAACTCAACTGACATTGCGATTCTTCTGGCAGCTATGAGGGTTAATAAAAACAGCTGGCTGAATACAAGACACCAAAAATGAAACAAAAAAAGATTGGGGCCAAAAAGCAGTGCTCAGATGATGAAGAGAGTGCTGACAGTGAGTATGGACTCTTCCCAAGGACAGACTGAGTGGATTCAACCCTTTCCCTTGGATGCAAGCATCTGCTGGATACAATTCATTTGGTATAGCAGTTTTCATTTTGTTGGCGATGGGTGGTCATTCCTTGCAGAATCATTTCCCTTAGAGTGTATTTTAAGATACATCACTATTATCTAAAGATAAGAGACAGTCATATCAAGTCAAGGCATTGCCTACTGCCTCATTTGATGTCCTTTATATAAAGCACCACAGTGAAAAAGTTTTTCAGAACTTAGTGCTAAAAACAATTTTGCCTTTCCTAAGGAATTGAGATACTTCCTCCTTCCCAAAAAAGGCTCTTGGGTCTTTCTATTTGGTTTGATTATCAGAAAACCCAAAGCCAAATGTCAGAGCAAATCTAACAGCCACGTGGCCTGGATGTTTGGGAACTTCTTCCTGGTTTTATTGATGTCTCCTCTAGTCATGACTCTCTCTTTCTCATTTCCTATTAGTTTTGCCTCTGCTTGTTATAAACCACCACAGGCCAATTTGGGAATACAAGAAGGGACAGGAGAGAAGATGGAAACATAAAGAGAAACAAACAGAAATGACCAGCTCCTGTAAGATCTATATAGAACACAACACCAGTACCTTACATGGAGTCTGAAATATTGTTAATGCCTAATTCTTTTCAGTATTTTTAAGTGAAAAAGTATTCCCAGGTAATATTTGCCCCATCAAGATATTCAGAAAAATGTGTTTCTTGTTGAAAGATATGTCAAGGATACTGAGCATGGGTTAGGCTGCCAACTCCCACCAGTGCTTGGGTTGAAGGAATTCTACTAAGGGTGGGCCGAGATGTAACTCTGGAGTGGCAGTGAGAATATGCCAGGAATAAGCCAGAGACCCTGGAAGGTAACATCCATGGCAGACTCCCCTATGTATCTGCAGAGGGCTTAGAGTGAGTTCACTTCTTCTGCTGAAAATAGGGGGATCTGCAAATAAGAGAAAGTTAGCATAAAGCATGATTAGCAGAGGAGTAGACACACATACAGAGACACAAACATAGAGCTAGTATGTCTGAGTGAAGGCATGAACTTGGAGGAAAAACCCAATATTGTCTATTTAGAATGCATTTTGTAATAAAAAGAAATTGTAGGACAAGCATTTGTGTTCCAAAGGACTCAAAAACATGTCAACATATAGTTGACTGGTCATATTATAGGAACCACATTTGAACACAGCTCCTAAAAAATAATGCCAACTTTATTATCCAATACTAAGCTGAACCAAAGGTATTTTAATGTATAACTTGAGGTTAAAACACCTCCCCCCTCACTCCTGAGAGATTAGAGGGCAGAGAGTAAGAATCTATAGAGTTGGGGAAGCTTTGACAAGGAGTGCTGATTTTGAATATGGTTTCACAAAGGCACAATTACAGCCTGGTCTGAAGGGCTCCCATCTGTGTACCTTGTAGGGTAACCATTCTGAGGAACCTATTGGAGGGGAGGTAGTGGTAGCACTAGTTCTTGTATAATTTTCCCAGGGGAAAGTATACTGATTATTCATTCCAACAACACAGAGAGACTTCCACATCCTGCCACTGTACCTAGGGGTGTGTGTGTATGTTTGCTCAGTCGTATCTGACTCTTTGAGACCCCATGGACTGTAGCCCTCCAGGCTCTTCTGTCCATGGGATTTCCCAAGAAAGAATACTTGAGTGGATTGCCAGTTCCTTCTGCACTGGTTCAACCCAGGGATTGAACCCATGTCTCCTGCCTTGCAGGAGGATTCTTTACCACTGAGCCACCTGAGAAGTCCTCAACTGGGGGTATATGAAGTCAAATAAAACACCCTGCCCTGAAGAGGTGAGTTAAGTGTCCCAAAGTTCTGACTCTTTTTCTTATAAATTGACCTTTGGTCTCCTTCAAAATCTTTGCCCTTCAGAGGCAGGGAGAAGGTGATGTATGCAGCTGAAAGGAGTGCTGTTCTTGTAATGAGTATGCTTGCTCTGGGCTCTTTATTTCTCTTGCACTTGCTCTGAAAGCTGAACTGAAGAGCCCAGCAGCCCATCATGATATACAAGCATATACCACTGACTATGTGTGAAAGTCACTCAGTTGTGCCACTGCCAATAATTCTGTGCTATTTGGAGCTAATCAGAGAATAGGGGTAAGAACAAGAAGAGAATGCTTACCATTCCAAACAGGAGTTTTTCAAAGGAACTTCTGGCTCTCTAGGGCATTGGGCCTCATCTGCCTCTCATGTCGCCCTATTTCTCTCCTCCTATTGAAAACCAAATTTCATTTAGTTCTACCCTCGCCATCTTTGTTTTTTTATCTCCCATCAACTCCTCTGCTCACTGCCCTCCTCACTCCACCAAAACCATCTCACTAACATCCAGATCGCCTCCATGTCAAGAAATCTGAAGAACAATTTCCAGTCCTGTCACCTGAGCTCTCAGATGACATCTGGGAGCGTCATCCTCTTAAAACCCTAGTGTTCCTTGACCTATAGTAGTGCTGGGCTGGATGAGTTACAAACTGGAATCAAGACTGCCAGGAGAAATATCAACAACCTCAGATATTCGGATGAAAGCACTCTAACGGCAGAAAGTGAAGAGGAACTAAAGAGCCTCTTGATGAGGGTAAAGGAGAAGAGTGAAAAAGCCAGCTTAAAACTCAGCATTCAAAAAACTAAGATCATGGCATCTGGTCCCATCACCTTATGGCAAATAGAAGTGGAAAAGGTAGAAGCAGTGACAGATTTTCTCTTCTTGGGTTCTAAAATCACTACAGATGGTGATGGCAGCCATGAAATTAGAAAGACAATTAGATGCATGAGACAAGTGCTGGGGGGGGGGGGGGGGGCTGGTGCACTGGGATGACCCAGAGGGATGGGATGGGGAGGGAGGTGGGAGGGGGCTTCAGGATGGGGAACACATGTAAATCCATGGCTGATTTATATCAATGTATGGCAAAAACCACTACAATATTGTAAAGTAATTAGCCTCCAACTAATAAAAATAAATGGAAAAAATAAAATAAAATAAATTAAAAAAAAAAAGAAAGACAATTGCTTCTTGGCAGGAAAGTTGTGACAAATCTAGACAGTGAGTTAAAATGCAGAGACATCACTTTGCCAACAAAGGTCCATATAGTCAAGGCTATGGTCTTTCCAGTTGTCATGTATGGGCATAAAAGCTGGACCATAAAGAAGGTAGAGCGCCAAAGAATTGATGCTTTCCAGCTGTGGTGCTGGAGAAAATTCTTGAGAGTCCCTTGGGCTACAAGGAGATCAACCAGTCGATCTTAAAGGAAATCAACCCTGAATACTCTTTGGAAGGACTGATGCTAAAGCTCCAATACTTTGGCCACCTGATGCTAACAGCTGACTCATTGGAAAAGACCCTGATGCTGGGAAAGATTGAAGGCTTCAGAAGGAGAAGAGGGCATTAGAGGATGAGATGGTTGGACAGCATCACTGATTAAATGAACATGAACTTGGGCAAACGCCAGGAGATGGTGAGGAACAGGGAAGCCTGGAGTGCTGCAGTCCATGGGGTCTCAGAGAGTCAGACATGACTTGGAGACTGAACAACAGCCACTCCTGGAACATTCTTCTCATTCTCTTCTCTTGGTACTTTTTCCATCTTTACCTGACAATTCTACATGGGATTTCCTCAGGAAAATATTCCAGGCACTCTTTCAATTCCACCCTCCATTCTCATACCGGACCAGGAGCTGAAGGGTAATGACACCCACTGGAGCTTTGCATCCTGCATGGATTTACATGAGAATGAGTTCATGCGCCCTCACAGCTTCAACTAGCACCTCTTTGCCAATAACTCCAACTTTGTATTTCTAGCTGAGAGCTCCTTTTTTTTAATACAGATCCACATGCCTACAGCTTATGCACCATCGCTATATGTTTATTTTATAGATAACTCATTACTTAATGGGTTTCCCTAGTGGATCAGTGGTAAAGAATCTGCCTGACAATGCTGGAGATGCAGGTTTGATCCCTGGGTCAAAAAGATCCCCTGGAGAAGGAAATGGCAACCCACCCCAGTATTCTTGCCTGGGAAATCCCATGGACAGAGGAGCCTGGTGGGCTACAGTCCATGAGGTCGCAGAAGAATCGGACATGACTAAGCATCTAAACAACAAAATTACTTAATATATTCAAAACTGAACTTGAGACCCACTATTCCCACAGTGGCTGTCTCACAGACAGAAACCTAGGAGCTTTCTTTGATACCTTGATCTGCACTACTTCTCATATCCAATCACTAACTAGGGCTTCCAATTCCATCTTCAAAACACATCTTGAATCACATCCACTTCTCTTCACCCCAAAGCCATCATCAAAGGCCAAGTCTCCAAATGAACCCTCACTTGGACTAGGATGACATCTTTTTAAATTATCTTCCTGAATTACTTCCTGCCTTCCACTAGCCCATTCTTCACATGACAGCCAGAGTATGTTTTTGTAAGTGTGAGAACAAGCATGAGTTCCATACAGTCAAGATTTCAAATGTACAGAGATGTAACATCTTTTAGGGCTCTGAAAATGAACTTAGTTCTAAAGTCGCAAATGTACTTAGAAGTAGAAAACTGAATCTTGGAAAAGCAAGATGCATGACATCATTTGAACTCAATACTCCAATTCAACCAGCCAACCACTACAAGATTCTCCTCAGGATTCTCCAAACTGTCTTCCTTCCACTTGAGGATGATCCATGATCCTGTGATGACTACATACTATCCTAGCCTTGGGAGAATGAGGCATAACATAACTTTTCCATAATCATCCTTTATCCTTAGGGACCTCTGTTGAAACTGACCTCATCTTGACTGACCCCACCAATGCTGTCCTCTGTGCTTCCACAGCTTCTAAAAACAAAGTCTTCTATATATATCAACTCATTCAATTCACAATGCCTTGGGTCTCTCATCTCTTGCACTTTGTGCTCCCTTATCTGCCTCAGAAAACCAAGGGCCTTTGTGGCTTTTTCCACATCATACGGTATGTGCTTTCTGAACTCTTTCAGTCTACCCTTAAGCCAGTTCAGCCCAACATCTCACTAATCACTGCCCTTCTGTCACACCAGTGCTGTGGTGGGCATGAGACTTCTCTCTGACCATTGTAGCAACCCCACA
Source organism: Cervus canadensis (assembly GCF_019320065.1). Classification (NCBI taxonomy): domain Eukaryota; kingdom Metazoa; phylum Chordata; class Mammalia; order Artiodactyla; family Cervidae; genus Cervus; species Cervus canadensis. The sequence continues at coordinate 17,314,510 of NC_057412.1, forward strand.
CTACTCCCAGGAGAGCAAGATATGGGCTCCCTCTGCTCTCAGATTCACGGGTAGGTTTGACATTCCTATAATTCCCCCAACACTACTCCCATCAACATCTAAGACTTGAGAGAAGGGTGTCTCAACCCTTTCTTAGAAATCCACACCAACTGTTAACTCTCTTGCTCCCTCATCTCACTTCTAAAGCTCCACTCAGCTGCCAAAAGTGTTCAAAGAATTTCTCTGTATTCAGAGGAATTGGGCCTGAATCTTCTCTCTTATTTGTGAATAAATTTTATATATTATTTCTTCAGGCTCGGACAAAGAGTATATAGAATTTACTGATGATGATGATCCTGCTTTGGAGAGATTCATAAAAACTTTTCTGATTCAAGAATTAGGCTTTTCATTGAAAACTTAGGCTTTCAACTATACCTCAATAAAGATGAAAAGAATAAATAGGCCTTTTAAGAGTCTTATCTGCTTTGGGTTTCAAATAATCAACTGACTTCTTTTTCTAGACTGAATCTGTTCCTCCTCTTAGCTAATGGATGCCACTGCCTGAAATGGTAAAGACTGTGGAATACTGAGGGGGGAAAAAATGTGAGAAAGGAGAAAAAAAAAACCTGTTTTTAAAAACCTCCAAATTTTATCCTGAAATAAATGCATTCAAGCCCCCTTGAAACTCTGTGTCTCTTTTCTTAATTGAGAGGTAATTAAGTTTAGGATATACAATGTGTTGATTTGATACCTTTATACATTGCATTATGATTACCATCATAGCATTAGCTAACAGCTCCACCACATCACATAACTATTTCGCTTTATGGTGAGAGTATTTAAGGTCTAGCCTCTTAGCAATTTTGTAAGTTTATAATACAGTATTGACTAAAATCACTGTGCTGTGCAATAGATCTCCAAGACTTATTTATCTACTAGTTTCTTTTTTTATTTTGGCTGTGCTGGGTGTTTGTTATGGGGCATGTCTTTATTTTTATTTTTTTGCAGTGCACAGGCTTCTCTTGTTGCAGCGCCTGTGGCATGTGGGATCTTAGTTCTCCAACTAGGGATAAAACCTGCGTCTCCTGCATTGGAAGATGGATCCTTAACCACTGAACCACCAAAGAAGTCCTATCTACTAGTTTCAAGTTTTTACCCTTAGACAACATCTCCCCAATTCCCCCACAACCCCAACCCCTGATAACCACCATTCTTCCTTGTTTTTATGAGTTCAGCTTTTTAAAGGAACTTTAACTGATGTGTAACTTACATACAGAAGAGCGAACAAAAGCAAACAAATCATGAAGGTACAGCTTAATGAATTTTCACCAAGAAAACATATACCCTTGGGACAGCAACGGATCAGGAAATAAAACATAACTAGAGCAGGTACTGTATATCCCACCTATACTCTCAGACAACCTACAGTTCATAGGATCGCTCAGTGTCAAACACAACTGAGCAACTAACTAAACTACCATCCTGACTTCCACCTCTAGCCACCAAAAACTTTCACAGTTTTTGAACTTTAATGGAATCACACGTTGTATTTGTGCTTGGCTTCCTTCCCTCAAAATTATATCCATGACATTCATTCTACAGTTTTGCATGTGGCAGTAGCTTATTCACTGGCATTGCCTTATAAATTTTCCTTGCATGACTACACCACAATTTATCCACCCACTCGAGGCTCATGAACATCTGGGCTGTGCCCAGTTTACAGGACTATTGTGAACAAGTAGATAAGAACATTCATATACATGCCTTTTGGTGCACATACTATATACATTTCTATTGCTACACACTAGCAATAGTATTACTAATTCATAGGCTTACACATTGAGCTGTATAATGAATGTTGCCAATTTTTTTAAATGGTTGCACCAATTTAATTCTCATTAACAACATCTGAGAATTCCAACTCTTCTGTATTTTCCCCACCCTTAGAATTGGCAGTCTTTTTAATTATAGCTGTTCTAATGAGTATACGGCAATATCGTGCTAAAATCTGCGTTTCCCTAAGGACTTAGGCAACTTTTCATGTGACTGCTTTCCATTTGTTTTGTCCACCCCGGTAACTGAAAATTCTACTAAAATTTCCCAGAGTAGAAATTTCATGAATGAGTGAGTGAGTGAAGTCGCTCAGTCATGTCCGACTCTTTGTGACCCCATGGACTGTATGTAGCCTACCAGGCTCCTCAGTCCATGGAATTTTCCAGGCAAGAGTACTGGAGTGGGTTGCCATTTCCTTCATAGGGACAGTTAAACAAAGAGAAAGGAAAAAAGGGAAGCCAGGCAGACAGGAGAAATTTTAGATTGGTCATTGCATTTGATCCCCATTTCTCTTGGAATACAGCATAAACATGAACTATTTAGTTCTGCATGAAGTAGCTTCTACCTGCCTTGCAGGTGTGTCATATACTTCTCTTCCCTCTTTCTCATGTTCTACATGTTGACATCTCAGCTCAGACGCACCAAGTTCTCTCCAGATCTAGGGCCTTTGCTCATACTTGACTGCTGTATCCTCTTGTTATACTTTTGTCTTGATTTCTAACCACCTCCCCTCACTTATCATCCCATTAGGTCTTAGCTAAAATATGACTTCTTCAAAGAAGCCTTTTCCAAACTAGCTGCAATCACCATCTTTTAAGATCCAATAGCCAATTCTTTTCATTTATATCATTCATAATGCAGGTAAATGCTATTTAACATACAGATCTCCTACACTATAAGCCCCATGAAGAAAGAGACTCTACCTGTCATGTTCATGGCAGGATTATTAGCCATAGTACAGTATTCAGTTCATGAGAAGCCCTTAGTAATCCTGTCTTATTTTGTTTTGCTTAATTCAGTAACCTCCCAGTCTAAATTTCTTCCTTGTCTTTAACAGGGTTTCTTCCTTAGAAGTTGATGTCAGCAGAGTCTCTACCTTAACTTGATGGTTCTCTCTGCCTACCCTCTATTCAAAGGCAAACCCATCTACTTACATGGATTTAACTAGCTATATGCTATGACTTAAAAATATATTTCTTTCATGCTACGACTTAAAAATATATTTCTGACACGCTTATCACAGGCTTCAGATTTGTATATCTAATTGCCTCCTAAGTATTTCCAACTAGATGTTATACAGATACTTCAAACTCAGCATGTTCCAACCAAGCTCATCTTTTTTCTACTCCCCCACTCCCACCCCCACCTGTTCCTCCTACTTTTAACTTTTATAGTCTCAGTTAATGGTGCCATCATCCACCTAGTTTCCTAAAGCAGAAATCTAGTAGTCATTCTAAACTCCTGCCTACCCACACCTTTTCATTCACTATCTAATTATTCCTCCCACATCATTCTATAATCTTCTTTCCATTTCTACTACTACTGCCTAATCAGGTTCCATTCTTTCTTACCTTGACTACTGACATAGCCTCCTAATAACTCTTTTTATCTCAATTTTGCCTTCCTTTGAAGCTTCCCCCACACAGAAGCCAGAATGACATTCAATTTGACTACAGAGTTTCTGTGCTTAAAGCTCTTAAAGGCTTTCCCCAGCCTTGTTATTCAGTTAACAGACTAGGCCATCTGTAAGTTAACTCTTTTATTTACTTCCTCACGTCTACCTTCTATAATCACCAACTTTCAATTACTATCAAACAGAGATGCACCTTCATCTTTAGCTTCCCTCATGCTGTCCTCAATCCTGAAATGTCACTCAGTTCTTACCCGTCCTTCAAGATTAGGTTCTGGGAACACGTCTTCCAGGAAGCCCAAAGCTCTGGTTTGAATTGAGTTCACTCTGCTCTCCCACATCCCCCCGCCACCCTCGGCAAACCTCTCATTACCACATAACTTCTCATTACCACATAACTGCCTATTCATAGACAGTCTCTCCCACTAAACCACCAAATCCTTGAGAACTGGCCCAATATAATATTTGTTTTTGTGCCCCAGGATGTAGTGGACAGCTTGGCACACATTAGGTACCTAAAAATTGCTATGGCACTGTAATGTTTGTGATCACTTTGAATCTCTGTGGCAGAACCCTTCATCTATTTTTATCCTTTCTTTTAGTCTGCTGAATTCCAATTTTATTCCTGGTGACTATGTGCCCAGCTCAGTGATGACTTTTCTTAACTTCCCTTGCTAAGACAGAAGACCAATGCAATATAAGAACTCAATGCTGGCCCCTGGAAACTGCTTTAAAAGAGGTTTACTCAGTTGGGGAAAAGATGCTTTTGTCTTTTATTCATCCCCTCCTTTTGCCTGAAACGTGTTCACAATGTCTAGAGTTCCAGGAGACATCATGTGTCCTTGAAGACGCAAAGCCATGCTGTAAAGATAGGAGTCTGGTAACCGAACCACCACGGAGCTTTCATACAAGCCTGGGACAGCATTCTTTTAGACTTCTGCTACAGGACAGACTATGGCCCATACTTTGTTTAACCTATCTGTGTCTTTGTTACTACAAGCTGAATGTAATAGTGGCAACTAGTTCTGAATAAAAGTTTCTTCTTAGAGTAATATCATACGGCATCCCTTGTATGTGGAATCTAAAAAAAAATGATGCAAATGAACTTACTTACAAAACAGGAACAAACACAGACTTCAAGAAGGAGCTCATGGTTGCCGGGGTAGAGGGAGAAAAGGGCATGGAGAATGGATAGTTAGGGAGTTGGGGATGGACGTATACAGACTGCTGTGTTAAAAACAGAGACCCAACAAGGACCTGCTCTATAGCATATGGAACTCTGCTCAATGTTATGTACAGACAGGATGGGAGGGGAGTGTGGGGGAGAACTGATACATGGATATGTATGACTGGGCTTCCCTGGTGGCTCAGACGGTAAAGCGTCTGCCTGGAATGCAGGAGACCTGGGATTCGACCCCTGGGTTGGGAAGATCCCCTGGAGAAGGAAATGGCAACCCGCTCCAGTACTCTTGCCTGGAAAACTCCATGGACTGAGGAGCCTGGTAGGCTACAGTCCATGGGGTTGCAAAGAATCGGACACGACTGAGCAACATTACTTACTTACTTATGTATGACTGAGTTCCTTCCCTGTTCACCTGAAACTAACATAACATCATTTGTTAATCGGCTATACTCCTATACAAAATAAAGTTTCTTTTTTTTTTATATTCTTAAGCGATACAACTGAAAACTAAAATTGATCATGAAAAAATGCATAATTGGGACCATCTAGGATGAACACATTTCTAGTTTTAAAGGTATTGCTCTATTCAGCTTCATCCAAAGACTCGTGGGCTGGGTGACTTTTAATAGTTACTAAGCTACTTTGTTTTTCCAACTGTTATTTAACTTGGTGACTTGACACTTTAGTAGAGTTGGAGTTTCTGAGGTAATTACATGAGTAGCTTTTATAGTATTCTTATTCACAGCTAGTAACTATTATGGGGGTTTCATAGTGCCTAATTAAGAAATAAGGACAGAGTAATTAGAGTTCTTTCAAGAATTTATAACCAAGAAAGTATTAATAAACTATCATGTATGTACAAGTATCTATGTGCATGCACAGATATAAATCTTTATGTAGATAGCAAATATAAATTATTACTTTTTTGCTTAGTCTCTCCATTTATCCAATATAAAACAAAACAACAACACATGTATATACACACACAAATTTCAAACAGACATTGGGTTCTGGGTCTCTGACTTCACAAGTATCATACCATGTGTTTCTAATGACTTACTCATTTGTTGATCTTGTTCCCACTCAGAGTGACTACAGGCCATTTTTACGTCACATTGGCTCAGTTTAAACTTGACTTAGTGGCTACCTAGACACTGGCAGCACATGGCCTCTCCTCCAGGCGTTTAATGCCAACTTTTCAACAATCATCAAGGCCCATTTTCTGAGAGGCTCTGACCTGCTTAGAGTCAGTATCACCAGCTGTTTCTATGCCACTGTTTAGAGCTCTCCCCAACCCAGGAGATGGTCATTCACTCTGTGCAATGATTTCTGCACACACTCACTCCCTCCTGAGCCATTTAAAGTCCATGTAAGATAAAGCCTCGATTCAGCCTTGCTTTGTTTTTAAGGATAAATGATAGGATTTCAGATCAGATATTTTTAGACTGTAAACATCATATCTTGACTCTGCTGTTTTGTACTTAATAGGTACACATATGACTTCAATAACAAGCAGGCTGTCCAAGGTTAATTCATTCACTGACTTACTAGTATTGAGAGTCTGCTACATGATTAGCACCGTGCTAGGTCACAAATACTACACTGAGCAAAAACAGGTATTGTATCTAATTCCATGTTGTGGGGAAGACAGGTATTATGCAAACTTCACAGAAATGAGTTAATAACTGCAAACTGAGATGAGTGCTAGAAGGAAAGGAATATGGTTCTATGAGTCTGCTAATCACAGATTAGCTTGTTTCAGACCAAGCACCCTAGCAAGTAAACTAGAAAAATGGAATTTTAAAAATCCACATGAATATGTCATAAAGCTACTGAGGCTATGACAGCTCATGGGGCTAAAATCCAAGAGAGGAGGGAAGTTCATGGAGGCGAAGCTGACAGAATAACTCTTCTTCTTATGCAATTTGCTAATTCTCAGAGGAGGATCAGAAGGTGAGCAGAGCTTCCAATAGTCTCATGGGGCTGGGGAACAAAAGTTTAAGTTTAGGGCCCACAAAGAAAGGAAGGCCTTGATCAGCTCCACAGCTTTCCATTGAGAAAGGACAGCACTTATGAACTCCCTTCTCCATGACTCACTAGTGGTGCACCTCCAACCAGGACTCCAGTCATGGCCCTTCACTAGTGGATGGCTTAACATTTCAATCTGGCTGTATCTGAGCAGATGATACTTCTGCTTATAAAGGTTGCTTCAGTCTTTTGTTAAATTGTACTAATGAATATAGCAGTACTAGTAAGAAATTCTGCTTTCATTCTATCCATGCTGCTCTCTGGACACACTTTGTAATGAAACCTTTGGTAAGATTCATCAGTTACTTCCTTTTTCCCCATTTACCCAGTGGCATGAACAAACATAAATGGCCAAGAGGCAGTCTAAACTTCAGGTTAAATGAAATGATTGCTATATCTCAGGTGGAAACATCCCACCATTCAATACTATAATACACAAACAAACTAAGTCCGGAAGAATGGAGATGGGAGGTAAAATATTTTTAATTAGGGTAATAGGTACAGTAGGAAGAATACTTACTCTCACTTCTATCCTATTGTCTCCAAACAAATACATTCAATATATGGGAGAAATACTAATACTAGTAATAATAAAATTATCTAATAAAAGTATTTATTAAAATTAATATAATAATAAATGATAAATTAATCATTAGCTAAAAAGGATATTACTGTAAGACTGTCCACTACTCAAAAAGTATTGTGTCTCATCTATACCATATTCAAGACTCCAGCTAGACCATGAACGTTTCTGGGCCCTGATATACCTCAGACCACTTAACCACCATTTGCCCCACTTCTTTCACTATAAAATAAACTTCCTTGGTCAGAAGAAGGTTGGCTAGAGTACCATAGCAGTTCATAAAAAGTTAGTCCATGAACAGTGATACTAAAACAAAAAAGTTGAGAGGAAAGGCAAACTAAACTTTAAAGTGTTACAGTCCCCTCCATGATGGCAGGCAGCTAGCTTGCCTCCCCAGGGTATGGTACGACACTGCAAGCTAAAGGCTGGTAAGCATTGCTGGAAAGTACAGCCAGGGCAGAGTTTTGAGGAGTCCATGTCTTAATACCTGTCACCAAATGCACTTTGATCAATACTAAGTAGGCTTGGGAAAGAAACTGGGCAGTGTAAACAGAGTGAAATCATCTTGTTTCCCTGATAATTAAAAGCCTGTCCACAGTGACATTTTGGTGGTCATTCACACAGGACAAATTCAGTCACACTTTGGAACTTCACTGAAACAGATTCAGTCATACATGTCTGCTCTCAAACTCTTTGTGGCCAGTCTTACAATTCTATTTCTTTTAGGTCCCTGACAATATGATTATATCATTAGCACTGCCCCTTGATCAATATAGATACTTACCCTCAGGCTTTCTACTAACAAAGTGAAAAAGAAGATAAATTGTTTGACTTATGTCCACTAGGAGAATTTTCTGCGTCCACTGTCCTGCAGAGCCACTCCTAAGGGAGCAAGTTATAGTGATCTACTCCTTGTTGGTGCAAATGTGTGCAGTTCAGTTCAGTTCAGTCACTCAGTTGTGTCTGACTCTTTGCAACCCCATGGACTGCAGCACACCAGGCCTCCCTGTCCAAAACCAATTCCCGGAGTTTACTCAAACTCACATCCATTGAGTTGGTGATGCCATCCAACCATCTCATCCTCTGTCGTCCCCTTCTCCTACCACCTTTAATCTTTCCCAGCATCAGGGTCTTTTCCAATGAGTCAGTTCTTCGCATCATGTGCCCAGAGTATTGGAGTTTCAGCTTTAGCATCAGTCCTTCCAATGAATATTCAGGACTGATCTCCTTTGGGATGGACTGGTTGGATCTCCTTGCAGTCCAAGGGACTCTCAAGAGTCTCCTCCAACACCACAGTTCAAAAGCATCAATTTTTTGGCACTCAGCTTTCTTTATAGTCCAACTCTCACATCCATACATGACCACTGGAAAAATCATAGCTTTGACTAGATGGACCTTTGTTGGCAAAGTAATGTCTCTGCTTTTTAATATGCTGTCTAGGTTGGTCATAACTTTCCTTCCAAGGGGTAAGCGTCTTTCAATTTCATAGCTGCAATCACCATCTGCAGTGATTTTGGAGCCCCCAAAAATAAAGCCAGCCAGTTTCAACTGTTTCCCCATCTATTTGCCATGAAGTGATGGGACCAGATGCCATGATCTTAGTTTTCTGAATGTTGACTTTCAAGCTAACTTTTTCACTCTCCTCTTTCACTTTTATCAAGAGGCTCTTTAGTTCTTCACTTTCTGCCATAAGGGTGGTGTCATCTGCATACCTGAGGTGATTGATATTTCTCCCAGCAATCTTGATTCCAGCTTGTGCTTCATCCAGCATTTCTCATGATGTGCTCTGCATATAAGTTAAATAATCAGGGTGACAATATACAGCCTTGACATACTCCTTTCTCGATTTGGAACCAGCCTGTTGTTCCATGTCCAGTTCTAACTGTGGCTTCTTGACCTGCACACAGATTTCTCAGGAGGCAGCTCAGGTAATCTGGTATTCCCATGTCTTTAAGACCTATTTTTAACCAGATTCAAATGTTTTCTTCTTTAGTCAGTTGATCTGAAGCAATTTTCCCATGAGAGTGGAGTGTAGTACAGCAGGAGGAGGGAAGGTGAAAGTTAAAACTACTTATGCAACTTATTTCTTATCCTTTACACCTGGTCCAATCCAGGACCTCATCCTGAATGTATTAGTTAGTTTCACTTGCTGACAGAGGACTTCAGGCCATGTCTAACATCAGTGTTGGTTTCAAATCATTCACTGCTTACTGTGTAACTTCTGTTCTTCCTCTTATTGGTAAAGAAATAATCCAAACTGGCTCAACTTCATGCTTCTGATCTCCTCCTACCATTATCACCTTGGCTCACCAGACTCCAGCTGCTCTCTTCCTCCATCAAGCCAGCCCTGTTCATGACCTCTGCTCTTCTTATTATTTCCACCTAGAATATTTTTGCTCTGGAAACACACGAGCTACTTCAACACCTACTTCAGGCCATAGATCAAACAATACTTTCTTGGTGACACATACCCTGACAACACTTTTTAAAAGTTAAACCCTAGGACTTCCCTGGTGGTCCAGGGATTAAGACTCAGCTTCCAATGCAGGGGACTCAAATTTGATTCCTGGTCAGGGAACTAAGATTACATATGCTGTGCAGCTAAAAATAATTTTAATAAATAAAAATTTTTAAATGAATCAATAAAATAAATTTTTAATAAAAAATTAAAATTAAAAAAAAGTTCCCATCCTGGTAATCTTAATTTATCCTGATTTTACACAGATCACCTTCTAATATACTGTGTGTTTCAATGTATTTGCTTATCCTCTGTTTTCCTCTATCAGACTACCAGTTACATGAAGGAATTTTCATCTGCTTAGTTTATTGCTATGTCTCCAGTGCCTGGAAAACTGTGAACATATGGGATATTCAATAAATATTTTAATGAAAGAACAAGTGAATGAATCTTACCCCTCAAAGTCTTAACAAATTTTAAATTTTGTTTGAGAGTATTCCAATGAATTGAAAACAAACAGTATTGTAATAAATGAATATGTCTGATTTTATTCATTCGTATGTATTTATTATAAGAAACTCCCCCTGCCCCATTTATTTTCTCCTCTTTTTCCCCCTACAGTCTTCCAATCTACATATACTATAAAAATTCTGTGTGAGGAGAAATCAGTTCAGATTGTGCTATTTCCCCAACATCTGCTGGTTTTGAGAATAATAATGCCACTGGTTGTTTCTGATACAAACACAGTGTAAGGCTTTGTTTCTTACAAGTCAACCGAGCAAGCAAACAATGAGAATTACTCCCAGCTTGAAGAGGCACACTGAATCCAGAATCTCAATGAAGGTCCCCATCACGCTAGAATCAACAAGATCTAAAATCATCAGTTCCCCTTTGGCCTTACTCCCTCAGAATCCACACACAAACACACACACACACACACACGCATACAATTTTAATGTAAACTAACAAAGTTATTTTTATGTGGGAATTCTTTCATCTCGGAGTTTTGTTTTTAAACTGGTCCCCAGAGTATGCTGTGATGTGACAGCAGTTAAAGCTTTGGAACAGAGTGAGGGATAATGACAGGATAGAAGAAGATCTGGCTTCCCTCAGCCGGGTAAATCCTTTAGACAGGCCTCATGCTGCTGCTGCTGCTAAGTCGCTTCAGTCCTGTCCAACTCTGTGCAACCCCATAGACAGCAGCCTACCAGGCTCCCTGGTCCCTGGGATTCTCCAGGCAAGAACACTGGAGTGGGTTGCCATTTCCTTCTCCAGTGCATGAAAGTGAAAAGTGAGAGTCAAGTCACTCAGTCATGCCCAACTCTTAGCAACCCCATGGATGGTAGCCTACCAGGCTCCTCCGTCCATGGGATTTCCCAGGCAAGAGTACTGGACTGGGTTGCCATTTCCTTCTCCAAGACAGGCCTCATAAAGGACTCACTAAGGGTCTTGAAGCAAAAAGGAAAGTATATCATCAGAGAAAAAAGGAGGGCTGGTTCGCTGGCAGCCTCATAGGCCATGTTAAAGACAGAATTTTGCTCTGAATGAGATGGAAAGTCATCTGAGGGTCTTTGAAAAGTTCATCTGTGATATTCTGCTGGGAACAGACTGAAGCAGAACCAAAGCTGGAGCAGGGAGATCAGTTAGGAGGCTATGACAATAATGCAGAACCGACGGAATAGTGATCTGAACTGAGACCACAGCAAAGGACCGACTGTTCAGGAGTGGAGAAGAGTTTTTGAAAGCAGGGCCAACAAGATTTGTTGCCAGATCAGATGTGGGTTGGGACAGAGAGGAGTCAAGAGTGACTCTGAGGTTTTTGTCCTGAGCAACTAGAGGAATGGAATAATCACTAACTGAGAAAAAGTCAAGAAGAAAAGCAAGCTTGGAGTTAGCAGCATGAGGTGAAGGGGGAAATTAGGAGTTCAGAGATGGATGTGTTAACGGTTAATGATGGGTCATATGAATCTGGCACTCAAGGGTAAGCTCTAGGCTGCAGGTGGAAATTTCCAAGTCTTCAGCATAAATAATGATATTGAAAATCATGGACTGGATGAGATCAATGGAATGCGCACCAATAGAAAAGATTTCCAAGCTGCTCTGAAAGGCAATATGGCAACTCCTCAAAGGTTAAACATTAGAGTTACCTGCGTGCATGCTCAGTTGCTCAGTCATGTCCAACTCTTTGCGACACTATGGACTGTAGCCCACCAAGCTTCTCTGCCCATGGGGATTCTCCAGGCAAGAATGCTGCAGTGGGTTGCTATGCCCTCCTCCAGGGGATCTTCCTGACCTAGGGATGGAACCGGTGTCTTCCACATTGTAGGCGGACTCTTTACCCACTGAGCCACCTGGAAAGCGAGAGTTACCCTATAATCTAGCAAATCCACTGTTAGGTATATACCCAAGAGAAATGAAAATATGCATATGAAATATTGGACAACATGGGAGTAAAGGCACTGATCCTCCTGCAGTTGAAAAATTCAAGTATAACTTTATTATCAGTTCTCCATATCCATGGTTCCATATCCTCAGATTCAACCAAACAAGAATTAGGCATTACTGTAGTACCTGTTTATTGAAAAAAAAATTCACATATAAGTGGACATGTGCAGTTCAAACCTGTGATATTTAAAGGTCAACTATGTATCAATGATCACAGCAGAAGTATTTGTTAAGAGTCAAAAAGTGGACACAACTCAACTATCAACTGATAATGGGTAAAGTGTGGTATATCCACACAATGGAATGTAATTTGGAAATCAAAAGGAATGAAGTATGTGCTACAATGTGCATGAACCTTGAAAACATCATGCTAGTGAAAGAAGCCAGTCACAAAGGACCACATATTGTATGAGTCCATTTATATGAAAGTATAAATTTTCATACATCCACAGTAAGCAAATTTGTAGAGGCCATGGTTGCCTAGAGCTAGGAATGGGGGAATGAAAAGCTAAGTAGATGGTAAAAACTAAGGAACATGGGGTTTATTTTGAGGGCAAAGATAGTGTTCTAAAATTGATTATGGTAAGCATAGAACAATTTTGTAAATATACTGAAAGCCATTGAATTGTACACTTCAAACAGTTGAATTGTATGCTGTGTGAATTATAGCTGGGAGGGATTGGGAGCAGGAGCAGAAGGGGACGACAGAGGATGGGATGACTGGATGGCATCACCGACTCGATGGGCAGGAGTTTGAGTAAACTCCAGGAGTTGGTGATGGACAGGGAGGCCTGGCGTGCTGTGATTCATGGGGTCGCAAAGAGTCAGACATGACTGAGTGACTGAACTGAACTGAACTGAACTGAATACTGTCCAAAATATAAAATAAAGAAGCAAAGAAAAGGAAGAAACAGAGGAGAATTCCAAGGTTTGAATCCTGAGGTAATCAGAATTTTGGGGATTTATGAGCCTTTTTAGAGAGGCTTCCCTGGGGCCTCAGATGGTAAAGAACCTACCTGCCAAAGCAGGACACATTAATAGATGTGGGTTTGATCCCTGGGTTGGGAAGCTCCCCTGGAGGAGGGCTAGGCAACCTACTCCAGTATTCTTGCCTGGAGAGTCCCGTGGACAGAGGAGCTGGTGGGCTACAGCCCATGGGGTCACAAAGAGCTGGATGCAACTGAGCAAGTAAACATGAATACACAACATTCATTAGACATCTAGGAGGAAGTTTAGAGTAGGGAGTTAGAGGTGTGAATTTGGAGATGAGGAGAAAGGTCTGGGCTTGAAAAATAAATCTGAAAGCCTTAGTATATAGATAGTATTTTAAACCATTGTATTAGGTGAGGTCACCTAGAAAGTGAGTGTAGAAAATGAGATCTGAGGCTGAGTCCAGGGCATGCCAACATGAGAGGCTGAGGATATATACAGGAACCAGAGCACAGGGCACTGAGCAAGGATCCTGAAAAGGAGGAGCCAAAAGAGGAAGAAGAGTCAAGAGTACAGTGTCCTAAAAGGCAAGTGAAGAAAATATCTAAGGGAAGAGGGACCATCTGTCAAATCCTGACAAGAGCTCAAGTGAGACGAAAAGTAAGAGCAAACACTAGTGTTAGCTATGTGAAACTCAATGGAAATCTTACCAGAGCTGTTTTGTAGGAGTCACGAGACTAAATTCCTGATTAGAAAATAGGAGATGGGCAAACTGCAGATAACAAGTAGATAGAAGAAGATTTGCTTTTCACAGAAGCAGAAAAAAATGACCCAGTAACTAAAGTGAAATAGAGCCCAAAATTTTTTTTTCCTCCCTATACTGGAAGAAATAGTAGCATTTTATAAGTTTTTTGAAAATGAACAGGCAACAGAAAAAACATGATTTTACAGAAGACAGAAGCCAACTGCTGATATGCAGTCCTTAAACATGTGACAAGGAATGGGAACCGGTGAATCAGTGGAAGGGACTGGCCTTAGCCAAGAGTGTGGTAAGTTCACCTGTAGTGAGGAAAGAGAATATATGGACAGAGAGTATGCAGCTGGGTGGACGTGATGCACACCACAACTGTCCTGGTGTCTTTTATTATCCCAGTAAAAGAGGAAACAAGGTCTCAGCAGAGAGTAAGGATGGGGGAGGAAACATGGAGGAGAGAAAATTAAGAAGAAAACAGTCTCTGGGCAATGGCAAGTGGAGAACTAGAGACATGCAGTATTATTGTCACTTATTAAGTGACCACTGTGGTTTAAGACTGAGTTACCAGTAAGGCCAGTCATCAAGGTGGTATTTTTCTCCAGACCATATGATGGTAGGTCCTAATAAATGAGAATTGACTTCAACCAGCACTGAGATTAATAAAAGAGGGAAATGCTCACAATTTTGTAAAAAAGAAAGACAGGAGATTTTATAGAGTCTGATTATAGTACCTCTATAGGAACAAAAGACTGAAAGGAAATGTTTACATTAGGTATGATTTTACAGGCAATTTTAACTTTTTCTGTATTCTTTGAATTTCTTTCGCAAAAATCAAAACTCACTCAATCTACTTTAAGCAAGCTAATGTTCAGGACCATCCCATGTAAACAAAGGCAGGAAGCAGGGCCAGGTCTCCCAAGAAATTTAAACCTGGAAGCAATAAAATAAGACAATCATTGTTTCTGATCCTGATCTTATTCCCAATGAGCACAAGCATCTTACGGTTCCTTCTGGGACTCTGACTCATCCCCTTGATTTCCTCTGCTTGTGGAACAACGCACAGGACCCCGTGTGGGTGCTTCTGTCTCAGCCCACAGTTTCAGAGACCACCACCACCTGACTGAGTCTCCGTCCTCTTCAGATACACAGGAGGCACAGTGATTGGCTCAGCGTGAATCAAGGCTCCTTGTTGGGTTCAGTCAGCTAGAACCAGGAATGAGAAGTCAGCCGGTCAAAATATGATGACCACCCAACCCCTTTCTTCCAAATGTCAGGAACAGAGGTAACTCCAGTGAATCAGGTCAAGTAAGACTCCAAATATATCTCTAAGAAGACACATAGGACTTAACCAATATCTTTAAGATAAATACTTCTAAAGAAGAGGCCAAAAGTAGATAATGAAATATTAAAAATTTCATGACTCAGATGGTTAAGAATCTGCCTGCAATGCCAGGAGACCCAGGTTCAATCCGTGAGTTAAGAAGATCCTCTGGAGAAGGAAATGGCAACCCACTCCAGTATCCTTGCCTGGAGAATCCCATGGACAGAGGAGCCTGGTGGGCTACAGTCCACAGGGTCACAAAGAGTCAGACATGAGTGAAAGACTTCCACTTTCAAACACTTGCAAAGAAGAGATCAAAGGAGAGCATGAAATATTAAAAATCTTGTCTCCTCTTTTTGTTAAATATTTCTTCTCTGTTTCAGGTAGGTTTTTCATCATTGTAATGTGTAAAAAGCTTCTGTGAGTGCCTATTAGTACAGGGCACCAAGTCCTTCACTGCACAGAATGAGTCTGACAGGCATAAAATCATATTTAACAGTAAAATTTAACTTTTGAAGAAAACATGGAGAACCTGCAATGTATTCCTTAACTATAAAATGGAATTGTTGATAACATAGAATATTCAGGAGTCCCTGCCTTCATCTTTGTTTTCCTGCAGTTATTAAATTTAAATCAGAGGTGAAAACAAAATAAAGCTGAAAGTTTACTTGTGGCATTCTAGTCTAAGGTTATTTTTATTTGCACGAATTGTACATGATACATGCTTTTGTACCTAAAATTCAAGTAAATACAGAAGAAAACAGAGACAAAGAAAAGGCTCCTTTGTTTTCCCTCTCTCACCCCTGAGTATCCCCTTTGCAGAGGAAAACACAGCTAACAGTTTAGGCTGTACACTTTCAACTGTTTTTCTAGGTTAGTTTTATTACTATCTTGTTCTTGAGGCTTTGCTTTTTCATTTTTAAACTTGCCTTTCTTTCTTTATGCTGATGACTTCCTGTCAGTATTCCTTGTAAGTTATATACCCCAGTGGCCTTGCATCCAGGTTCTATAAAGACATTTTTAATAATATCCCAGTGATCTAATCTCTTAAGGCTCTCATATTTCACCTGTTCTTTTGAAAGCAGACATTTTACGGATTGGTGAAGCAATCATTTAGAAACATACATCTCTGAAGCCATAATAGTTTTATAATTTGTTCTGCCTCACAAACAACCACAGACAGCCTTCCAAGAGGACAATCCGTTAAACCAAATCTCTAACATTAAAGCCGCTTATGGCTATTTCAGATAATGGGAGCTGTCCAGTGTGTGATGTGTTCGGTCTACTCCATTTAGGAAGGATCTGTTGCACTAATAATGGACTTGAAAATGAGCTCTGCACTAGAAATCCAGCAGTGAATAACGGAAATAAGTGAGCTTACAAAATTTATTGGAAATTTTTTTCTGAAGGTCAGAGAACATATTAAGCACAACAGCAAATGTGCATTTTTAATAGTACATCATATTTTTAGGAGACTCTGATGTAAAGCTTATTACGCATCCCTTTCAAAAACAAAACAGAAACAAAAACAGGTTAAAGAGACTTCAATCAAACCCACATTATAGATTTGTCTAAATTTCTGGAATAATAAATTAGATGTAATAAAATAAAAAATCTCTGAATTTTGCACTCAAAAAAGAAAATAACCCCTTTGTGGACTTTGTTATGAGTCATATTTTTATAGAAACACACATTATCACTTGAAGGCTATGTCATCTTGAATAGGAATGAGAATTTGTCTCTCAGTTTCCTTATTTTTAAACTGTAAATAATATTGTCTATTTTATAAGTATGATACAATGTATGCATAGCAGAGGCTTTACCATGAGCCTGGTCCACCATTGATTCCAATTCCAACTTCTGGTAGATAATTCCCATGCTGATGGCAAAACTCTACCCCAAGTATCTGTCTTATCTTTCAACTTTTCTGTCTCAGGACTTGTTCTGAAGAAGTAAAATTTTTCATCTTTCTGAGAACATTCCAGAAACATGGTGGCAACTAACAACCAGAGGGGCAAGCCTCAACCACTGAGGAATGGGAGTCAGTGGACAAATGCCTTCTATTTTTGTTTCTTTTCTGTTTCTGAAGGGACGTGCTACACAGTTCTTTGGAGGTCCCCAGTGGAAATGAGTACCAGTTGCCCACAGCAAAACTGTCTCAATAATGGACCCTTAATTGGCTTCGTGGAATTCTCTCTAATAGATTACCTTCTCCCAGATGCTTATCTCAGACTCCACTTTGAGGAAAAAAACAAATTAAAGGGCTTTTAACAGTGCAAGTACAAAATATGTGGTTGGTACATGATGGTACCCTTACCTGCCTCTCTTCATAAATGCCATTCCTTCTATTGATGAATCAGATTTCCAGTATTATCAAGGACTTACTCT
This sequence comes from Cervus canadensis, assembly GCF_019320065.1. Classification (NCBI taxonomy): domain Eukaryota; kingdom Metazoa; phylum Chordata; class Mammalia; order Artiodactyla; family Cervidae; genus Cervus; species Cervus canadensis. Next base: position 17,332,042 of record NC_057412.1, read on the forward strand.
TGCAAAATAAAAATGTGCTAGATACAAATATTCAACATGGTAACCACTAGCGACACATTCAATATCACAGTAGTCCAAGCCTATGCCCCAACCAGTAACGCTGAAGAAGCTGAAGTTCAATGGTTCCATGAAGACCTACAAGACCTTTTAGAACTAACACCCAAAAAAGATGTCCTTTTCATTATAGGGGAATGGAATGTCAAAGTAGGAAGTCAAGAAACACCTGGAGTAACAAGCAAATTTGCCCTTGGAGTACAAAATGAACCAGGGCAAAGGCTAATAGAGGTTTACCAACAGAATGCACGGGTCATAGCAAACACCCTCTTCCAACCACACAAGAGAAGACTCTACACATGGACATCACCAGATGGCCAACACCAAAATAAGATTAATTATATTCTTTTTAGCCAAAGATGGAGAAGCTCTATATAGTCGCAAAATCAAGACTGGGAGCTGACTGTGGCTCAGATCATGAACTCCTTATTGCCAAATTCAGACTTAAACTGAAAAAAGTAGGGATAACCACTAGACCATTCAGGTATGACCTAAATCAAATCCCTTATGACTATACAGTGGAAATGAGAAATAGATTTAAGGGACTAGATCTGATAGAGAGCCTGATGAACTATGGACGGAGGTTGATGACATTGTACAGGAGACAGGGATCAAGACCATCCCCATGGAAAAGAAATGCAAAAAGGCAAAATGGTTGTCTGAGGAGGCCTTATAAATAGCTGTGAAATGAAGAGAAGCAAAAGGCAAAGAAGAAAAGGAAAGATATTCCCATGTGAATGCAGAGTTCCAAAGAATAGCCAGGAGAGATAAGAAAGCCTTCCTCAGCGATCAATGCAAACAAATAGAGGAAAACAACAGAATGGGAAAGACTAGAGATTTCTTCAAGAAAATTAGAGACACCAAGGAAACATTTCATGCAAAGATGAGCTCAATAAAGGACAGAAATGGTATGGACCTAACAGAAGCAGAAGATATTAAGAAGAGGTGGCAAGAATACACAGAACTGTACAAAAAAGATCTTCACGACCCAGATCATCACGATGGTGTGATCACTCACCTAGAGCCAGACATCGTGGAATGTGAAGTCAAGTGGGCCTTAGAAAGCATCACTATGAACAAAGCTAGTGGATGTGATGGAATTCCAGTTGAGCTATTTCAAATCCTGAAAGATGATGCTGTGAAAGTGCTGCACTCAATATGCCGGCAAATTTGAAAACTCAGCAGTGGCCACAGGACTGGAAAAGGTCAGTTTTCATTCCAATCCCAAAGAAAGGCAATGCCAAAGAATGCTCAAACTACTGCACAATTGCACTCATCTCATACGCTAGTAAAGTAATGCTCAAAATTCTCCAAGCCAGGCTTCAGCAATAAGTGAACTGAGAACTTCCAGATGTTCCAAGCTGGTTTTAGGAAAGGCAGAGGAACAAGAGATCAAATTGCCAATATCCAATGGATCACTGAAAAAGCAAGAGAGTTCCAGAAAAACATCTATTTCTGCTTTCTTGACTATGCCAAAGCCTTTGACTGTGTGGATCACAATAAACTGTGGAAAATTCTGAAGGAGATGGGAATACCAGACCATCTGACCTGCCGCTTAAGAAACCTGTATGCAGGTCAAGAAGCAACAGTTAGAACTGGACATGGAACAACAGACTGGTTCCAAATAGGAAAAGGAGTACGTCAAGGCTGTATATTGTCACCATGATTACTTAACTTATATGCAAAGTACATCATGAGAAACACTGGGCTGGAAGAAGCACAAGCTGGAATCAAGATTGCTGGGAGAAATATCAATAACCTCAGATATGCAGATGGCACCACCCTTATGGCAGAAAGAGGAACTAAAAAGCCTCTTGATGAAAGTGAAAGAGGAGAGTGAAAAAGTTGGCTTAAAGCTTAACATTCAGAAAACTAAGATCATGGCATCTGGTCCCATCACCTCATGGGAAATAGATGGGGAGACAGTGGAAACAGTGTCAGACTTTATTTTGGGGGGCTCCAAAATCATTGCAGATGGTAATTGCAGCCATAAAATTAAAAGACGCTTACTCCTTGGAAGGAAAGCTATGACCAACCTAGACAGCATATTAAAAAGCAGACATTACTTTGCCAACAAAGATCCGTCTGGTCAAGGCTATGGTTTTTCCAGTGGTCGTGTATGATGTGAGAGTTGGACTGTGAAGAAAGCTGAGCACTGAAAAATTGATGCTTTTGAACTATGGTGTTGGAGAAGACTCTTGAGAGTCCCCTGGACTGCAAGAAGATCCAACCAGTCCATCCTGAAGGAGATAAGTCCTGGGTGTTCATTGGAAGGACTGATGCTGAAGCTGAAACTCCAGTACTTTGGCCACCTCATGTGAAGGCTTGACTCGTTGGAAAAGATCCTGATGCTGGGAGGGATTGGGGGCAGGAGGAGAAGGGGACGACAGAGGGTGAGATGGCTGGATGCCATCACCGAGTCGATGGGCATGAGTTTGAGTAAACTCCAGGAGTTTGTGATGGACAGGGAGGCCTGGCGTGCTGCAATTCATGGGGTCACAAAGAGTCGGACACAACTGAGTGACTGAACTGAACTGAGGGACACATGGCTATTGAAGACTTGAAACGTGGCTAAGCCAAATTAAGAGGTGCTGACAGTGTAAGCCATATAACAGATTTTGAAAACTGAAAATAAAAAAAGAATATAAACTACCTTATTAATAATTGCATATCGGTTAGTTGAAATCACAGTATTTTACATTTATTGTTGTCGTTCAGTCACTAAGCTGTGTCTGACTCTGCAACCCCATGGATTGCAGCACACCAAGCTCCTCTGTTCTCCACAGTCTTCTAGAGTGTGCTCAAATTCATGCCCACTGAGTCTGTGATGCTATCTAACCATATCATTCTCTTTCACCCCCTTCTCCTTTTGCCCTCAATCTTTCCCAGAATCAGGGTCTTTTCCAATGAGTTGGCTCTTCGCATCAGATGGCCAAAGGACTGGAACTTCAGCTTCAACATCAATTCTTCCAACAAATATTCAGGGTTGACTTCCTTTAGAATTGACTGGTTTGATCTCCTTGCAACCCAAGGGACTCTCAAGAGTCTTCAAAAGTATTTTACATACATTGAGTTAAATATTTCAAATGTATTACTAACATAAACTTCACTTGTTTCTTTTTACTTTTTATAACATGGCTACTAAAATTTTTTAATTATATTAGAAATTCAGCCTGGCTGAATTAGAAAAATGTATAAAGGCATGAAACCTATCAAAGCAATAAGTACTGTTTCCTTAGTTTACTTTTGGTCACAGTTCTTATCATTAAGAAACTTTCACGCTGACTGAATGAAATCTTTCACTTATTTCCCAGTGTCTGGAACATAGTAAGTTACCCATGTTTCCTTCTGCACAAATAAATCAGAGATTTTATTACAGGAAGAAATAAACAGTGAATTTTATAAAATAGGTTAGTGTCAGATTATACAGGATGTCAGTGCAATTTATCTCAAAGGCAGTATAACATTTTTGAAGGTTTTGGTACTACTTATTAGAAAGATTCATGTGAAATCAGTATGTAAGATGCAAAAGTGGAAGTGAGACTACAGCCTAGCTGGCAGGCTATTGCAAAATGCTGAGTTTGCCAATAGAAAGTGGTAGTCATGGCAATGGAGGAAAATCAGATCATAAGATAAAATTAAGAAGATGCTAGAAACTGATTGGTTCTGGGTAGAGAAAGAAGAGAGGAAGGGAAGTTTTTATGTCGTCATTGCAGCATGAAATTCATTAAGAATCCATGTTCTATAATTACTATTGTTATTTTAAAAAAAAAAAAGTTGCCCTAAGAACTTTCCTCACTATTCAAAGGTATTTTCTAACTCAGGAAAAGAAAAATGACTGCAGAACAGCAGAAAAGGATGTCATATTCTTTATTCCTAACTTCAAAAGCAATGTTCCAAAAAAACAAAGACACCATAAAAGCATGTTCAGAAAGAGACTACATCCTTCCTCTCCATTCAAGCTTCCATGTCCAGAAGATAAGAGCCTTCTGATTAGGATGAAAAGAAGTCATGAGGGAGAAGGAAAGGGGTTAAACGCACATGCAAGGAGGTCTGAAACATGACCTACTTTCCCAGATGTGTAGCTGGGGGAGACAGAAGGATGGAGAAAAGTACGGTGTTCTAGATCTACCACTCCAGTTTGGTATTGAAGTTTCAGGGCAGAAGTGATGGTGTGGGTCTCTCTACACCATAATGACATCAAGCCAACAGTTAGACATGCTGGGTGTGACATAAGGGGATGATGTGGCTCTGATCCTACCTTAAACTCACCACTGAGAAGTGGACGAATAAACTTTCCCCACTTCCCCAAGCAGGGCTCAGATGTCAGTTGAAGGAGACAGCTAAGGGCCAAAGGGGCTTAAATTTGTAAACCAAATGCCACTGTGAATCACGAAACTGAGGTTTTTATAAACGCAGAGATTTCAGAAGAGTGACAAATATTATGACCACCAGAGAGCAGATACTCTCTCTCCCTGACTTCCCATCTCAACCCCCATCCCGTCATTATCACATACAAGCCTTGGAACAGGAGGGCCACCCTAAAGAGAAGGAAAGAAAGTAAAATCCAGAACTGACACAATTTTAAGCTTGACTGAAAAAGTATGACGAAGACTGAGTTCACCTGGAAATGACTAGATATAGTTTTATAGCATCAGGAAAAATAAGGCATATAATAGAAACTAAATGCAAAACTGGGAAAATAAAATGTTACCTGCTTTGAAAATACGATTTCAGGGTTCACAAAAATTATACTTATAGCAGGTATAAAGGAATTTACTACATTCTTAAGAGGATTAAGAACTCTTTTTGGGGAACTATAACATATTTTATTTAAAAAAACATAATAAACGACTGACTGAAATGCTTCAATGCTAAATTGACATTTAAGGGAATTGCTATTTTCCTCCTGCCTGGGCTTCACTCTGAGGCACGGTCTGACTGTAATTTAGTGCTGGGTTTGATCAGCTGACTCATTTGAAAAGACCCTGATGTTGGGAAAGATTGAAGGCAGGAGGAGAAGGGGACGACAAAGTATGAGATGGTTAGATGGCATCATCAACTCAATGGGCATGAGTTTGGGTAAACTCCAGGAGTTGGTGATGGACAGGGAGGCCTGGCGTGCTACGGTTCATGGGGTCACAAAGAGTCGGACACGACTGAGCGACTGAACTGAACTGAACTTGATCAGTAAGGTGATAAGGATTACTAATCAATATTCTTTAGTACAGGGTATTCCAAAGATTTCCAGTCCATTCTTGGATCAGTTAAAGTCTAAAGGTTTCCACAAAATGCATTGAAGGTATGAAGATGACTTGATAGTTAAGATAAACTCTAGAGCAGTGGTTCTTTATGGAGAAGATGAAGGAGAGACAGCAAGTGGTTGGCTGGGGTGGGATACGGTGTACAGGGAGTGGGTGGTTACTCCCCATGGGACAGATGGCAATGTCTAGAGATAGTCCTGGTTGTCATAACTGAAGGTGGTGGGAGACATGAGCATCTAGAGGGTAGAGGCCAGAGATGCTGCTAAACACCCTACAATGCACAGACAGTCCCCACAGCAACCAGTGGTCAAAAAAAAGGCCACGGCTGAGAGACCTGCTCTAGAGGTGAGGCCTACCCACGCTGAGGATCCTGGCAGCTGACTGATCACTTTGAAGTGCTAACAGAAAAAAAAAAAGTGTTCATGGGATCATTTGTTTTGGGAGGAGCTTGGAGAAAACTTCCAGAATTTTCACAAAAAAATACCTTTTCTTTTCAAAAGGGCTCCTCATGATGATAATAATAATAAAATTCAGGTAAACTTGGCTCTAGCTATAGTTTAGAGCAATAAAGATATAGATAACCATCTATTCATCTGACTATTTTGGATTCTATAGTCTGAGTATTTAAATACAAAGATCAGGGGAGAGGCAGAAAAGAGAGACAGGAAGAAGTTCGCAAGTGAAAGTTGCTCAGTCCGACTTTTAGTGACCCCATGGACTACAGAGTCCATGGAATTCTCAAGGCCAGAATACTGGAGTGGATAGCCTTTTCCTTCTCCAGGGGATCTTCCCAACCCAGGGATCGAACCCAGGTTTTCCGCATTGTGGGCAGATTCTTTACCAGCTGAGCCACAAGGGAAGCCTGAAGTTTGTAAGAGAAGTTCAATATTATCATTTCTATCGTACTGGGAAATAAATCACTGGGTCATTTAGTAAAATTAGCTTTGAAAAATATCAACTTTAAAATTTTAAATGGTCATTTGATTGTTTTAAGAAATATTTTACCTTCTAAATAGAAAGTACAGACTGTCTTTAAATATTCTCCTCCTTTAATTATACAATCAATTAACCAATAAATGACCATCTCCCTCTTAATTTCAGTAATCTGTTCTTGAATAGTTCTGTGAAAAACACTTCTGTGAACGTAACTACCACAATTTTAAATGGAAAGATTATAATGTATATGTCAACCACAAACCCACGGCCAATGTTCTAAAACTCAGTAAAACAATCTTAAATAATTAACGAACTCTCACATTAGGACATATAATGCTTGAAACATTACTTCCCAATAAACAACAAATCGATACAGCTAATAATTTAGCAACATACTCTCATAAGCAACATCACCTCTCCTAAGACTCAAGAAGAGATTTTCAAAATATCAACATGTGAGTCTGATGTTGTGGCTTAAATAACTCAAAAACACTTCTAAAGATTGTTTTGTTGGAAATATTTTGTTGATTTTTCATTTCACTGACAACCAACAATATTTTTCACATAATTATTGGAGGGCTACAGTCCAAAGGGCTGCAAAGAGTCAGGCCTGACTGAAGCAACTCAGCTCGCACAGAGGGTACTTGCACACCTTCCTTTGTTAAATTCTGCTCAAGTACTTTAGCTGTTTCTTTTAGTTAATTGTATGTATTTCCAAAGAGTCGAACACAACTGAAACAACTTGTTTTTTTAATGTATTTATACTATTGAGATATGAGTTGCTTATATATTCTAGGTATAAGTCCTTTGTCAAACACATGCACTGTGAATATTTTTCTCCAGTTTATATTCTGCTTTTCATTTTTAAATGTTTTTCAAAGAGAAGAGGCTTTTAATGAATCCAACTGTTTAGCTTTTACTTTCATGGTTAATGTTATCTGTAAGAAATTTCTACCTACCTCGAGGTCACAAAGATATCCTCATGCTTCTTTCTTCTAGAAGTTTCGTATAAATATGCATTAGAATGTCTAAAAATAAAGGTTGACAACACCTAATGTAGGTAAGGATATGGAACAACCATATCTTTCATAATTTGCTGCTAAGAATGAAAAATGGTATAAGCATTTTGGAAAATTGCTTGGTGGGTTCTTAAGCTGTTAAACATATACCTACTCTATGACCCAGCAACTCTAGGTACTTACTCAAGAGAAGTGCAAATATGTCCATCAGAAGTTTATACAAAAATACTTATGGCCATATTCATAATAAAACTAGAAGCCACACAATTGTTCAACAAGATAGCAGACAAACAAATTTTAGTATATTCATACAATGATAAATGAACTATAGCTGTAAACAATAATACAGATGAATCTAGAAAAATAATGAGCAAAAGAAGCCAGACACAAAAGAGTTTATACTTTATGGTTCCATTACATGAATTTCAAAACAAGTAAAATTAATTGATCCTGATATTGATATAAATTAGAATACTGATTGCCTTGGGGTAGGGAGAAAGATAGGAGATTGAACAGGAAGGGGTATAAGGGTATAAGGAAATTTTCCAAGGTAATGGAAATATTTTATATTTTGACAATGGAGTGGATTACATGGGTGTATTGATTTGTTATTGAATTATATACTTGAAATGTGTGCATTTCACCATATGTAAATTACACCTCAAAAATATACATATTACATTTTAGAACCACAAGTATAAATTTTTCCTACAGCTAAGATATGTACACTTCATGACTTATTAAAAGTCACAGATATTCTACTAGAAAAACATTTAACTAGGAGAAATCCTGTTGGGGAGTGCCTGAATTTCTTGTATGTCTGAAAAGATCTGTCTTCATCCGTGCCCTTTTAGATGTAAGTAGAGAGTCAGATTATGTGCTGAAGGTTGTTTCTCTCTAGATTATATTTAATCTCAGTGGGAATTCCCAACAGTGGGGCTATGTTCTCCAATATGTTTGACCTATACTACTGGGCAAGTAACAAGAGTGAATTCAATCTCTACTTAATGTTGTAAATATCAAATACAGAATAACAGGATTTTCTTTATAAAAATAAAGCAAAAGTAACCCACTCCATCCTTTCAAAGACCAGAGCAAGAATACACTTGACCAGAGACCAAGATCTGCCAAGACTCCAGCTCAGTCTTAATAGTACAGAAGAGACTACATCACTGAGGGTAAAGCATTAACAAAACCTCTTGTCCTTTATGAACAAACTTGACCCTGGCTAACTTTACAGCACTCTTTCCCTAGAAACCTGAAAAAAGCAGAACCGAAGTGGTGTTACTCAACAGTATTTCTTACGATAAAACATGACAAATTGCATCTGGCAGGAGAGAAACTATATATAAACTGTATAAACCTGATGGGAAACCAAATTTTGGGGCTCCCTGTATGTGATGACTCATAACTAGGCAATCCCCTTGCAGGAACTCCAGAATTTATGCCTCAAATGTTGTTCTAATATATACTGGTTCCTATTTGAGATATGACGCTTTCATATCAGGACCGCATGCACGTGTCTCATCTCCTGGCACCTGAACTGTCAACTTGGAAGCCAGAGATCAGCCCCCTGACAGATGTGAGGACTGCTGCAAGAGTCTGACTGAAGATGGATGCCCAACAATGTATTTCTATGTTTGATTTCCTCTCAGATATATACATAAGTAGTTCCTCTTTGGTTTATATGTACTGGAGACTTCCCCCGTGGTCCAGTGGCTAAGACTCCACACTGCCAATGCAGGGGCCCAGGTTTGATCCCTGATGGGGGAACTGGGTCCCACATGCAACTACGAGTTCTCATGCCACCACTAAAGGAATCTGCGCGCTGCAACTGAACAAAAAAGATCTCGCGTGCCACAAGGAAGATCAAAGATCCTGCCGGCCGCAACTAACACTTGGCACAGTCAACTAAACAAATAAATGTGGTGATTTAGTCGCTCAGTCGTGTGCGACTCTTTGCAGCCCCATGGACTGTAGCCCAGCAGGCTCCTCTGTCCATGGGGATTCTTTAGGCAAGAATACTGGAGTGGGTTGCCATGTCCTCCTCCAGGGGATCTTCCTGACCCAGGGCTCAAATAAAGGTCTCCCACATTGCAAGTGGATTCTTTACTGTCCGAGCCACCATGCAAGCCCAAATACATAAAAATTTTTTTTTAAAAAATAAAGCTTATGTGTAACAAAGATGAAACTATAACCTCTCCCTTACATCTGGTTAACTGTGCCAAGTTATTAAATATCATAAACCAAAAGCAAACAAAGGGTCAAATATCATTAAGAGAAGTTGGTGACCAAATAGTAAACAGAAACATAGAATGGAATGAAAAAAATCCCCAAACCATTCTAAAGCAGAAAGAAAAAAGTAGGGATATTTAGACTTAAAAGTACTTGATACAAACTTTAATAAACTAAGAGTAGCTCTGGAACAGTTTCCCATGACCGTTTGAATTTATCTACATGTTAAGTCTATCAGAAATCAGTATACTACTATCAGTCACTAACTTTTCTTGAGCTTGCTATATAAACTTTTTTCCTATGTAAACTTTTAATGAACCCAACACAAAAGGTAAGTCAATGAACTTAAAATTATGATCCACCATAGGGAGATTAAGACTCATCCTGAGTACACATGAATTTGTCATTTGAACTTTAATTATGAAAATAACATCTTCTCTTACCGAGTTCTAGGTAGAAAGCCTACACCCTCATTTGGCAGCTAACATTACCATTTGCACATACTGAATGACTCTGTAAAAAATTTTTTTTAAAGTTCAATATATCAATGACTAGATGATATAGCTGCAGGGCTTTTGTTTTGCTTTGTTTTTGAAGACAAAAACACTATGGCTTTCCAGATGATTAAACTGAAATATTTAATAATCTGCAATTCTAATTTATTTTCTAGGCATACATGCAAATTTTACCAATAGCCTGTAGCAACATACTTAAGCTGCCACAAGTTGATCAACACATTCTAGCCTGGGTGTTTAAAAAGGATTTTGGGTAGAGATGGAGGAATAAAAGGCAAACTAACTCACCCATTCCTTAACCCTATAATCTTCAACAAGGAGTTTATGTCTGAGTAGACAAGAAATAAACAATATGACCAAATTGCCTACATTGGTGTCACTCCTTTCTGGAAACAGAAAAAAGCCTCTCTCAAATCATGCCTGAGAGTAGACCTCATATGGGCCCACTGCATAAATGACAGGATTGACTACCTCTATCCGATCAGAAGTGCCTAAAGGACTAACAAATTCCACTAGTTATAGTGAATTTGAAAGCTAATAAGCACCTGCTCTGTGGTACCCGTGTGCTAGATAGATGACTCCGTGATTATTTGTTTGTACCTTTATTGTCAGTTCCTCAAGGATATGCATGAGCTGTCTCTTAATCTCTTTACTCTAAGTTTTGCCTGGTATATAGTAAACTTAATAAATGAGTAAATGGACAAATGGTTGAATGAGTAACAGAAAGGTGGCCAATTAGTCTCAGCAACCACTGAAGATACTGTTACTCTACCAGTTAGGATGTTTTCAGCTGCAATAAACAAGTAACAGAATACTGGATTACAGGATTGATAACAGAACAGGATTAAATGAAGTGGACATAATCATCTCATTTAAAAGAGAAAGTGAATCCAAGGTTGGTGCAGTGATTCAATTATGTCATGTGGGTTCTTTCTATCCTTCCACTCTTCCCACCTCAATTTGTTAGCAATGTCCGCCTTCGTGGTCACAAGATGGTGGCTAAAGCTTCACGATCACACCAACACAAGGGTAAACAACAGCCAAAGCAGGAAGTGGATAAGCATATTATTTTTATTTCCACAGGTTTTTTCCATTCTACTACATTTTTGCTTACCTCTCACTTGCCAAGACTGATATTGTTTGTTGTTGTTCAGTTGCTAAGTTGTGCCCCTCTCTTTGCGACCCTGTTGACTGCAGCATGCCAGGCTTCCCCATCCTTCACCATCTCCTGGAGTTTGCTCAAACTCATGTCCATTGAGTCAATGATGCCATCCAAGCATCTCACCCTCTGTCACCCTCTTCTCCTCTTACCCTCAATCTTCACTAGCATCAGGGTCTTTTATAATAAGTCAGCTCTTTTCATTAGGTTGCCAAAGGGTTGGAGCTTCAGCTTCAGCATTAGTCCTTCCATGAATATTCAGGATTTATTTCCTTTAGGATTGACTATAGTTTGATCTCCTTGCTGTCCAAGGGACTCTCAAGAGTTTTCCCCAGCACCACAGTTCAAAATCATCAATTCTTTAGTGTTCAGCCTTCTTTATGGTCCAGTTCTCACATTCATATGTGACTATTGGAAAAACCACAGCTTTGACTATACAGACCTTTCTTGGCAAAATGATGTCTCTGCTTTTTAATACACTGTTTAGATTTGTCATAAGACAATATGAAAAAGAATGGAATTTCCATAACCGGCATAGAAGAGTTCTCTATGGCTAAAGAACAGAGAACAAAGATGTATCCTCCCTGCTCTCCTCTACCAAATGAACAAAATGAGAATTCTGTTTACATGCAAGAAGAGGAAATAGCTATAATCCACAGTATTTGCACAGCTCATTAACAGCATAATATACAGAAAAGTCACCACACTCTCAAATCACTCATTCATTTATTCATTCAACAAATATTTGGCAGGCACTATTCTCTGTCCCAGGACTTCCCTGGTGGCTCAGTGGTAAAGAACCCACCTGTCAAAGTAAGAGATGCGGGTTAGATCCCTGGGTCAGGAAGATCCCCCGGAGAAGGGATTTCTTGTATTCTTGCCTGGAAAATCCCATGGACAGAGGAGCCTGGTGGGCTACGGTCCATGGGGTCACAAAAGGGTGGGACACAACTGAGTGATTAAACAACAATATTCTCTGTCCCTGAGATACATGAGAAAACAAAATATGACTTCCAAATCTCATGAAATTTACATGCTAGAGGACAAAGACCGACAATACACAAGTATTATAAATAAGATAAATGCATCACATGTATACGTATTTTGTAAATATACTAAAGTGATATGTTTGTTTGTTTGTTTTTCAAGATTGGGGTGAGGTGGGACTGAGATGGGGCTCTAAATAGGTTAATCACAGAAGACCTCCTGAGGGAGTGATAGTGATTAAATAGCAGATCAGACTGTTGCCTTTCTGGTCCAACCTAACTTTTCAGATGGCCTCAAGATAGCTGCCACTAAAATAAAAGAACATGTCACAGGAAGAACAAGAAAGCAAAAACTGAAGTACTATGTTGAATATATCCAGAAAAAAATTGGGGTTGTGCTTACAGACATATTGAAAGCAAGCAAACTGCAGGCTTAATAAGACTGAGGAAACTATGTTGGTAAAGAATCCATGAGCCTGAAAACCAAAGAGCTGTGTGTCTCTCTGAGTCTTAAAACAAACTTTAGGTCTACAAACAGCTGCAAAATACAGCCCCTAAGGGGAACATATTCCCACAACCCACTTCAGATGTGGCCAACAAGATTAATAGATGAGGAAGATTCTTCCAGAGAGTAGGGTAGGGGACCACAGAAAGCAATGAGTAAGAATTCCCTCCCAAAGAGCAGAAACAGGATCCAATCAAGGAACGTCCTCCACTGCCAGAGCAGAGGGCTCTGAGACCCCTGCCCAGCTGGTCCCCATCAGTGCTGGGGACCAACGACTGCTGTGTCTCTCATTCTTCTCTTATCTGAACAGGGGTTTTAATTTCCTGGCCCACTCTGATCTACCTGAGTTATATTTAGACCTGAGTGGAAAGACTGAATGTCACTCAGAAATCTTTGGATTTAAGCTGGATACAGTAACTGGATGGAACTTTGAGTCATCTGCCTTGGGACAGAGGTGAGTGTGCTCTATGTTTCTTGCATGGAAAAAGGATAAATGTGAGAAGGATACATGCAAAAACAGGCAGTCAGAGTTGCAGGCTATGAGAGATAGCTAGCTGCCCACCAATATTCATCCACCCCTGTTTCTTGCCACATAATTAGGTGACATTCTCAGTTTCCCTTGCAGACTGATCTAACTATGTGACTAAAATCCCAGCTATGATACATGTTATTGTTGTTGAGTCACTAAGTCACATCTGAATCTTTTGTGACCCCATGGACTGTAGCCCACTAGGCTCCTCTATCCACAGGATTTCAGGCAACAATACTGGAGTGGGTTGCCATTCCCTTCTCCAGCGAATCTTCCTGACCAGGACCGAACCCGAGTCTCCTGCATTGGCAAGTGGGTACCGCTGAGCACCAGGGAAGCCCTACGATACATGAGCAGCTGTGGTATGTGCCTGATTCTTCGAAATTCCAGCCTTTAACAGAGGTGTGCCTTGTCCACATGCTGCTCTCTCCATTGGTTGAAACCTGAACAAGTCTTGACCTGATGACAAGGTTCTAGAGGATAAAAGCATCACAAGATGACAAGATGAGAGAATCCGGATCCCTGAGTTGCCATGTGGAACACAGTTACTACCAACCAGGTGTGTGTTAGGCACTCAGTCGTGTCCAACTCTTTTTCAACCCCATAGACTGCAGCTCTCCAGGCTCCTCTGTCCATTTCATTTTCCAGGCAAGAACACTGCAATGGGTTGCCATTTGCTTCTCCAAGGGATCTTCCTGAATAAGGGATCAACCCTGGGTCTCCAGCATTGCAGGCAGATTCTTTGCCATCTGAGCCACCAGGGAAGCCCAACCTGGTATACCCTCAGTTATTCTGTTAGGAAGAAATAATCTTCTTGTTCACGAAGTCACTGATTTTCTAAGTCTATTTTCACAGCAACTCAGTCTAACACAGAAACATAACTCCCGAGCTAGTGTAGCAATTATCTTATATATATATATATTTATCTTCTACATAGCCAAAAAGCACATAATACATTTTAGAAAACTTTTGTCTTAACCTGTTTGGCTGCTATTACAGCATGCCTTAGACTAAGGGGCTTATAAACAGCACAAATTTATTTCTCATAGTTCTGGAGGCTAGAAGTCCAAGACTGAGGTATTGCTGGCAGATTCAGTGTCCAGGTGAGATGCTACTTCCTGGTTCATAGATAGCCACCTTGTCACTGAGATCTCTTGAGGCAGGAGAGGAAGGGAGCTCATGGAGGCCTCTTTATTTATAAGAATACTAATCCTATTCATGAGGGCTCCACCCTCCAAATCCCATCACATTGATGGTTAGGATTTCAACATAAGGATTTGGGGAGGACATTCAGCCTATTGCAGCTTTCTTTCAAAACAGCTAAAAATTTTTAAAGCTTTAAAAACTATTATTTTCCAGTTGTTAAAAAAAAAACAACTGTGGTGGAACCACTAATTTCCTACAGATTATAGATAAGTGAATCATTACTACACTTAGCATGTAAAATTTAGCAGAATAATGAAGAAAAAAAGCAAAGAAAAATATAGACCACTGTGGTACTTAGACATTTTTATAGTGCTACAGCAATTAAAATGAAAATATATTCCAATGCCATTAAAAACTCCATTCCAAAAGCAATTACTTAATGCCTTTCTCTTACATCAGGTGGGAAATTTCTCAAGTAGGGATTCTGTTGCTTCCTACTAACTAACTCAGAACAGTTTCAAAAAATATAATGAACATTTAATAAGAAATTGTTAAATGAATAAATAAATGAATGAATGAATGAAAAAAAGTATTTTAAATATTGAATTAGTTTTAACTTTTGTGGAAAAGTACCATGATTAGTCAAAACGAAACTCAAAAAACAAAAAAAGTTGTATTCTTTTTCATCATTAATGCTATCATCTCCCAAAAACAAATCTCTCTGAATTAAAGAAAATCCTAAAAATTTAAAATTCTGAAATTTAAAATACCCTATCTAGCTTGACAGGCACACTAATAGTTAACTCAGAACTATGTCAGGATTTCAATTTCTAGCTTGAGTATTCCACACTCAGACATCTGATATTTATAAAATGAAACATAAAAATAAACCTTTGGTAAAATATTATGAAATAGATTTCTAACTTTGACATCAACTCCAAACTTTCCTTTTATCACTCTGAATTTAACAGCAGGAATTGTGCATATTACTAAAAACTGGATTTGACCCACAGTGGAAAAAAAAAAAAAATCAATAGCTAGTAGTTAACTCCCAATCTCCTCCCAGCAATGTCAATGTTGAATTTATCCACAGACGGGAAATAGGTTTGGTTTGTCTGCTTGCACAATAGGACAATGGATCAGCAGACAGCTTACCCATAATGTCAGCATTACTGAAACTATAGGTGGTAAATCCCTTTAATGCAAGTATTTGTAGCCCAAACTTTCAAAGGGATGCTGGTCTAAGCTTAAGAGGACCCATAATTTTAAGAGAGACATTTTCTTCAGAGTTAAGAATTCCAATAGAGAAGCATGAAACTCTGTCGAGAATCCTATAAAAATTAGACTTTTAGAAAACGGATCAACAATACTGAAATAAGCCTACCACACCATTCAATTTGAGTGTAAAGCAAAAAGAATTCTAAAGCAAATAGTCTTTTTTCTTTTTTTGCTTATTAAAAATGAGAAATAGTTTAAATAGGTATTTTATCTCAAATAGATTATTTAAGCCAGCATTTAGTTTAAGACTGAAAACTTAGTTTTCAGTGTTTACTAACCAAATTTAATTTTTAACACATGATTCATTCAATCAACAGATTTATTCAAGAAATATGTATTGAGTACTAGGACAGAGATTGTTTATTGCCTAGTGTAATATCCATTGTCCCTACTTGAAAAAAGTGTTAGTCTCTCAGTCGTGTCCAACTCTTTGCGACCCCATGGACTGTAGCCCACCAGGCTCCTCTGTGCATGGGATATTCCAGGCCAAAATACTAGCCATTCCCTGCTCCAGGGGACCTTCCCAACCCGGGGACCAGACCCGGGTCTCCTGCATTAGCAGGCAGGTCCTTTACCAGCTGAGCCACCGAGAAGCCCACTGTCCCTGCTTAGAAGTCCTGAATTTTAGCTGGGTGCCTGGATGTTGGAATAAAGATCTGATCCCAAGTCTCCCTTTCATCCTGGCTCTCACCACAGAAAGGGTGGGAGGTAACCAGAAATGTTATGTCGCAGTTTCTGAGAAATATCCTTAAAAAGCAGCCAGTATATATTCTTTGCTCTGTCTTCTCATCTTTCTCCACCTTGCTGTTTAAAATGTGTCTCTAATGAAAGAGGCTCTCTCTTGCACAAAACAATGAGCCCACATCCTAGGGATGACAGACCAGAAAGCTAGAACCCGCATTCGTTCCTGAGGACTTTGTAGGTCAGGGCTACCACATCCATCCTAGACTGTCCATCTTCAGACTTCAATGCAAGAGAAAAAATAAAGTCCTATCTTTTAAAGTCACTTGTATTGGGGATTTTTATATCACTGCAGTGAACCTAAGCCTAACTGACACAAGCTCAACCTATAAGGTAAGTACTGAAATACAAGATGGCTGAAGCAGATTTGCTTGCACACAGCCAGCTTAAGTTCTAGCAATCGATACTGAAGTATAAACAACACTGAAGTGAATTATGACTGTTTTTGCCTGTTTATTCTATTTTCAAACCAACTCCCTTCTTCAGGTAACAATAACCACTTTTCTTCAGAGAAATATCTCTCTCATATTATGAGATCAGATTTTCATCCCTGTAGCCCCATTCTTCAGTCAATCTATTTTGGGGGGAGGGGTGAAGGGGAGAGGTGGGAATGTAATCCAAGCCTGGCCAATTAAAGTACCAGTCAGTCAAACTGATTCAGAAATGAGCCAATTAAACTTAGCCATTTAGAATCCTGCTGTGTTAACAACCATCACTACAAGGTGTCACATAACAAAACAACTCAGGACTCAGTGCTTACGACAACAGGCATCCATCACAGATCTGTAGGTCTTCTGGGCCTCCCTAGCTTCAAGCTGCTGACTGGACGCAGATCTGCTCCACGTCTCTCATCCTCCTTGGACTGGCAACAACCTGAGTGAAATTCTCTTAGTGATATATGGTTGAGGCACAAGTCAAGCTAAATCACACAAGCACATTTAAGGTCTCTTCTCATGTCATTCTGATTAATATTTCATTGGGGTGGGGAAATACATTCTGCCCACTATAGTGAACTATGAGGTCACATAGCAGACAGAGGATATGAAGAAGTGGAAATGATAATGCACACAATCGATGTGTCAATTATGCACACATCTGACACCTCTAGGTTTCTGACACCTCTAGGGTCATGGTGGTCTTAGAAGGCTCTAAGCCTAAGGTTGCATGTGCTAATCTTCCAGGCTAAAAGGATGTCTCCAATGGCAGAGAATGACTTAACACGTGAAGAGAAACAAAGACAGTCAAGGTAAGAGATGGGTGGATAGATACACAAAGCATACTGAATCCTTTACTTTAAAAGAGGAACATGTCAGAAAAAATACCAAGAATAGCAATAACACGAACAAGTGTTGTGAGGATTCAGAAAAGTGAGATCAGAGAACTTTTTGTAGCAGACATTCATTGGAATGACGAGCATGGGTCATCTTCACGAGAGCAGACATAAAAATGATTTTCAGAAAAGCAAATTATGCATTCTCTAGCAGTCCTTGTTGGCTTATACACCTAATTTCCTTGCCTTGCCTTCTGTTGCAGAGGATGATAAAACTAAATACTCACTTCCCTAGAATCCATTGTTGCAATGTAAGTTCTGCTGGGATCCCTCAGGAACACTGTTTCTTCCTTACAAAAATGAAAAGGCAGCTTTCCCTCCCACTTCTCCCTCCATCTTCCATTTCTATCTTCTTTCCTGGAAGACAATATGTAGGGCAGCCTTTCTGCTCTTAAGAGGGAAAGCCAGAATAGATGCAGAGGGGGTGGTCCTGTGATAATGAACCAGCAGTTGGTTCTTCCGACCTTGTTTGGCTAAACAAATAAAACCTTACCCTGATTCAGATACTGTTAATCAGGTTTTCTGTTACTTGCATCTGAAAGGATTCCTTGACTGATTTAAGCCTAAAATCAAGGTAATATCCGTTTTAAGTCCAGAACCAACTATATAACTGATCTTTGTATTGATATGTCCCCTTACAGTTTATAACACATTTTTGCATTCCTTACTCAGTTACTAAATTAGTAAGGGTTGCAGTTAAATATAAAATCCTTGACTATTCAAGTAAATAAGTTAGATTTTATTAAATGAGACAGTAAACTGGAAAGCCTGATGTAACTGTCTAAACACTAAATAGATTTATGTATTACTGTTATAAGAAAGGCAAGAAGCTATGACAAGTTTTTGAGAAGGGGAGTTCATCTGTGTTTATTTAATAATGGACTGTGAAAGATGGATTGAAAAAACTAGGTTGGAAGCAAAGAGACCTGGGAAGAAGCTCTGATAAATGAAGGATCCACTGACAAAATAACAAGGGATTCCAGCAAGGATGGAGTAAGGAGTACCAGAATAGCTCTGCAAAGTTAGAAAACAGGACAAAGTATATGAAATACCTATTTTCAGATGCTGAAACACAGGCAGAGCAAAATGTGATCTCAGAAAAAAAGGAAATAACTGAGGCAAGCCTTACAATTGCCCTGGTTTTATGCCTGGAGACACTTTCAGACCAAAGTCCACATAAGGATATCCTAGCAAAGCTGGTATGAAGAGACAAAAATTGAGCTTGGGGAGTATGAGATGTCTGGAATTTGCAATTAGGAGTGCAGAAAGGAAGAACTACTCAGAGAAAGAGTTTCAGAATATGCTTTAAGCCTTCACTTGAATACTTCACTTGAATGCACTGTGCATGTACAGCATAGAAGCTATGAAAGGCTGGGCAAAAATTAATCACCAGGGAAAAAAGAATTACCAGGGAACTACAATCTGAACAAATAGATTCAAGAGAAATAGATTCAAGGGATTAGATCTAACAGACAGAGTGTTTGATGAACTATGGACAAAAGAGGTTCGTGACATTCTATAAGAGGCAGAGATCAAGACCATCCCCAAGAAAAAGAAATGCACAAAAGCAAAATAGTTGTCTGAGAAGGCCTTATAAATAGCTGTGAAAAGAAAAGAAGTGAAAGCAAAGGAGAAAAGGAAAGATATACCCATGTGAATGCAGAATTCCAAAGAATAGCAAGGAGAGATAAGAAATCCTTCCTCACGGATCAATGCAAAGAAAGAGAGGAAAACAACAGAATGGGAAAGACTAGAGATCTCTTCAAGAAAATTAGAGATACCAAGGGAACATTTCATGCAGAGATGGGCTCAATAAAGGACAGAAATGGTATGGACCTAACAGAAGCAGAAGATATTAAGAAGAGGTGGCAAGAATACACAGAAGAACTATACAAAAAAGAGCTTCATGACTCAGATAATCACGATGGTATGATCACTCACCTAGAGCCAAGACATCCTGGAATGCGAAGTCAAGTGGGCCTTAGGAAGCATCACTATGAACAAAGCTAGTAGACAGAGGTGATGGAATTCCAGTTGAGCTATTTCAAATGCTAAAGGATGATGCTGTGAAAGTGCTGCATGCAATATGCCAGCAAATTTGGAAAACTCAGCAGTGACCACAGGACTGGAAAAGGTCAGTTTTCATTCCAATCCCAAAGAAAGGCAATGACAAAGAATGCTCAAACTACCACACAATTGCTCTATCTCACACGCTAGTAAGGTGATGCTCAAAATTCTCCAAGCCAGGCTTCAACAGTACATGAAACGAGAACTTCCAGATGTTCAAGCTGGTTTTAGGAAAGGCAGAGGAACCAGACATCAAATTGCCAACATCTGTTGGATTATCGAAAAAGCAAGAGAGTTCCAGAAAAACATCTACTTCTGCTTTACTGACTATGCCAAAGGCTCTGACTGTGTTCCGTTCAGTTCAGTTCAGTCGCTTAGTCCTGTCTGACTCTTTGTGACCCCATTGACCACAGCACACCAGGCCTCCCTGTCCGTCACCAACTCCCAGAGTTTACCCAAACTCATGTCCATTGAGTCAGTGATGTCATCCAACCATCTCATCCTTCTACTCCCCTTCTCCTCCTGCCTTCAATCTTTCCCAGCATCAGGGTCTTTTCAAATGAGTCAGCTCTTCACATCAGGTGGCCAAAGTATTGGAGTTTCAGCTTCAACATCAGTCCTTCCAATGAACGCTCAGGACTGATCTCCTTTGGGATGGACTGGTTGGGTCTCCTTGCAGTCCAAGGGACTCTCAAGAGTCTTCTCCAACACCACAGTTCAAAAGCATTAATTCTTCAGCACTCAACTTTCTTTATAGTCCAACTCTCACATCTATACACGACTACTGGTGGATCACCACAAACTATGGAAAATTCTTAAAGAGATAGGAATACCAGACCACCTGACCTGCCTCTTGAGAAATCTATATGCAGGTCAGGAAGCAACAATTAGAACTGGACATGGAACAACAGACTGGTTCCAAATAGGAAAAGGAGTTCGTCAAGGCTGTATATTGTCACCCTGATTATTTAATTTATATGCAGAGTCGATCATGAGAAATGCTGGGATGGATGAATCACAAGCTAGAATCAAGATGGCTGGGAGAAATATCAATAATCTCAGATATGCAGATGACACCACTCTTATGGCAGAAAGCAAAGAAGAACTAAAGAGCCTCTTGATGAAAGTGAAAGAGGAGAGTGGAAAAGTTGGCTTAAAACTCAACATTCAGAAAAATAGGATCATGGCATCTGGTGCCATCACTTCATGGCAAATAGATGGGGAAACAGTGGAAACAGTGACAGACTTAATTTCGGGGGCTCCAAAATCACTGCAGATGGTGACTACAGCCATGATATTAAAAGACACTTACTCATTGGAAGAAAAGTTATGACCAACCTAGACAACATATTAAAAAGCAGAGACATTACTTTGTCAACAAAGGTCCATCTAGTCAAGGCTATGATTTTTCCAGTAGGCATGTATGGATGTGAGAGTTGACTATAAAGAAAGCTGAGTGCCGAGAATTAATGCTTTGGAAATGTGTTGGAGAAGACTCTTGAGAGTCCCTTGGACTGCAAGGAGACCCAACCAGTCCATCCCAAAGGAGATCAGTCCGGAGTGTTCATTGGAAGGACTGATGCTGAAGCTGAAACTCCAATATTTTGGCCACCTGATGTGAAGAGCTGACTCATTTGAAAAGACCCTGATGCTGGGAAAGATTGAAGGCAGGAGGAGAAGGGGAGTAGAAGGATGAGATGGTTAGATGGCATCACCGACCCAATGAACATGAGTTTGAGTAAATTCCGGGAGTAGGTAATGGATATGGAGACCTGGCATGCTGCAGTCCACCGGGGTCACAAAAAGTCGGACACGACTGAGCGACTGAACTGAACCAAGCTGAACTGACAATCTTTACAACTACTGGAACTCATAGGAAAGGAATCAATTGAGTTTCATACAACTAGAGAATAGAAACTTTATTGGAAGACCTGTGACATACAATAGAAGGCTTAAGCCACTCCTTAAGAAGAGAACTAGAAATTCTTGTAACAAAAGGATAGTCTAAACACCCACAAAGTTTAATAAGCTACTAGAGTAACAGCATTCCACAACAAAGCCCAAAACTCTTTTAAAACCTGGATATTCAAATGTATTCATTTTATAATGCCGTCATAACAAATTGACACAAATTTAATGGCTTAAAATAATATAATTTACTATCTCTAAATTCTATAGGTAAGAAGTCCAGGTACAAGGGAATTCTAACCCTCCATTTAGAACCTCACAAGGCTAAAATCAAGACATCAGACAGGTATTGAATTGAACATCCAAATCCATCCAGTTTTTTGGCTGAATTCAGTTCCCTGAAGCTTTAGGACTGAAGTCCCATTTCCTAGCTGGCTGTCTGCTGGGGTCCAGTCTTTTTTTTTTTAATGTCTTTAATTTCTGCCATACAACAATGTGAATCAGCCATAAATATACATTTATTCCTCTCCTGCTTGAGCCTCCCTCCCATCCCCATCCCACCCTGCATCCCACCACCCTAGGTCATCACAGAGCACAGGGCTGAATGGATGAACAAATTGTGGAATATTATTCAGCAACAAAAAGGAACTCCTATTACAAAACAGCACCATGAATCTCAGAAATATGCTGAATAAGGCAATCACAAAAGAATATACACCATTTATTTCCACATATGTAAAGTTCTAGAGTAGGCAAACCATATCTTTAGAGATATAAATTAGATCAGATGGGGGAGGTGGTTTGAGAAGGGGCATAGAGAATTTCAAAGTTGTGGAAATGTTCTATATCTTGATTGGGGTGGTGGACATGCTATTGCACACATTTGGCAAAACTCAGGGACTGTACTTTTAAAATGGGAAAGTTCTATTTCTGTAAGTTAAAGCCCAAAGTGTAGACTTTTAAAAATAATTTAAAAATAAAAAACAAGGTAAAAGTTTTAAGGAGAGGTAGACAGGCAAAATGCTACAGAAAGAGAGAGAACACTGAGAAATGAAAATAACTTCGATACAAGAAAATCATTATTGATTTTAGAAAACACTTGATTGGAAAAAATGAGTAGAACCCAAGATGTAAGACATTTCAGTCATATTTCCATAAAATGTGAAATTCAAATAGGTAACACAAAGACTTTTCTATTTCAATCTGTTGTTGTTCAGTCAGCTAAGTTATGGCTCACTCACTTGAGAACCCATGGACTTCAGCCCACTGGGCTCCTCTGTCCATGGGATTTCCCAGGCAAGAACACCAGAGTAGGTTGCCAGGGGTCCAACCCAGGGATCCAACCCGCGGCTGCTGCATAGGCAGGCAGATTCTTTACCACTGAACCACCTGGGAGGCCCTTCTGTTTCTATTAGTGCTTCTCAAATTCTCAGAGGTGTACAGTAATCACCTCTGGGTTTTGTGAAAAGCAGGTTCAGATTCAGGATGTCTTGGGTGAGACTTTATATTCTACGCTTCTAACAAGATCAGTCAGTTCAGTTGCTCAGTCATGTCTGACTCTTTGCGACTCCATGGACTGCAGCATGCCCGGCTTCCCTGTCCATCACCAACTCTCAGAGCTTGCTCAAACTCATGTCCATCCAGTCGGTGATGTCATCCAACCATCCCCTTCTCCTCCTTCTAACAAGATACCAGGCCAATATTGCTGACTCACCTTCTATACTTCAAGTAGCAAAAACACTGATCACTTTTTTGGGGCACTGATGGTTTACATTAAGTGCTAGTTTGGTCTAGAAGTTCCCAAGTTCTACGGAATCCATTCCTACAACCAGTCACCTGTAGACTGACAACCTAGTCCCCTCTGTGTAAACAATAGAGGTGTTTATGATGTTCTGGAAAATAACAGCTAACTCCTGTGATCAAGTCCCCACCTCTGATTCTAACCAATAGATAATCTGGGTTAGTCATTTTTAGGAGGCAAAATAAGAACTCTTCTGGCTTCTCTTTTCTAAACTGTTGTGAGTCTTACAATAGAAAATGTAAGTCAAAGTGCTACATGAATCATAACAGCAAGCAAAGTGGGCAAAAGAGATCTTGAGTACCTCCGTTTTTTAAAGGGGCGGAACCTAAAATAAGAGGTGGGGCTCCGGGATTATCCTCGTAGGCGTGTTAGGAATGCGCCATATTACAGTGGAGGGGCGCCCCATTTCTACAACAATCTTAAAAAATAAAGCTTCTGCATTTGAAATTACCCCTAAATGACGAAAACTTGAAACACAAACTTTTCTCCCATTAAACTCGTCAACCAGCACCTAACTCAAAGTTCAGCGATACTATTTTGCCTCGGCCTAGCGAGTTCACCCAAAGTCCTCCCCGCGTATCTCTGGCCGTGTCCCCCGGCCTCGTCACTTTGCGGCCCACGCGGCCCCCGCCCGGAGGCAGTAGTTTCCCTACGCTAAAGGGGGAGGTGATAACGGACTCCTCTATCTACTTGCCTCGAGGAGGGGCGTGTGAGGAGCCACCTTCCACCAAACGGTGAGAGACACGGGCCAGGAGACGCGGGATCAGGAGGAAATCCGAGCCGAGGCCGCGGCGTCGGTGCAGCCCGGGAGCTGCGGGGGTTGGCGGCCGGCGATCGAGCGCGCGGCCTCGCCCTCCGCGCCGCCCCGCCGTTCTCCCCTCAGAGCCTCGGAAGGATGGCACCGGCGGGAGGGGGCGGGGCCCCCGGGAGGGGGCGGGGCCGCGCGGGCTGGCTGCTAGTCTGCGGCCGGAAACAATAGTGAGGAGCCCGAGCCGCGCGCATCGGCGGCGGCTGTGGCGGCGCGCGAACCCGGACGGTAAAGCTCCCGCTCCCCCCGCCCGCGCCCTGGTCCCCGACCCCGCGGTCCCGCCGCCTTAGCCCTCAGCCCCGCGGCCCCGGTCTCTGTTGCGCGCGGGACGCCCCGACGGACAGTCGGGGAGAAGGACGCGGCACCCTGAGGGGCGGGCGGGCGCCCCCAAACGCCGGAGGCCGGGCGGGAACCAGGCTCCCCGAAGCGCTGAGTCCGGACGGACCGGCTGCTGGAGCTCTCGAACGCCTTCTGCCGGGGTGGGAGGAAGCCCCGGGGCGAGGGGACGCGAAGCTCCCGCCGGCTGGGCTCTCTGGGACCGCCCCCCCCCCCCGCCCCTGCCCCTGCCCCTGCCCCGGCCGGGCTTGGCCATCCCGGTTTCTCTGGCCGTGCCCGAGCCGCTCCGCTGAGCCGCTGCCCGACCTCCCGTGCGGATGCCAGGGACGCGGCCGGACCCCCGCCCTAGTGTTCACTTTTTCCACGTGCATTTTGCCCGCCTCAGACCTGGAATAGCACACCTCGCTACGCCGAGCTAGCGAGACGCATCTAAGGTTCCCACAATGAAGTAGGGAGAGCTGTGTCCCGAGCGCCTCGCTCGTCCTCCCTTCAACAGCGTTAAGTAGGTTGACAGACCCCGGTAGCGGAACAGGCCGCGCTGCTAAGCTCTTTCTGCGCCTGGTCGGGGATGGAAGCGGTCTAGAATCCCCGAAAACTGCTCTTCATCAGTTCCTCTCAACTAAATACAACACAGGACCAAAAAAGGCGCTTGGGCATAGTGTGACTTGCGGCTGGACTTTTAAGTTTTACTAGCTTTGTGTCCTTGCACAGTAAAAGTGTTAGTGTGGCGATGCTTGTTTCGAGAGGCTGTTGCCTGAGATAAACTGAAAAGCATCCTTCTCTTTCCTAGAAGTTCCTACTTTTTTGCCGTGATGACAAGTTCTTGAAATTGTGTAACTTTCTTTTTCTGTTTCTTAATAGGGGCACTATGAACGAAGAGGAGCAGTTTGTAAGCATTGATTTGAATGATGACAACATCTGCAGTGTTTGTAAACTGGGAACAGACAAAGAAACACTCTCCTTCTGCCACGTTTGTTTTGAGCTAAATATTGACGGTAAGGACACAGGATAGATTGATTTTATGCCGTGAACTTTACAGAACTACTTCATGCTGAACTCTGGTTATAAGGTAAAACTAAAGTTTCTTGAATGATTGTAAATTGTGTCAAGTGGAAATCTGTTAAAGATAAGGGTTTCTGGAAATGAAACTGAAGGTAGCACAGCTATGAATTTAAGAGAAACTTGTTTTTTTTTTTGACTCCCACAGTATTAACTCGGTTTTACTAATATAAAAATGAAAAATGAGTATTGACTGCTAAACTTTTCTGTTTTGAGAGCTTATTGGATTGTCAGATTTTAACAGATCTGTGTTTTGTTTTAATATTTAAGAACTAACATAACCAAACATTTACATTGATAGCCAAATGTAATTTTGTTGTTTTGGCCATACCGTGCTAGTACATAATTGAGGTGAGCTATAATTTTTTTCTCCAGTGCTCTTATTATCTGAAACACATTTTAAAATTTTTAGATAACTTGTCAGTGATAACACACACCTTTAATAATTTTTAAACTAAAAAGGCTTTTAAAATTTCTCAGTAGTATCTCTAACAGTACACAAATGAGTTCTCCAAATACTTTTTTTTAAATCTCTATTATTAAAGTATTTAGGTTGATGCACAGCTAATGTGTCTGTGGGTATCAGTAGTTTGCCTCCAAGAAACATGTGGGGTATGTTTCCTTATCTTGATGTTACCTTGATAAATTCTGATTTTTTTAAATATTTATGTTACACAAAAAAGGATCTTAATATTCTGCTGATAAGTTTGTCTGCCATTTGAATTTTGAATTGTAACATACCAGTAGAGAGCTTTTGTTAGATTTTAATCTAAAGATTAATTTCTTTACTGGTTCTGTTTATTAAGTAGGAGATAACAAATGTTCTTTCCATTTGAAAAAAAAAAGGGGTTATCTACCTTGAGATTCCTCTTAAGACTTGTTTTTCATAAATTGTTGTAGGCACCAAATTAATATATTTAGATACTCTGTAGTAAAAGTCAAAATTATAACTATGAATATGACTATTAAAAACATGTAGAGTTAATTATATGACATTCATTTTCCATTTAAGATACTGGTTGTGACAGTTTTGCCATTGTACTCTCAGAAGTGTAGTTGCTAAACATGATAATCTATGGGAGAACATGGATTTCCTGTGGATTGCATAAAATGCATAAAACAATATTGGCCCTGTATATTCTTTTTCATTGTAAATTTTGGTTCTAGATGGACAGAGACATTGGAAATGACTCAGCCCAAAGTTGTGTTTACGTTGAGGAAAACTGACAATCAGGTTGTGGGACTGTTCAGGGTGGCTCTGGTGGTGATGGCAGGCTGTTATTTCGTGCCAGGCCCTGCACTAAGCACCTTATATGGATTATGTTATTCAACTCAAAATAGCTCTGTGATGGCTACTATTATCCATTTTAAGGTTGATGGAGCCTAACTTTCAAGACCTAGAAACTGCACTTTGAAGTTTGAAGTTGCTCAGCAATGAATGATATTGCTCGACTATGGAAGCCTGGCATCTAGTTCTAGTATATGTCCTTTTAATTCCATTGATCTACTGTCAATGGTTATTTTAGTTGATGGGGTAATATTAGAAACCTATTTTCCTGAATCGTAATTGCTGTCCTTGATATTCGGCCAGCCAACTTTTCCTAGCCAGTGTTTCCTGCTACATTACCATTAGGGGTGTTCATGCTGTGATCAGATTTTTCTGAAGAAACCTAAACTTTCATATTAGCTTTTCTAGTTTTGTTTTTTTTTTTAATGCCTTTGAACTGATTCTTCATCACTGTATAGACAATATACAGATATTTCTCAGGTACCATCCTTATAAATATTTCATCTCTGATAAATCTATCTCAGTGTATAAGCTTGTCATAAGCCCTACATTGTTGAAATATACTTATCTTTAACTTAAAAGACAAAAATAATTCTCAATTTGAATTAGAACTGTTTCTTTTTATGTTCTACATACACTCAAGGTTTTATATTTTTAAATATAAATTAAATATAAATTTAAATATAATTGACATTTTTAAATGCCAGTTAAACTTTCCTAGGGAAAATTACTTTAGAATTAAATTTTCTTCTCAACTTATCTGAAGTCAATTCCTAAGTCTCACAAATATAATACATTTCATATTTAACACAATGATGAACTTCTGCAGTATAGCCATTTTAATATGAGATTATTTTTTTTAATCTTAGGGGAAAAGAAGGGAAATGAGAACCCTGAATGCCACAAAATTTCAATTTTTATATCAGTATACAGGTTTTTTAAAAGTCAATGAAAAAAAAGGTGAAACAAGTTATATTCTTTGTTTACGTCAGTAAACCTTTTAAAATGTTTTTGAACATTTTTGTCCCCTACCAAATTCTAAGCACAGTACCAATCAATAAATGTTAGGTAAGTAAGTGGGACTTTAAAAAGTAGGGCATTTAACTTTCCTACTTTTGGTATAACCTTTCTGTAGTGTGGTAATGTTGCCCTCATTTGGTTTCTTAGCTTTCTAACTGCCAAGTTTGCTCTAAAGCCTTCTATTCTTCTTTCACCTAGTTAAAAATTTTCTTAGAATTTTTTGAGTCTACAGATTCATAGTAAACAAAAATATTAATATCTTAAACCTTCTGGATTGTAGCTTATGTCAGATCAAAACTAGCCTAATCAAATGTTGCTTGCATAAAATCAAAATTAAGCTTATCATATTTTTTAAACTGTGGGCATACATATATTTATAAAATGAAAATGAAAGAAGAAAGAAAAAAATTAAATCTTGTAGGAAAGATTTCATATTCTGAGCATGGCTGTAAGTTGCCTTTTTTCTGTGTCTTTGCAGTACTTACAAAGAAATGAGTACCTACATTTTTATATACTTTCAAACCAGAGGTGATATACTTCAAGAACCTAAAAAATACTCTTTAAGGAAATTGATTTGGGCAAGGGGTGGGGAGGGACACATAATTCACCATTGGAATTACTTGTCTACTTCTAGGAGTAAGAGAAAGATGCATAAACTTCTTAATACTTATGACCTGTCCTTGGCGCCAAGACACTATAAACATTTTATGCATGTATAATCAAATACACTAACGTGCATCATAGTTCATGGTACTCAAATTTTTCTAAAGTTCTTTACTGACTACCATTCCCTAGGCTATTAAGGCTGGGAAGAAGGTAGCCCAGGGTAGTCAGGAGCCAGTCATGAAACTCAGCTGTAATATAGCACAGTCAGAAATGAAACTAAAGGTGAGGGGGTGGGGGAGATCCAGAGCTACAGTCTGTTACTTCATAGTATCAGTTTTCATTTTGTGCCAAAATACTGTGCGAATAATTAGTATTTTTGTGTATGAATGTGTTAGTCATTCAGTCGTGTCTGACTCTGTACAACCCCATGGACTAACCCGCCAGGCTCCTCTGTCTCTGGGATTCTCCAGGCAAGAATACTGGAGTGGGTGGGTAGCCATTCCCTTCTCCAGGTGTTCATCCTGACCAAGGATCAAACCCAGGTCTCCTGCATTGCAGGCAGCTTTTTTTACTGTCCGAGCCTCCAGGGAAACCCTTAGTATTTTTACCTTCCTCCTCTAATATTGACTTCCTTTTTATTCAGTGAAGAGGAGCTTTTTATAAGACAGAGATCAATTCCTCTTATGCCAAAGTTTTCAGTGTGAGTTGATCTTGCTAGTTGATTAAGTAAGCATTTCATATAATTACTAGTCCATCCTAGACTGTAAAATCCATCTCAGACTTCATTCTCCCCTAATTGGTTGAACCTTCTGGGAACTTTTTTAGAAACAGACCCAAATTCAGATCTTTAATAATCTTTTCAGCAAGAAGTCTGTAGATGTTTGCTCTTAGTTAAGGCACTGGTGAACCCAGTGCTCACTTTTAATCTCATTTTTCCTTGATTCTCTGAGTCTTTGACCAAAACGTTGTTCCCATGGCCAGTAGTCAGGGAGCAGTTTGAATCTCATATTAAATCCCTGATTTAGCTGGGAAGTCGGGACTGATTATTAACTACTCAGAGCCTGTCAGCAGCTCTTCCCTTTGTCTTGTTTCTAACACGTCAGCATCTTTCCACTTGAGTAAAGGCCCACCACTTTACTTGTGATAGGGAGGCTGTATGTTGCTAACTCCATTTGGCATTAACCTCTTTCTCTTGCTTCTCATAATGACAAACATCATGGCTTGCTATTAGCTAAAAGAGCACTTTTAAATATAAAGCCTGAGTGACTTTTGAGTTTAGCTTAGCTGTCTTTATACTTAGAAGTACAGATGAAGAATTAATTTTTTAACCGCCTTTTAATGTCACTTTAAATTTGAACACTTAAAATGGCTCTAGCAGTAAAACCTCTTTATTTGGACAGGAGTTAGGAGGGGTGGAAGTGAAACTGTAGGTTTAATTGGTGATAACTTTATAGAATATTTTTTTAAAAAGATAAAGCTAGGCTAGCCACATCTAGTAAGCTAACAAGCCATATCTGAGGAGCCAGGTTCCAGATTCTTTTCCCTGTCCTAATTTTATGATGGCCTCGTTTTAGTTACTCCCAACTTTTTCCCTTTTTAACTTCAAACTTTCTAATTCTAAAGTTTAGGATGAACTTAAAATTGAGATCATAAACGAATTTTGGTTGGAAAGATATACCCATTAGAAATTAGGTCAGGCTGTATGTAACAGAAAATCCAAATAATAATGATGAAATAATACAGGATGGATATTTACATATCTCATAGTAAAAGAAGTTGATTCTGGAGTCTGTTTGGTAGCACCATGATCAGAAAGACTCAAGCTGCTTCTGTTTTACTAATCCACTTTCTTTAACACATATTTGCCATCATCAGTCGTCTCATGAGCCAGGATGGCTGCCGGAACTCCAGTCATTGCTTCCTTATTCTCAGACAGAATAGAAGGGGCATCTGACAAAAGGTACATGGTAGCCGTCTCTCCTGAATCTATAAAGGAGCTTTTCCTAAAGTCCTCCTTAACAATTTGTTATACGTTTCACTGCCCTTTGAAGAGAAGCTGCTCCAAATGAAATCAGTACTTTACAAAGAAAGGGACAAAAGATGTTGAGTGTCCACCTAACAAGATGAGCAACAGAGAGGCCTTTCTAGTAATTGAAGGTTACCATGTTGAAAGCAAACTATTTGAGCTACAACTAAGACCAACAAGTAAAGGTCCCGTGATTCTTCTAACCCAGGAGTTTGAAATGGAATGGATTTTTACAAAGGAAGCTTTGTATTCTGAGGATCGGCATACAGCCAGATCTCATGTGAATTTGTTGCAAAAAAGCTATGAGAATTTTCAAGTTTCTGACCCATCTCAGGACATAAAATATAATGGTTAATACTACTGCTCATTATACATATGTTAGATACTATAAACTTACCCTGCTTTCTCTCAGCCTCTCTTCTTGACATGGTAATTCCTCATACCTTTCCAGTTCAGTTCAGTTGCTCAGTCATGTCCGACTCTTTGCAACCCCATGGACCACAGCACGCCAGGCTTCCTTGTCCATCCCCAACTCCCGGAGTTTACTCAAACTCATGTCCATTGAGTCAGTGATGCCATCCAACCATCTCATCCTCTGTCGTCCCCTTCTCCTCCTGCCTTCAATCTTTCCCAGCATCTGGATCTTTTCGAATAAGTCAGCTCTTCGCATCAAGTGCCAAAAGTATTGGGAGTTTCAGCATCAGTCCTTCCAATGAATATTCAGGACTGATTTCCTTTAAGATGGACTGGTTGGGTCTCCTTGCAGTCCAAAAGACTCCCAAGAGTCTTTTCCAACACCACAGTCCAAAAGCATCAATGCTTCAGCGCTCAGCTTTCTTTATAGTCCAACCCTCACATCCATACATGACTACTGGAAAAATCCATAGTCTTAACTAGACAGACCTTTGTTGACAAAGTGATGTCTCTGCTTTTTAATATGCCGTCTAGGTTGGTCATAACTTTTCTCCCAAGGAGTAAGCATCTTTTAATTTCATGGCTGCAATCACCATCAGCAGTGATTTTGGAGCCCAAAAAGTAAAGCCTGTCACTGTTTCCATTGTTTCCCCATCTATTTGCCATGAAGTGATGAGACCAGATGCCATGATCTTAGTTTTCTGAGTGCTGAGTTTTAAGCCAACTTTTTCACTCTCTTTCACTTTCATCAAAGGCTCTTTAGTTGTTCCTTGCTTTCTGCCATAAGAGTGGTGTCATCTGCATATCTGAGGTTATTGATATTTCTCCCAGCAATTTTGATTCCAGCTTGTGCTTCATCCAGCCCAGCGTTTCTCATGATGTACTCTGAATATAAGTTAAATAAGCAGGGTGACAATATGCAGCCTTGATGGAATTCCTTTCCCTATTTGGCATCAGTCTGTTGTTCCATGTTCAATTCTAACTGTTGCTTACTGACCTGTATACAGATTTCTCAAGAGGCAGGTCAACTGGTCTGGTATTCCCATCTCTTTCAGAATTTT
Organism: Cervus canadensis; assembly: GCF_019320065.1. Classification (NCBI taxonomy): domain Eukaryota; kingdom Metazoa; phylum Chordata; class Mammalia; order Artiodactyla; family Cervidae; genus Cervus; species Cervus canadensis. The sequence continues at coordinate 17,364,133 of NC_057412.1, forward strand.
TCAGAGTTTGTTGGTTCACGCAGTCAAAGGCTTTGGCATGGTCAATAAAGCAGAAATAGATATTTTTCTGGAATTCTCTTGCTTTTTCGATGATCCAGCAGATGTTGGCAATTTGATCTCTGGTTCCTCTGCCTTTTCTAAATCCAGCTTGAACATCTGGAAGTTCATGGTTCACGTACTATTGAAGCCTGGCTTGGAGAATTTTGAGCATTACTTTACTAGCATGTGAGATGAGTGCAATTGTGCAGTCATTTGAGTATTCTTTGGCATTGCCTTTCTTTGGGATTGGAATGAAAACTGATCTTTTCCAGTCCTCTGGCCACTTCTGAATTTTCCAAATCTGCTAGCATACTGAGTGCAGCACTTTCACAGCATCATCATGTAGCATTTGAAATAGGTCAACTGGAATTCCATCACCTCCACTAGCTTTGTTCATAGTGATGCTTCCTAAGGCCCACTTGACTTCACATTCCAGGATGTCTGGCTCTAGGTGAGTGGTCACACCATTGTGATTATCTGGGTCGTAAAGATCTTTTTTGTATAGTTCTTCTGTGTATTCTTGCCACCTCTTCTTAATATCTTCTGCTTCTGTTAGGTCCATACCATTTCTGTCCTTTATTGAGCCCATCTCTGCATGAAATGTTCCCTTGGTATCTCTAATTTTCTTTCACCTTTCCATGGAAGATTGCTTTTCTACAGCTGGGTACATCTGCCACTGCTTTCCTTCTGCTCCATGTGGGCCCTGGACTCAGACCTGGCCTTGAATCTTGACTCTGCCACTTACTAGTTGGATTTTCTTGGCAAGATACCTAAGTTCATTGTGTCATACTGGTTCTCAAATTTTGTACTTTCATTTCTTAATCTTGAAATTATTGTGCCAGAATCTAATTCAGAAGGCTGAACTCCAGTTGTTGCCGTTTGTTCCAAGAATACTTGGCTATATAAGCAGTGGTGCTCAGATTGGTTTGCTCCTGATGCTCAGAATGAAGCTGCAGAGTGTTTCTCCCCACCCGTAAACTACACATCTGCATGTGCAGCTAATGTGTAGGCATCCTCACTTGTATAGCCCATGAGTACTTCACACTGCACGTCTAAAGGTAAAGTATTATCCTATACTACATATATTTCTTTTCAAAATGAATGAATAAATAAATAAGCAAATTCCCCTTCCATTCCTACAACAGAAAATGTTGGGGTTGGAAGTGAACTGTGGAAAAGGTGAACAGATTCATGCCTGGCTGAAATACTTGAGAGGTGGTGCCACAGCAAAACCTGCCTGCCCTAGTTTTTTAAAGTTATTAATATTTCTCAGAGCAGCCTTCCCTGCCCCCCAGCAGCACTGTCAACCCCATGTGCTTTTCCTGCTAGTAGCACCCTTTTCTTCATGGCACTTGCTTTAATTTGTTGCTGTAACTATTGGTTTATTTCTTTGTTTATTTGTGCTCACCCTCCTCCATTTCTAGCTCCATAAGGACTTGGGTTTGAGCCTCCTTTATTTACTAGTATATAATTAGCAGTAGCATGAGGATTGGCCAGAAGTTATGAATGAGTGTTTGAAATATTCGATTGATGAGTGCATTAGCCTAAAGGAAACTGTAGAGGACTGTCTTTTTTTTTTCTGTTTTTCCCTTAATCTTGCCCATAGTGAAACTCTTCTGTTATTTTTCTGCCCTTCCACAGAATTGTCTGAGATCTTTCTAGAGTCTCCTAAAAGCTTTGTGACTCTTACTAATAGAACTTTGTATTATATTCAAAAGAAAAATGTAGCAAATAATATTAACAGCGATATCTGTGTTTTTTTTTTTTTGCAATCAGGAGGATAGAAAACAGATAGTATTTTTTCTCTACAGAACAAGAAGTCTTAAACAGGACTATGCTTAGAGTGGGAATTTCTACATTCATTTACATGCTGCAACTCTATTATTCCGAACACCTCAGCAGAGTGGTGTTTGCTCATCATGATGACCCCTTCAAGGTATTTGATGATCTGGAGTGCTTGTTAAGTCTGTGATAAAAGTACACTCTTTAAATCAGTGACTTAAAGTTGAAAACAAAGAAACAGTACGTTACTATCCAGCATATCTTATTAATAGAAACACCATGATTATAAATAAAGCATTTGTTACAATAGATAAAAATGACATTCTGATTCAAATTCATAATTCATTTCCACCCAGTGTGTTGGCAGAGATGAAAAGAAATGTTTTATGAGTTATCCAGAAACAAATTAAATCCAGATTGGAAATCTTTTAATTGTTAGCTCAGAATTATCTATTCTCAGTAAAGGGATACACTTTTCATTACTGAAATAATTTTATAATAACTGTTACTAGAAAGCTGATAAAGAGAAATTAGCTGCCCAGAAATAAAGGGGAATTTTTCTGTTGCATACAAAATAATACTGCCTGTGAAGAAAGAAAACAAAGACAAATTTCTCTACTCAGGAAGAAATGAAATAATCACTCTCTAGTTGGGAGAAGCTAGTCCAGCTGTCAAATACTTAAGGGATTTACACTTTTAGGTAAGTGACTTATCTAAATAATAGGTATTTATCAGCTATTCTGTGTTTCACATGCATTATTTCGTTCTTAATACAGCTATATGAGATAGGTTATCCCAATTTGATAAATGAGGGAGGTAAGGAGAGAGTCTGGGAAGCTAATCTAGAATCACACAGCTTGGAAGTCCAAACCTGACCGCAGAAGTCCAAGTGCCTAAATCATTTCTGCTTCCAATGAAAATTACATGAACTCCTAAGAAATCTCAGAGATACTAAGTAACTTCTAGGCAAAATTACAGATGAATTACACCAATGTGAATGGTTAGGCAAGGAACGAAATTTAGGTCCCGAGAAGTGCTTGCTTTTTAAAAGCTATTTTTACTTGTGATGCTGTTTGATTAATACACATTTGGTGGAATATCCAAAAGTAGACCTTTTTCATGACCTAAGAGAGTAGGATGATACAGTCTCCATATAGGTTGTAATCTAAATAGTCTGTCAAGAAAATGTAGATTCAATCATCAGAGAAGAGGGAAGGACTGGGAAGAAGAGACACACACAAGACAGTCTTGCTGCCCAGAAGACACAAGGAGGCTGAGCTGCAGACTGACATTTGCTGCAGAATCATACAGGTGTCAGCTCGTCAGGAGGCAGTGTTCTGACCTGCTCTCCATCCTTCCAGCCGTTCAAGTAACAGAGGCTAACATACTTAGTCTGATTCATCTTCCTCTCAAGAGAGAGTAGGTTCTGAGTAAGTGGAGGCAGACAGTACAAACTAAAGTGAAATTATCAGCACCAGTCCTGGAATTGCACGCTATCTCCCTTTTGTTCATCTAGGAATACTTCCTAGAAAGAGAAGAAGCAGGTGCTAAGACAGCATAACTTTATATAGCACTTTAGATGTTCAAAGGTACTTTTGCAGCATCTTAAATTTAATTTCTACCTTATAAAGAATAGTAACACTAATTGTGAATTTCAAATAAGGTGTTAATGTGGAAAATGTAACAAGTAATTGAAATCCAAGTGGCTGAGTAACATTGCAAAATTATCAAAATGTTGTCACAGTTCTAGTTAGAATGAATTTAAATCATTCTAATCCAGTTTGGCACACCATCTATTAGGATTTTGATAAGGGGAATAAGCCCATTAAACACCGAGCCTTGGATTTATAGTTTGTAATAAGGGAAAACAGTGTCTGTTTACAAATAGTTTTAAACTAGTGTGTCTATTTCAGTTAGCTTTTTGGCATTACTGTCTCAACTATATAACAGCAAGGCAAAACAATGGTTTGTGGCACCCATGAAAATCTGAATCTTAGAGTCAAAGCTATGTTCATAGAGATTTTTATACACATTCACTCAGTAAATATTAATTAGGCAACTGCTGTGTGCCAGCAATTGTTTGGTAACTAAGGATAATACAGTTAACAAGAATAAGTTATATGGTATATTAGAAGGCAATATAGAGTCATTTGCCTTTTATGAAGAATAAATTCAATCACTGGTATACTTTTCCATGTATTACCTTATTTAAAATTTACATTTAGTGTTCATTTCCTACATAAAATGAGGATTAAAATTAATAGTAAAAGTGCCTTCCAACCACCAGAGTGCAATTCAAATACACTTAAATGACATCTTCAATATCTAAAACTCACGATAACTGGTGAAATAATATCTGCCATGAATTTAGCAAATGATAATTGCTAGTCTGCTGTGAAAACAGAGTTCACACACAGAGGAAGTCTGGTGGTGTTAAAGTATCCCTCATAACCTTGACCATGTTGCTTTGACTCATTGGAATAATTTCAGTATGTCAACAATCAAGTTCAGTTCATTGTCAGTCAACATTTTGGCTGTATTTATACTACAAAGTAGAACAAATACAGTGTAATAATTCCTATGTAATGTATAAGACAGTTCTTCAAAAAACTTAGTTTTTTATTACCAGTGTATTTACTAACCAAATGAAATAGCAGTCATAAGTATCTGAGGAAAGAAATTAAAATATCACAGTTCTCAGTCAAGACTAATTAAAGCATAATTTAATTTCATGTTTCTTACACCCTGTCTCTCTTTTCTACCACCCACTCTTCATTTATTCTTGCCTTCATTTGTTTTATCATACACTGACACATCTTGCATAGTACAGTTATCTTCTCCGTAACCTGACAGAGTGACCGAAAAGATGATTAGAATGGCAGAAATGCTCCTGTCTCCCATATTTATAAGAAAATCAAGGGAAAAAAGCATTCCTCTCTGTCCCTTAAAGCTATCGTTCTCACAAGAGCAGTGTCCATTCAGTGTCTCCTCTGTCCCTCCTCCCCACTTCCTCTTCAATGCCCCTGTAATTGGCCTCCTCTTTTGCTTTCACCAGTGACTTCCTAGTTGTCAACACAATAAATAGTTTCATGTCCTTGCCATTTTCAAAATCTGACATTTAACATTTCCCTCTTTTTTGAAACACTCAGCTTCCTGGGTTCTCTGTTAAAATAGCTCTGCCCTCTTATTTCTGCCCTCTTTTCTTCTTCTTTAGTTCATTACCTATTGCAGATCCCTGAAATACCACTGTTTCATTGAATGCTGTCCTTGTTTTTCTTTTCTTCTCATATTTCACTATCTGTTTCTTTCACTGCATGAGCTTCAGCTATACCTTTGTAAGCTAATGGAACTCCATAAACATATCATAGGCCAATTTTCTTTTAAATGCCAGACCTGTATATCCAACCACCTTCTGGGCCTCTCCATTTAGATATTCTACAGGTGTCTTAAATGTTAAAAGACACTTGCTCCTTGGCAGAAAAGCAATGACAGACCTAGACAGCGTATTAAAAAGCAGAGACATTACTTTGCCTACAAAGGTCCATATAGTCAAAGCTATGGTTTTTCCAGTAGTCATGTATGGATGTGAGAGTTGGACTATAAAGACAGCTCAGTGCCGAAGAATTGATGCTTTTGAACTGTAGTGTTGGAGAAGATTCTTGACAGTCCCTTGTTGAGCAAGGGGATCAAACCAGTCAATCCTAAAAGAAATCAACCCTGAATATTCATTGGAAGGACTGATAAAGCTAAAGCTCCAATGCTCTGGCCTCCTGATGTGAAGAGCCAACTCATTGGTAAAGACCCTGATGCTGGAAAAGACTGAGGGCAGGTAGAGAAGCAGGCGACAGAGGATGAGATGGTTGGATGGCATCACTGACTCAATGATGTTTGAGTTTGAGCAAACTCTGGAAGATGGTGAAGCACAGGGAAGCCTGGCATGTTGCAGTCCATGGGATAGCAAAGAGTCGGACACGACCAAGTGACTGAACAACACCACAGGAATCTTGAATTTAAGTTTCCCAGACTAAATTTATCTCCTTACTTCCATATACACATGGCGTTTTTATGTCTTTCATCTTTGGTTCACATGGAATTCCAGGTCCAGTACCCCAGAGATTGTGTTTCAGTAGATCTACAGTTGAGTCTCGGAATTTGCATTTTAACGGCAATCCCAGCTGACTCCTACGCAGGTGGTCCCGGGACCAAACTTTGAAAAACTGCCCTGCGAATGAATGGTTCCAGCTTCTTCAGGGCTTTCCATACAAAGTTGTGCAGTTGAGGTGATGGGTTGTGGCTGACCTAAGCTCTGCATTTCAAGCTGTATGCCTTTATTCCTTCTTACAGTACCACCTCAAGACCCACTTAGTCAGATTTATAGACTTGATCTCCCTCCCCTGTCACTACCCCACACCCCTAGTTCTCTCGGTATCACCAGAAGGGTCTTTAAAGTGCTAATCTGATACACCATTAATTTTCTTAGAACTCCTTACTGATTCCTTACCATTTTCTTCTGGTTAGACTGTTAACTCCCTAACATGACACGTGAGACATTTCATGACCAGGTATCTGCTTAACTGGCTACCTTTATTACCTCTTCAAAGGCACTCTACAAGCCAATCATCCATGCCCACTGTCTCTCCCTTCCTCTAGTTTCCTCCATTTCTTTCTCACTTCCATACTTTATTTAGTTTCCTGTGTCTTAAACACCATTGACTTCGGCTTCCTCCTAGTATGCAACTGCCTAACGTTTACTGATATTAAATAGAGATGGTAAATTACACTGTTGCCAGTGTTCACAGGGCCACTTCAAGGATCACAAAAAGATAATAAGTGTAGGAGCTCTTTGGTAAATATATCAGCAGCATGTGGTGCAACTGTTATTTAAATTGAAATACAGAAGTGTTTTATTTTCATCTCATCTAAAAAGATGAAAGTCTACTGAAACAATCATTCTGACTCATTTGTGTATTGACTTTGTGGTGTTCATTTGTGTTGAGTTGTGTTGTTCACTCATTTGTGTTGTTCATTTGAACAACTCTTCCATTGCCAAAATAATTCAGTGTTTTATGCACACTGAAGTTTGACTTTATCCTCGGTTTTGGCTGCACTGGGTCTTAGTTGCTTTATGCAAACTCTTAGTTTGCAACATGTGGGATCTAGTTTCCTGACCTAGGGGTAGAACCTGGGCTCCCTGCATTGGGAGTGCAGAGTCTTAGCTCCTGGACCACTGGGGAAGTCCCCTGAGTTTACCTTTTTATGATTTGGTTTTCTTTTATGATTTGGTTTTCAGTAGATTTTTCTGCTCTCGCCACTGTAATTCCCCTCATGTATCAGCTGCCCTGGTGGCTCAGTGGTAAAAGAATCTGCCTGCCAAGCAGAAGACGTGGGTTCAGTCCCTGGGAAAACCCCCTGGAGAAGGAAACCGCAACCCACTCCAGTATTCTTGCCTGGGAAATGCCCTGGACAGAGGAGCCTAGCCATCTCCTGTGCATAGGGTCACAAAGACTTGGACAAGACTGAGCAATTAGACAGCAGCAACCACAGCAGCTGCCCAGCTAGTCCTTTCCTCAGCTGCTTTCAACAACACAGATTGTGTTCACACATCAGTGTCTTTTTCCCTCAGTGCCTTTCAAGTCTTTGGGTCTCCAACAAGGATTTCCAGATAAAACTATGCAGTGGTTATAATCTGACTTCGGAGGAGAGGAATCTTTGATTTGAAGGTTACCCTTTGCTAGAAACATTGTTAGCCTAAGGAAATTTTCAACCTTAAAAATATTCAGAATATTGGAATATTTTAGGACTATGTATCTTTTATCATTCCAGTATTATAATTTTTTTGTTTTACTTAGTTCATTGGAACATACCAATGAACTATATAATGAACCATATAACTTAAGACCTAATGTGTCTTGCACTAAGACACCCTGTTTTCTTTCCCAAACCAAAATATTTCTTTGTAGGCTTTTTAAAAAATGTTTTAAATTTTCACTATTTAAATGATGAAAGATTTTCTTTCTCTCACTGAAATGAAATTTCTCTCTTTTCATCTCTTTTTATTTTCATTGAAAAAGCACACTATTACAGAAAAATCAAAATACAGGAAGCAAAAAGAATTTTAAGATTTATAATCCCACATATCTACCAATAATCTTAATATTTTTGGTGTGTTTTATAAATTATTTTCTGCAGTACAGTATGCATGTATACATGGTAAGTTGTGTTCAAAAATGAAATCAGGCTATGTATACCATTTATAACTGGTCTTTTAATTTAATATATCAGAAACATCTTTTTCATATAAATGGATAAAAAAGGTTGCACTGCATTGGACTGTAATTTTTATAACTTTGTTTCATCATGGAACGATTTTACTGGACACTAGCTCTCCAAACCCTTTCTGCAAATCAAAGTTCCTTTTACTCTAGAAATGCTGTGATTCAATTATAGTATATAGTCACAATCTTTCTTTTTTAGCATGTTTCAGTATGATTCATCAATTATTGCCTTTTTGAAAAATCTTTAGTTTTTTTAATCATATGGTTGGTGAGTTGTAGTGATTGTTTCCCATCAGTTTTGATTTTTACCATTTACTACCTATAGTAGTAATTGAATTAGAAATGACTTCAAATTCACTTGCTAGTAAATCTCTATTAGATGCTGCTGTAAAGCATTATATAAGGAATAGTCAGCTAGAACTTCAGGAACAGTGATTCAGATACATGCAAAGAAGTTGAGATACAAAACAGATGTTTTATAAATAGCTGCGGGACAGCTTTTATTTTGTTTTTCTTATTTGTAAGAAAATAAATCAGGCAAAACCTTAACTAGGCAGAGGGCAGTTCAGGAGACAAAGGGCAGTGTTCACATGGCTATCACATTTCTTACTTTTGACCCCATAAATTTCCTTTGTCATAATGGTTTATTCTCGTTCATCCATGTTATTATGAATGCCTTTTTTCTAGACTTATCTTTTATTTAAGTAATGTGTATCTTTTTAACTTTGCCTATTTTGGGGGAAATTTTACTTAGAAAAACTAAATAAGTAGAGGGTTACTTAGGTCAACTGGATTATTTACTACAAGTTTTTATAACTTTTAATTCTTTGTGCCACTTAACAATTATAGTCTAAACATAGTATTTTTAATGTGCTAGAAAAGCAATTTTAGCTTTTTATATTCTGTGCTACTGTGAGCGTAGTATCCTAAAGATGGATAACTTCCATTCGTATTCTTTTTCCAAATACCCTTGTACTTCATCAGTTATCTATGGACAAGCTACCCTGTCCAATTTGGTAACCTAGCCACAATGTAGTGATTTAAATTTAAGTTAATTAAAGTCAAAATTAAAACCCTCGTTCCTTGGTCATGCTCTCTACATTTCACATGCTTGGTAGCCACATAAGGTTAGTGGCTATGGTATTGTATATAGCACAGGATGAGAACACGTCCACTACCACAGAGAGTTCTATTGGACCTTTCTCGTTAAAATAGGTAATTAAATTTGAGAGCAGAATTGAGTGTAGATTGTTATTTTTTGTACCCAGTTAGTAATAAACAGTTGTTATGTAGGTGTGTTTCTCCAGTTTCCCAACTGTTATGATGAAAAAGTAAAATTCACTGAGAAAGGTTTTCTTTTTGATAAATTATTTGCAGTTTATACATCCATCATTGCAAGAATTCAGTTCTGCTGTGGCTTCCTTGGTTATTTGAGGTTGAGGTTTATCTTTTAACATCAACCTTCTGAACTCTTTGCTGATTGAAATTTGCCCTTATAATTTGTTTATTGAATAAATCTGCTTTGACTAACTGCTTAATCCTTCTCTCCGCACACACAAAAACCTTTGGCATAAACATCTCCTAAACTGAAATACGCTGTCCACAGACCACCTGTTGGTATATCTTTCTTTAAGGCAATGATTCTCAAAATTTGGAAAAGCAAGTTGCTGAGCCCATCTGTGTATTGGCTTAGTACAGTTTCCAATAATTCCATCTGTTTCCAATGCAGAGATAAGCAATTCCCTATTCCTTTGAACAGTATGTTGGGTATTTGAACATGACAGACTCTAAAGTGATGTTAGGGGGAGGGGACTGGAGCACTGTTCACCACAGAGCCCACTGAGACACAGAGGACAACTGATACAATTTTCCCTGTTTCGGATTTAAGGAAGTAGGTGCCCCAAGTATCCATCCTTGTCTTCCCACCTTCAGGCTAATCTGCCTTTTGCTAGTAAGAGTGTAGACAGTCTGAGCGTCCTCCCACTGCATGCCTGTGACTGGCAGTAGATCTAAAGGTGATCACTCTTCTTGAATCATGGCTTGGCTGCTGCTTGATCATCAAATGCAGAGGAGCCTGGTCACCTGGGGTGTCCAGCCATTACTGGGACAGCCATTACCTCCACAGACGCAATCCAGACCTGCGTCATTACAGTCTCAGTGTAGTGTGAGAGTCACTAACCAGCATGGCTCTGCTGGATAAGTCACAAGTACCTGCACACTCCCAAAGGGAAACATAAGGACTGGTGAAGAGCACTTGCCCAGTTTTCAGGCAGTAGCTGCTTCTCATTACTAGCCATTTGCTGTCAGATCTTCTGATTATGTTTTTAAGGGAAACCAAGAAATCAAAAACTGTAAGTGAATCTAAATTTTTTAAAAACATTTATAGGCTAAGCAGAACTTGCTACAGTATGGATCCAGACTTCAGGCTGTGGGCATGCCACCTCTACTTCCAGAAAAGTGAAAAGTGTTAGTCACTCAGTCATATCTGACTCTTTGCAACCCCATGGACTGTAGCCCGCCAGGTTCCTCTGTCCATGGAATTCTCCAGACAAGAATACTGGAGTGGGTAGCCATTCCCTTTTCCAGGGAGTCTTCCTGACCCAGGGATCAAACCTGGGTCTCCTGCATTGCAGGCAGATTCTTTACCATCTGAGTCATCAGGGAAGCCCCAACTTTTCCTCTATTCCTTTTTTCAGAAATGGGAACCTGGTCCTCAGAAACAAAGGCATAACAGCTCCTTCCTTTCCTTCTTAATTCAATAGAGTTTAGCTCTTTGCTCCCATCTTTACAATTAACACTTACTGAAAAAGTGGAAACAGTGACAGACTTTATTTTCTTGGGCTCCACAATCACTGCGGACAGTGACTGCCACCGTGAATTAAAGACACTTGCTCCTTGGAAGAAAAGCTATGACCAACCTAGACAGCGTATTAAAAACATGAGACATCACTCTGCTGACAAAGGTCTGTATAGTCAAAGCCATGATTTTTTCAGTAGTCCTGTATGGATGTGAGAGTTGAACCATAAAGAGAGCTGAGCGCCGAAGATTGATGCTTTCGAATTGTGGTGCTGGAGAACACTCTCAAGAGTCCCTTGGGCTGCAAAGAGATCAAACCAGTCAGCCCTAAAGGGAAAGCAGTCCTGAATATTCATTTGAAGAATGAAGCTCCAATACTTTGGCCACCTGATGCGAAGAGCTGACTCATTGGAAAAGACCTTGATGCTGGAAAAGGTTTGAGGGCAAGAGGAGAGATGGTTGGATGGCATCATTGACTCAGTGGACATGAGTTTGAGCACAGAGATAGTGAAGGACAAGGAAGCCTGGCATGCTGCAGTTCATGGGGTCGCAAATATTCGGACACGACTGAATAACAAAGATGTACGTAAACTTGGCTTAATATGGGCAACACATAAACATGTAGGTGCTTGTTCTCCATTCCTAGCAACCAGGATAAGATCATCATAAAAAGAAAACACCTTAACTCTTGGAAAATTCTTTATGCTGGGCAAATGTGAGCCTCCATAAAAAAAGATTCTGAAGCAGTACTGTGAATTGTTGCACAAATGTTGGTTATGTCTGGAGGCAGTGTGCTTAAAATTTCTTCACAGCCTGTTAACCTGAAACTTGACATAACTAAATTATCTTGCCTTACTTTAAAATTAAGAAAGAACACACAAACCCACCATTTGGAAAACCAGTACTGCCAGTTCTCTAATTTTTTTTTTTTTTTTGAGGTTGTAGTAAAAGTTGAAATGCTTACTCCCTTCGAGCTTTCCAGTCTCCTGCTGATATAACAGGTATTACAGCTTTACATCCAACAGTTGGTTGTATTATATTTGCTCAACCTATGGAATACCAAATTATATGCAGCCAGTCCTGTGACTGAGGAATGAAATATAGCAGTCACATTCAGAAGGAAGACTAACTGACAGAGTAAATATGCATGTGGCAGTCAGATGATCTGATTTGAGAACCTGTGAAAAGAAGAAGGGATGTAACATCAGTGTAGTCGGCTGAGAGATGGCACTGTTTGATAGGACCAGCTGGGGAACCAGCAGGAAAAGATTGCTTTGCTTATCTAATTACCACCAAATCATAAATAAGATCTTCAAGAGGCTAAAAGGGAAAAGCAGAAGGTGATGGGACATGTCGTAGAACTTAAGTGTTTGGGGTTCTGTGGCTGTTATTTAGTGCCATTTGGAGTATCATCTTGTGAGAGGACAAACTGTTACTACAATAAGCATATTAAATATATGCATGGAAACATCTTTATTTTAAAAGGGTGACAATGATAGGCAAACGAGAAGATCTACATTTGAGTGGCTTTTGCCCTTTTATGACTTTAACCAAGTTTTCTTAAAGCAGATTGATCCTAGAAAGGAATTTAAAGAATAGAAATGGGGATAGCATAGCAGATGGGTTAGTGGGAGGGTTTTCAAAGTATGTGAGAACGGTATAACAAAATCAGAAATGAAAGTGGGGAAAAACGTTATAAAGAAAACTATTGAATAGAAACAGCTTAATTTTTAAAAATACCACTGTTCATACAAAAATGTCCACCTAAATAAATTTCCAAAATATTAGCAATTATGGTTGCCAAGTAAGGTCCTGGTTCTCTACTAATCAGGAACTCAAGACCCAAAGTTACATAGCCATCTATGTGATATGTTTTAAAGTTTTCCTAATACTTAGGATGTCAATTATATTGGTCCTCAGAAGTTTTATTAGGAAGTTGTAGTACAGTTTTTGTGGAACTGGTTTGGAAATTACTTCTAACTCAGTTTTTGAAAAGTACCAACTCATTTAATTGCATTTAGATTCATTCCCTTTCAAAAGCTGCTGAAGAAACAAATTAGTGCTCAGAGCTGTTAACACTTGTAAATGCAATTAAAATTTATAAAGTCAACTGGAAAACTCACTGGGATCTCTGATAATAGCAGTGGTTGTTTCTCTTATATTAACTCAAACTGATGAGGTGGAAAAAACAAAATCACTTCAGGAATTTATAAAATGACACATATATTGTTGATACAAATTGAGTGGGCTACTCACATTCATTTCTAGTAAAAAGGTATATGAAGTGTCAGTATATTAAATTTTCTTAATTGGGTATTTTAAACTATGTTTACAAGACAAGTATTTTCAAATTAAACTTTAAAACTGATTCAGGTTTTAAATTTTTAGTGAGCTAAGAAGGTATAGGTACAGATCTGGATGAATGAGCTACAGTTTACATAAAACAGCCTTGTATATTCACAGTATGTATATTCCTAATAAAAATAAGCAATTGAGTAGAACTTCCTGATTTTATTTGGCAGATTGAATGATGCCACTGGAATGCATCTCTATATATCAGTTCTTGGGATTAATGTCATATTAAACCAAACAGGAGTAACTCCACTGGAAGATGCCTTTAATTAACTTCTGTGTGTGTTTGTGTTCGCTCAGTCACATCCAACTCTTTGTAACCCCCATGGACTATAACCCACCAGGCTTCTCTGTCCATGGGATTTCCCAGGCAAGAAAACTGGAGGGGGTTGCCATTTCCTCCTCCAGGGGATCTTCCTAACCCAGGAATTGAACTTGGGTCTCCTGCACTGGCAGGCGAATTCTTTACCACGGTGCCACCTGGGAAGCCCAGTTAACTTCTGAGAGCCTGCAAAGCTGCACAGCCTAGTTACCTTGTGGATGGGCCAAACTTCATTGCAGTAGACCTCAAATAATAATTGGTAATAAGTTTTAGGTTTGCTTTTTAAATGCAATTTTAATTTTCCTTTATTCATGTAATGACTTTTTCTTGAGTATTCACTATGTGCCAGGCACTATGATAATAAGGATGTGTATAAAACAGATGGTGCTCTTTCTTATAGAATTTACCTCTAGCAGGAGATAAAGGCCAGTGAAGAAGCAATTTGAAAATCTGGTGCCATTAGCTCAGATGTAACTGGTTAGAAAAGGCTTCTCAGAGGAAGGAGGAACTAGAGAGGGGCTGGTATGAAGACCCAGATGATGGAGGGGGAGTGGTCATGGTGTGAAGGAAGATTTAGTGTGCTAGGTTTTAGTGGGGAGAAGTCTGTGAAGGTGGACAGTAAAGCATCTGGGATGCAGCACCAGGAGGAACTGTCACGGAGGACACCCAGATTCTTCCTTGAGCAGTGGGGTGTGCCAGACTCAGGAGGAGGAGTGGGTGTGGGTGTAAGGATGGAGGAAGAGGCGGGGGGAATGTGAGGAGCAAATGGGACCTCTAGGGGCATGGCAGCCCCTCCAGTGTTCTTGCCTGGAGAATACCATGGACAGAGGAGCCTGGCCGGCTCCAGTCCGTGGGATCAGAGTCAGACATGACTGAGCAAATAAGCACATGGGACATCTAACTAGAAATATTCCCACATTCAGAACTCTTCCTGTCATGACATTTTTTTGTCTTTTATATGGGATTTTTCACCTGAGTGTCTGAATCTGAAATTTACTTTACATTTACATATTTTCACAGTAAATTGAATATTGTTGTTCTCTGATTTGCTTTTTGTCTCAGCTGATTACCAGTATGCATATAATTGTGTGTTTACTGGGCTCCAAACGTTCATTTGGGGGTGGGGATTTAAGTAAAAGTTAAAAGAAAAAATTATTTCTGAAGAAAAGTTATCTTACATAAATTACTAAGAAGAAAGATTGGATTAAAAAAATCATTAACTTTAAAAGCCCACATTATTCTTCAAATAAACATTTATTATATTGACTTGTTAGTAAAGCTCTGGGGCACATTGGGAAAGTTGTCGTTTCATATTTTTGTCTTTTTTTAATACAACTTCTGAACATTCCAAATAAATTTTTTAAAACCCCAAAAAAACTAGCAGCAAAGAAAAATGACTTTCTTTTGGCTTCCCAGGTGGCACCAGTGGTAAAGAACCCACCTGCCAGTGCAGGAGACATAAGAGACACGGGTTTGATCCCTGGGTTGGGAAGATCCCCAGGAGGAGAGCGTGGCCACCCACTCCAGTACTCTCGCCTGAAGAATCCCAGGCGCAGAGTAGCCTAACAGGCTGTGGTCCTTGGGGCCACAGAGAGGCAGACACTGAAGCATCTTAGCACAAACGCACACAGCCTAGCTTAGAATCCTCCTTACACACAGAAGGATCTCCTCTCACTTATAGTAAAGGAGAATATAATTTACAACGTTTAGATTCAGCTAAACCATCGCTACATAGATTAGTGCTGTGGCAATGGACTGAGTGAGCATGAGACCATTTACGGTTTCCGGGATTGGCCAGCTACCTGTTGGCACCGAGCCCCAAGAGAGTAAGAAAGCTCTTTAGTGAATTTTCCAAAGTTACTAAACAAGTGAGCTTCAGGTTCTCTCTGCCTAGCAATCAGTGTTAGAATCAAACAGCAGAATGGAGGTGTTTCTTATTTTATCTGTAATTGATGCTAACTGCCTTTTTGTCTTATTTATGATATTAAACCATATATAATATTATAAAGTACTTTTTATCTGTTTATTCTAATCAAGATTTGTGCACTTCCTTTTTATGTTAATTTACCAGGTTTCGAAGGCTTACACAGTGTTGTCAAATAGCTTTGAAGTTTTGTGCTTGAATATTTTAATTTTGCAGGAAATTTGACGTAACCAGACAATAACTGGTAAAAAGTATATACACACACAAATACAGCACGGGCACCAAAGGAGTAAATAAAATGTGTGTGCAATTGTTTTAAGTTTGGTTTTTGCACTCGGTGGAAGAAACACGACTGAAATGGTTGAGTTTACCTGGTGAGGCATGTCTGCTTAGTTAGACGGTTAGTATTTAAGACGGGTGCCCCCGTAGCTTACTTGTGAGGGAACTAACAGCCCAGTTAGTACTGGTTTTGGCAGGACCCATCATTGGCTGATGTGATGTTGTTTTAGAACAAGTTAGTATTTTTATTTTGCACCTGATTTAATACTGTTAAAATACAGATACATCACTATTTTAGTATTAGCCAGCAAGTCAGTGAATAAAATTATTACAGCTTCAGCTTTTAAAACAAGGGATGGATACAGAATGTAATTTTTTCTGATGAGTCAGTTAAAACTTCCTTTTTAAGTTAACACCTGAGTGGTTCTCAACTTCCTGTTTTCAAAGCTAAGCAATTTAGAATGCTTAATTCTTGCAGGCATTAATTTTCCATTCCACATCCCATGTTCACCTTCAACATAAAAGCACTGCTGTTTTATTTTAAATGGTTTGAACTTACAAAAATGTATCAATGTATTCTGTATTTCAAAGTATGTTGTATATTTGAAAATGTATTCTCTTTTAAAAAACAATAGAGATAGCATACTTGAGCTCTACTAAAAAGTTGGAAATGTAAATGTGTAGTATTTTCCATGATTTGTGGTGTGTAATGAACGTTTGTGAGTTGAAGAATTATATTGTGTCTTGGTAGACTGAATTTGTTGCTCTGTGAATAAGAATTGTGTGTAGTGCATTTCTTCTAGAGATAAAATTATGAAGTTTTAGTAAGTATTAAACGTGAAAACATTTTAGATGTTTTTATTTTCTTACTTGAAAAAATCTAAACAGTTCATTGACTTTTTGAGGCTTTTATTAATGTATATTTTTCTGATTCTGGTTTATCTTTCCCCAGTAAAAATATAACTATTAATTTAAAATCATGATTTACTGCGTTTTTTTGTTAGGGAAAAAATTGTGAAGCATTTCTCTTTATTAAACCTATAACAATAATTTTTACAAATGTATAACTTCAGGAGAGCTAGTGAAGAAAGCTTTATAATGTACAGGTCAATATTCTGTAAATAAAAATATCTGGTTTGGTGGTATTTTTTAATATTATGCAATAACATGCCTCTGGACTGAGGTTGAAATTGAATCATTAAGTCCTTAAGAAAGGCTTCGCTATTCATAAGAATTTAATATTTCTGCTATTCAGAATTTATTGAATATATAGTTAAACTGAAGCATAAATTATTAGGCTATACATTATTGTAATATATATGTATATTATTAATACTAATATTCTTTAGCATTTTTCCACTAATATGTAAATTAATTGGTGACTCGGTATTTACTAAGATTTATATTTTTTAATGCAGCTTATAAAAAAACAAAATTGTGTCACATCTTTTTTTCTTTTTTTCTTTTTATTTATTTATTTTTTTTATTATTAGTTGGAGGCTAATTACTTCACAACATTTCACGTCTTTTTTTCTTTTAGGAATACCAAAATCTGATCTCTTGCACACCAAATCATTAAGGGGCCATAAAGACTGCTTTGAAAAATATCATTTGATTGCAAACCAGGATTGTCCTCGATCTAAGCTTTCAAAAAGTACTTATGAAGAAGTTAAAACCATTTTGAGCAAGAAGATAAATTGGATTGTACAATATGCACAAAATAAGGATCTGGATTCAGACTCCGAGTGTTCTAAAAACCCCCAGCATCACCTGTTTAACTTTAGGCATAAGCCAGATAAAAAGTTACTCCCACAGTTTGACTCTCAAGTACCAAAGTACTCTGCAAAGTGGATAGAAGGAAATGCAGGTGGCCTCTCAAACTGTACACAACGAATGTTGGAACAGAGGGAGAACACAGACTTTGGGCTTGCTGTGTTACAAGATTCGGGTACCACTTTATGCCACAGTAGTGTACTGTGGCCCCACAGTCACAACCGGGAACAGAAAAAGGAAAACACAATCTCTGGTCCAGAAGCTCATGTCCAGACCCAGCATCCACATTACAGCAGAGAGGAATGTAAGTATAGGGAAAGGGGGTAAAGATTGGAGTTTTGTTGGTTCTTTTTTATTTTTTTAATATTTCACATATGTGATGTGTCAAGAATTTTGCTGTGGAATTACAGATTTGGTTAATTTAGCATTTAAATGACAGGTTCACCCTAGCAAAAATGCTATCATTTCTTTGGAATATTCCTTAGTATGCCCTAAAACCACTGGAATTCTACAGTCCCATCATTTGTTTTGCCATTTTAAATTATTAATAGAATGGAATCAACAGTTTGGGAATTAGGAAGTTCAGAGTTCATATAGTTTAGAAGTAGAGCCTCCACCATTGACAAACACACACGGTCATGTTGCTAATCCCTACAAGACTAATTGGGGCTGGTATTTCAAAAGCAGAAACCTGACATGTTACCAAAGGTTAAAGGTAATGTGTGCACCTGGAAAAACTGACTCATTCAGTCTGCATCTGTTTCTTCAGAAACGCACAGGAACAAACGTGATTTTAATTAACTTAGAATCAAGTGATCTTAGGGCTAGAAGGGCCCTTGGGTCTATCTTTGTATAACTTCTTGATTCTGCATCTGAGTTATCTACAGTCGTAAACGTAGACAGTGCTCCCCTGGTGGCCCAGTGCTGAAGAGTCTCCTGCCAGTTCAGGAGACGAAGGTTCAGTTCCTGGGGCGGGACGATCCCCTAGAGTAGGAAATGGCAACCTACTCCAGTATTCCTGGCTGGAGAATTCCATGGGCAGAAGAGCCTGGTGGGTTGCAGTCTATCGGGTCACAAGAGTCAGACACAACTGAGCGACTTAACAACAACATACAGCTAGATAAATTGATTTTCAAACTGTTCCTGTAGTACGTTGGTCTTTTTCAAGCTACACATCATGAAGCATGTAGCGCTTTAGCAAAGTCAACTCAATGGGTAGTAACTAGCACTTTTTAAAAACGGAAACAGCATGAGAAATACCAGAACCCATTGGACCTAGTGCTAAGAATTTTTCAGTGAACCTTTTATTTCAGGTGGAGATAGATAGATAGTTGTGAAATAGACTGGTTGTGGATTGTGGGCAGAATGTGAAAACCCAGCACTTTAGGAGTTAATGAGTGAATCCTAGGGTCCTGTTAAATGTCATGTTCAGAAATAAATGCAGATACTTTGTTTTAAATAGGATGTTGTGTTGATGGTGTAGAAAACTTATTTCCCCAGGTTGTCATGGTAGTAATGATTGTATTTTCATGTTTCAGTGAATTCGATGACTCTTGGTGAGGTAAAGCAACTGAATGCAGAGCTCCAACAACAAATACAGGGTAAAGACTCATGTCAGTACTTCTTACATGTGCCAGTTTTGTTACAGAAAATCCCTTATTATCATTATTTGCGTTTAAATTTAGAAATGACCCTCTTAGACTTTCCAGAGCAAAAAGCATTTTTCTTAGTCTTCTCAGTGAACTGCTCGTGACGTAGATTCCTCTTTCTCTGGTGAAAACAGAGGCCGCAACGTAATCTCTTACTAACATGTTTCTTTACTGCCTACTATTGTGTGAGGCACTGCACAGGTGTGCTCCTTAGCAGATTTCTAAGGCAGGTGGTATTGGCCCCATTTTGTTTTGTTTTTTTTTTAATTATTATTAACTCTTCCAAACACAAAAGTAGTCAGAATAATGTAGTGAAACCCTCTTTCCAAATTTCAACTGGCTAATTTTCCTTCTTCTCTACTTGCACCCGTTTTCCTTCCCCTACTCCTACCTCCAGCATGGATTATTTTGGAACAAATTCCAGACAATATTTTGTTTTGTTGTCCATAAATGTAATAGTGTAGAATTTTCTCTAAAGATAATATTCTTTTTTAGGCAATCACAACCTCATGTTTTTAAAAAAAGAACAGTAGTGTGTTAATATCATTCAAGCAGGATGCTAATACAGTTAACGGTGTTCAATTTCCCCAATTGTCTTTTTTTCTTTTTCCCCTACAATTAATTCCCATTTAGGTAAGGAAACCACATTTCAGAAACCTTAAATTGCTTACAATTGCTTTAGTTGCTTACAGAGATCTTGCATTCAGTAAGCAACAGATTAAGGATTCTAATTCCTATCCTTTTAACTCCAAAGGTAGTGGTCTTTCTTGACTACACAGCCTCTCAGGATAATAAAATAATAATAGCAACTTAACATTTGTCAAGTACTTATCCTGTGACAAGTACTTTACAAGTATGATCTTATTTAATCCTCACAGTAACCCTGTAAGGTGCTTACTTTCATTATCAAGGTTATTCCATAAGAGGAAATTAAAACATAGTTTAAGTTACTTGCCTGAGACACTAAGAGTCAGAACAAAAATTCAGGTAGTCTGATTCCAAAGCCTCTTAGAGGAGGTTCCAGACCTGGGTACTAACAGGCACTTTACTGTCCATAAATCATATTAGAAATTCATTGAACCTGTTTATTCCGTGTGAGGAAAGGATCTCAGAAGTGACTGTAACTGCCATCTCTGCTGTGCATCTGGGTCATTGCTTAGGACTCACAAGTTTCGTTTGATGGAGAAGGACACCATATTCCAGTTGGCTATGCAAAGTGTACAACTTCCTAGGATGATCAAAACTCAGCTGTTTCCTTGGTTTCAAACTACTTTCATTACAAACACTTGCCCAATGTGTTCATTTCAGCTTAAGTACTTGAAATATAAATCATAGATTAGCTTTCTGTGTATTAAAAATAGAATTACTTTTTAAATCTTTACAGAAGTTTTTGAAGAGTTAGCCCACCAAGTGCAAGAGAAGGATTCTTTAGCCTCAGAGCTCCATGTCCGCCACGTTGCCATCGAACAGCTTCTCAAGAACTATTCCAAGTTACCATGTCTGCAGATGGGCCGAACGGGATTGAAGTCACACCCGCCCATAAACAACTGAACTCAACTTACACTTACTTCCCATGCTCTGCCATTTTTTGGTCTGCTGGGCATGTTCACTTTGAAGAAGTTGAAGAAAGTTATGGTCAATTATTTTATGGTCATTAAATTTGCAAAGATTAAGGCAATATTCAACATCTTTGCCAAATAAAGCAGACCATTACACTCTAGTCTTCTAGGGTTAATCATTTTGATTCATTTGGGGAATCTGTTTTCCCATAATTACTAAACAGCCCTCCCTAATTTATACCACATGTGACTACTTAAATATACTGTTACAGTGTGATTTTATTAAACATGTTTTAATGTAATTCACCTGTCAAAACAACAGAAGGTTAACAAAGTTCTTATATTAGTCTAAATTACTAAAGATAACAAGAGGGAAATGGAATTCATAATATCACCTCTTATTTATTGAGCAATATTTTAATATGAAAATTTTATATATAAAAATGCTATTTTAGGTACTTTTCGTCCTCTTTATAAATGTGCATTTGAATGGCTCTGTATATTATAGTTACACTTCGTGTGTGAGTTTGTTACTCATTTCACATCACTGCATTTTATTCTCTTAATAATGTTTTTACAGCTGTTACTTTGTTTTCCAAAGATAAATGTATTTTGGAATAGAAATCTATCTAGTTGAACTGTTTTGACTTCTAATAACTCTTATGAAAGAGGAGTTAATAACTTTTTAAAGCAAGTATACGGGAAAATAAAAGACATTATTTTTTTCTAACAAAAGCAATTATGAGTTCAGGAAGAAAATACTAATCTAGTTTTTGTATGTCAGCTTATCTCCGTAGAAGTAAAAGCCTATTTTAGTCAGTATTACTTTCAATAATGACTTTGATGTGTTAGAATTTGGACAAGAGTTTAAGTCAAGCCTCACTTCCAAGTCAAATAATTTAATATGCCATGAAACTGGTGTCCTGTCTTTGAAAAAAATTATTTTGTGTGCTAGATAAAAGTTCAAGAATTCTTCAACTGTCCAAATTCTGTTAACATCATGGAAAGTCATGCCCAAAGAAAGCATTTTCTAAATTTTAGAATCAAAAGGAAAAGAGAAGATTGCTTGTGACAGAAAAGTAAAATTCTAATTCAAAAAAATAAGCTCCTTTTTAAGAAGATATTTTTGTTAGTTGCTTCTCATGTTTCCAAGAGTTCTGAACAAATAAGTTGTCTCAAACAGATAAGTTTTCAAGCCATATAGTATAGTGAATGCTATAACCAACGCAGATTTAAAATGGGCTCTAAATTCTGTTTTCTGCTGGTACTTAGAATGTATTTATGAGACAGGATCCTTTGCATGAAAGCATCAACAGAAAAGCCGATTAACTTGGCAATTTTGTACATAAAGATATGAATAACTTCTGCCTTAAATTTGGCGGGCTGCCCTGGCTTGGGGCAGATTTTAGTCTTGAACACAAAGAGTATTTGACCAAGCAAAGAAATGCCTCTATCTAGTAGAAAACAAATTTTTGTCATGCGAAAATATAAAATGTGTTAAATTTGCCCGAGGATATTAATTGATATGTTACTGATTTTTGTGAAATATGTTACTGATTTTGTGAAATATGAC
Organism: Cervus canadensis; assembly: GCF_019320065.1. Classification (NCBI taxonomy): domain Eukaryota; kingdom Metazoa; phylum Chordata; class Mammalia; order Artiodactyla; family Cervidae; genus Cervus; species Cervus canadensis. The sequence continues at coordinate 17,386,457 of NC_057412.1, forward strand.
ATAACTGCTTTTTGGAGGGAGCTTTTGAAAGACGCTTTCCATTTCTCTCGATTCTTTGAGTCATCCAAAATGAATTTAAAATCCAAGGAGTGGGGAATGAATTCATTGCCTTAGTTTTGATAAGCTTTAAATTAAATGTGTGCAATATCAAAAATCCCTATAAATTGTAAGTTGAATAGAGATGTTTCCTGATGCCAGTAAGTGTCTCAGTGCTTCGTTGTTAAGGACAGATGTTCAAATTTTACTTTACTCTCTTTTTTTGGCATAATTCATTAAGGATGTTACCAGCCAGTGTGCTTGCACACATTTGTGCTTCTATTTAGATCACTTAGGGACAGTCGTAAAAACTGGGGATGTGTTGCCTTTGATAGAAGCAGTAGCTTATTTCCAGAAGAGCAGTCCTGAATCCAACAGTGTTATCCAAAGAAAGTGTTTGCTTATTTCTGGCAAATATGTAGCTTTACTGCTGAGCTTGGCACAATTAGATGGGACCATATAGGTACCAAGGTCTTATTTGGAGACTGACTTACTCCATTTAGATATTTATACGTAAGCTCTTCAAAGGCACGGTGCTCTTAAAAAATATCTGTGGTGCTGGTACTCACACTAGTACTTGATTTGGGTGGATATTCTAGTTTAAAAAAATTTTTGACAAAAGTATTTTGCACAGCAGTTTATCCAAATATTTGGTAAACTTATTCTATATTCCTATGTTAGTTTTCTCGAATATGCAGTTATTCTATATGCTAAAGTAAGGATAAGGGATAGAGTTGAGTTCTACCTTCAGAGAACATGAAATACTCCAAATATTAGTTACCATCCTTGGCCATTTTTCGGCAGAGTTGTTAGTATTTTTTGAGGATGTTTAGAAGAAAATCTCACCTATACTTTTAGTTTCAAAAATGGCAAAAAAGAGATTGCCAGTCAGCTATTTAATAGCTGATATGATTAAGGAGAGTGAAATAAGACTAATATTTTTTCACTTTAGATTTCATAATTAGACAAGTTGAATTAAGTTTAAAAAATTAGTTTGAAGTTGAAAGTGATTTTGACAACACAAGATTGTTCTCTTTAAAGATTTAAAATGCTGTCAGCCTTTTAATTAAGCTAAAAATGTGTTTACTTTGCGATTATTATCCTTTGATCCTAGTAATCAGTGTCCAGATTAGTCTTTTGAAAGGCATGCACTTTCAGACCAGACCAGCAACAGACGATGCACGCAGGCAGCCAGCGTTCCACTCCGCTGTGTGCTTCTTACAGTGTTGGAGCAAAGAAATGTTTTTAGTTTTTCAAGTTATATGTTCATTTTACCACAGAGTGCCCATTTTTATATACATTTGAGGATTATTTTTAAATAAGTTCATGTTGGGAAGTGATTTCAGAAATATAGTCAAAATATATTGTTGGCATCTTGAGATTTCTGGGGTTTTTTATTTTACCGTTTACTGCTGAAAATGGTTTAGAGCTCATTCTTTTTGTTTATATATTTTTTTACCTTGGTGTTTATGCTGTTCCTTTCAGTCAGCTTTTGCTGTGTGTGTATGTGTGTGTGTGTGTTTTTAATTAATTTCTGGGGATAGATGTGTGTGTGTTAATGTTTACAAATTTTGGCTTTATTTTGTTTTAGAAGAAATCTGCTAGTGTTATTAATGTTGTAAAATGTAATACAAAATGTATATGCTCAAAACTTCAGTAGGAACTTTTAAAGAGTAAATTATTTGTGTAGCTCAGTAAGCAGTTCAGGCTAGTGACCATAAAATTAGGTTATGTGACATAAAAACTTGCAAATGGTACAGTGTAAGGTTCTTGTAGTGTTATTTTTATGCCGAAGTAAGATGTTTGAGTACTTTTAAAGTACTTAATAAAAAATGTTTAGTACTCAAGTATCTTTGTTCAGATGTGGCTGTAAAACAAAGATAGTTGATTTCAGTGTTCAATTGCATTTTTAAGTTTAGGTTGGTGGAAATAATTATTTGAGGAAATTTGTGGTGGAATGGGAGAGAGTTCATTGACCAAATAATAAGGTAATGAAGCCCTGGCACAAGTAAATGTATCTTGGAGAAGGGCTCTAGTACTGTGCTTGGAATAACAAGGTTCTGTCCAGTGTCTCGGGATTTTCATCCACTTCATCCTTTCATAACTGCCCTTATTAATAATGTAGCCTAACCTATTAAGCAACTTGATCGCCTTGCTGTGAACCATATCATAGCAAGTCTCTAAAACTGAGATATCTTTAACACCTAGTTTGTAACATACACTTTTCATACTCTTTTTCAGTTTAAAAGAATCCAGATTACTAATGCATTTTAGTGATGTTGAATTAGTCCACAATTTTAACCTTAACAAATTACAAAAATCATGCAAGTGAGTATTGCCCTCCACCCTCCATTCAAAAAGTGTTACTTGGAGCTTCCCACAACTGCACCAAAAAAAAAAAAGAATTTTAGTAAATGTGTTTCTTCTTTCAAACATAGAATGTTTACTGCCATCCTGCTGTCTCCAAAAGAGGCATTTTAGAAAGTGTTCAGTAGTGACTTCTGTTAAATGCTATTCATACTTTTACAATTTGTGTGTGTGTGTTAATCTTGCTTTAAATTTTAGCAGAACATTCAAAATTGTCTAAGATTTGAGAAAAGAAAATGAAGCTGCCGTGATGAAAACCAAGTTGGTTTCAAAATTTATTTAGACATTACTTGGCTGTTATACTTTCCTTTTAAAACTGCAATAATTTATATATTTCTATTGCTCTGCCTTGGAACTGTAACTACATATGCTTGTCTACTATTTTTAATTTTACAAAAATAAAATAAATATTTTATTATCTGTTAGCTTTAGTGGCTATTTTTAAGTGTCCATATATTTTCTCTAAATTATTGACCAAGTGAAAAGTTTCATTTTTAGGTTTAGGAAGTCTGTACTTAAGAATGGTTATCTAACAGTTTCTTAATTCTTGGTGAGACTCTTTCTTTGATAATATACCCTCTGCCCCAAGAGTTCAGAAGCAGAAAATAAGATTCTTGTGGCTTTCTAGATGCCTGCACAACTTTTTAAGGTTTTAAGTGTGTTAAGTTTTAATAAGTGTATACAACTGTACAACCATCTCCTCTTAGGATGCCTTTCAAATCTCTTCCTTCTCCATTTCCTTTCCAGTGTCCTGATCTCTGTCACCGTACTTTGCATTTGCCTGCCTTAGAACTTTACATAAATGTTATTCTACAGGATGTACTTGTTTGCCTCTGGCTTTTTTTTCACTCAACTGGCTACTTTAAAACTCATCTGTATTAGTTCAAGGATCAGTAGTTCATTCCCTCTTTTTGAGCTGACTAGTCTTCTATTGTATGTATTACAGTTTGTTTATCCATTCATCCTGTTGATGGACATTGAGTTGCTCCAGTTTAGGGTTCTATAAATAAAGCTGTAGTGAATATTTTTAAACTGGCTTTTAAAAGGATACTAAAGTAGAAATTAAAGCATTCAAGATTACTTGTGGTTAGGACTATGAATCTGAATATTTTTCAAATTACCATTTTTCCCACAAATGATTTTTAAAGTAATTTATATACCTGTGGTATTAATTTAAAATTAGGAAACAGTTTTTCAAGAGATCAGAGGTAGATTATAAAATAACGGGTATTTGAGAACTTCAACATGAAGTTCTCTTCAAAGTCTAAGACCACTTTTTTTTCCAGAAAAGGCAATGAAGACCAAAAGAGTCTGGTTTGGAGAAAGTACTGGAAAAAGCACCAAACCACAAGCGAAGCTGTTCTCCTGTTTAGCTTTAAACTATTCTGTGACATTAAGGGAAATTCATCACGTAAACTTCTCTAAGTCTGAGTTCACTGAGCAAGAGCCAACAGTTGGTAAAATGTAAGCCTAATGCTGCTTAATCCTTTTTGTTCCTGCCGAGGTTCTGAGCTTTCTTAAGAATTTTCAAATCACTTGTAAAATGATTTGTTCACCCTCGTTATTAAATGTCATTATAGAACCCCGAATTTTTTAAAGGTATTTTAGAGACTGACAGGTAGCAGTGAGTATGTTGAGAGCACTTCTCTGTCCACGAATACAAAAGGGGAGCCGCCAGCAGAACAATGCCTTTTACATCGTTTATATATAGGTGTTCTAAAGTATTTGTTAAAAGGCTTTTAAAACTTTTATCTTTGGAATCTGATCTAGATGATGTCTTAGATCCCCTCTGTCTTAAGTTCCACACACTTGCAAATAAACATCAGTGGATTTTACTTTTTCAGGGGCAGTGGGGAGGGGCATGTGCTCTGCATCTGAATCCCATTCTGGTGCTCAAATAGCACAGACCACTTTTACCTGTGGAAGCAAAAATTTCTCCCAACCTCCCTTGCATCTGGGACACTCCACCTAGTTGGTGAAGCAAAGAAATGGTAGGCGAGGATGAGAACAGCCAAGGGAAAACATCTGCTGTCTCATACTCAGTGCGGGCAACACGTCAGCTCCTGGCATCTGGGCTTGAGTAGCCATTGTTCAGAGGATTTGACCTTGAACCTAGTAGCGGAGTAATCACCTTTGTTGCTGCCTAGTTTCCAAGCTTCCTGGGCAATCTCTGCCCATTGAATCAATTCCTTTTCAGCCTAAATCAACCAGTCGCCTTCTCTGGCTTGCAACTGAGAACCCTGTTACGCCTCACTTCAATGCTCTCCCCCTCTGAGATATTTCAAAATTGGTTTCTAAAAGTGAACCGCTGAGAACCACCCCTTATCCAAGCTAGCCCCTCAGGACCACTGGGTCCTTTTGGGTCAGCTGCAACTGATGGGAAGGTTTTGAAGAGAAACTTTTTGGTAACATAGATGTCTGTTTTCCTGTTATAAGTGTTGATTGTTCACAGGCGGAGTGACTTTGGAGCACTTCTCTCTCTCTCTCCTAATTCTCCAGCATGAATTACTCAAAGTGCTCACGTTTGTATCTACCAGGATCTTGGAGGAAGTGATGTGAGACAATGCTAATCATAACTTTAGCCCTGGGTTTGACCTGTGTTCTCTTGGGTCATACTGAATGACCCCAGCTCAGTAAGACTCCAGAGGCACACCACGGTGACTGCATATTCTCCATATCAATTGTCGTCATTGGTGCGCAGTCATGTCCAACTCTTTGCATGGACTGCAGCACGCCAGGCTTCCCTGTCCTTCACTATCTCCCCGAGTTGGCTCAAACTCACGTCCATTGACTCTGCAATGCCCTTCAACCATCTCATCTGTTGCCCCCTTCTCCTCCTGCCCTCAATCTTTCCCAGCATCAGGGTCTTTTCCAAAGACAGTAGCTACAGGGAAAATAAGTAAATAAATGCCTAAAGCCGTCATCCAGTAACTGAATACTGCACATTCTCTCCACATACCCCACCCCACAGCATCTCTGACTCCATTTCAAGCCTTTGATGACTCGCACTCGTTCTATTTCCCCTCCAAACCAGTAAGTTTTCTAACTTAGAGCTTTATGAAACAGATGTCAAGTGGCTGCACCTCCGGGGTTTCTCAATGACTAGGTCAGGGGTGGAACCCAAAATTTTCATCTAATGAATTCCCAGGTAATGCTGATCCTGCTGATCTACACGGCATTTTGCAAACCACTGCCCCAAAATCATCCACTGCCCAAGTTTACTTCACAAAAGATAGATTACTACTTTCCTCCTCAGATGTTTCTAGATTACTACTGCCTAGAGAATAAAAATCAGTCCTCCCAGCTCAGCATTAGAAGCCTTCATCCCTGGCTCCCACCTGTTTTCCATTTTAATTATTTCATCAAATTGAGATCGTGTTCCAGGAACTCAACAAACCCTATAGGCTTAGGGTCTAAGAGACATAAAAGCCAACAAGGCTTTATCGGCCAACTGAAAAAGAGTGCCTGGAGGCTACAGACTGAAAAAGGTTCACTGGATTTAGCCACCAGGATTTCAATGAGAACAGTTTTGCTGGACCTATGGGGGCAAAAGTAGATCATAATGAAGTGTGGGTGGGGAGGTGGGATAGTGGAGTTGGGGTATGAGCTCTTAAAGAGTCTAATCATAAAGCTGAAGTCATGATGGTGGGTCCAAGGTTTTGTTTCATGTCGGGAAGTGGTGGGGTTGGCCAAAAATTTTGTTAGGAATGTTACAGGAAAAACCTGAAAGAAGTTTTTGGGCAACCCAATACTTAAGCATAAATACTGAGAAGACAGATCGGGAAGAGCCAAAGACGAAGAGGTAGCAATAATCAAAGGAGTAGATGGTACTGAAGAGGTGAAACTATAGCACACCTAGAATGAACTGTCCTCGAGGAGGTCTAGGATCATCTCAGGCTTTGACATTGGAGAGAAGTTATACACCACAAATGACTGTATTTGAGGGAGATTCATCAGAGAGTAAGTTGAAAAAGTCCCTACCTGGCTGTTCCCATTTTCTGTGAGAGAAAAGAAAAAGATGATGGGGTCAGAAGCTCGAGAGAAGTGGTGATGTGCTAAATAGCTGCTTCTGAAGGAATGAGAAATGTCTCGCTACAACAGGAAGGGTTGCCACACTGTTTAGATGAAGTGGAGATTGGCACCCATGACTCACCATTGAATGAATTTCTCTAAATTTGCGTTCAGATTTTGTTACTGTAAATACAGAGTATTTTTGCAATTGGAGTATACTGAGAGCACTACTGAAAATAGAATCTGAAACTCAAATTTGTGGCTCAAAAATTCACAAAACAGCACCCAATAGATAAAGTTTCAAGTGTGGGGAGAACGAGAAATTTGAAAAGCTCCTATAAATAGTATGTAGGAAACAATGAATTATGTAGCTCTAAGCAATAATTTTCACTTGTCCTCTCAGTAATTGGTCCTACAGGCAAGGTCCTAAGGCTGTTTTGAAGGACAAGCCTTTACAGGTCAGTTGGTATCAAGCTTCAGCAGAGGGAAGTGGGGAAATTTGAACCTAGATAAAAGGAGTTTGTTGAGAGGCCATCAACCTCCTCACAGAATGTGGAAGAAAGCCAAGGCATAGCTAAACACAGAGTTTCAGATCTGTAACTTCAAAGTAAAGGAAAGGAGATGTAAAAGGAGAGAGGCTCTTCTGGGGGAAAGAGCCAAGTGAAACGAAAGTGATGAAGGCAAAAGAGGAAGCTGAAATGAGCAAGGCCATTGCTGAACTGAAATTCGGGAACTTGGGGCCTAACCCACCGCCGCCGCTCCTGGGCGCCACTTCACCTCTCTTAGCCTCCGTTATCTTGCCTGTCAAAAGTGGACTTGAACTTGGTGATCTTCAGGGGAACTTCCAGCTCTCACATTCTGTAAGGATAATGAGTTTTAAGAAGCCTGTCACGGACAGTTTCCTCGGCCTCTGCATGAACAGTAGAGCTGAGCGGAACGGACATGAGAAATGTGGTTTCATTTAGAAGAAACCATGAGGTGCTTTTACAGCAAGATATTTCTATGATCACCTATAACAAAAGAGACAGGACACAAGAAAGCATGGCTCATAAACAACCCTACAATTCCCTACGTACTGTTTATAGAAAGAAAAAGAGGACTGTAAGTCTTGACACCTCATTACTTTCCTACTTGCTTTTATCAGGGGAAAATATTTGGGGAGACTCTTCTCTCACGCTATCAACAGCTGGTCCAGCTCCTAAAGACGGGCTCAGGCACTTCTACCTGTGCTTGGAAAATGAAAACCTGGAAAGGCTGTGCACAAAGCTGTTTGGTAGGACATGATCTTTTCACTCAATAAAACTGTCCTTTATTTTGAGATTACATCTTTTCTGTTATGGGAGTAGAAAATTTTCTTCATGAAGTGATAACAGTAGATGGTAGGTTTTCATTTTTTATTTGTTTGGATTTGAGTCCTTACTTGGTAAACATTAAAACCACAGTCTTAAGTTGGTGCATGATTCAGGGTTCTCCAAATAAAAACCAAAAAGGATAGGTAGACAGGTAGGTGGGTAGAGAGATAGGTAGGTGAAAGTGTGAGTCACTCAGTCGTGTCCAACTCTTTACAATCCCATGGGCTATAGCTTCCCCGCCGCCTCTGTCCATAGAATTTCCCAGGTAAGAATACTGGAGTGGGTAGCCATTCCCTTCTCTGGGGGATCTTCCCGACCCAGGGATTGAACCCAAATAGATAGACAAACAAGACAGATGGGCTGGGGAAGGGGTTGAATGATTTAAGGGAACTGGCTTAAACAATTGTGGGGGCTACAGGCTGGAAATTTATGTTGCAGTCTTGGTTGGACCTGAAAGCAGTCTGGAGGCAGAATCCCTTCCCTCTCAGGGAAACTTAGTCTTTTCTCTTAAGGCCTTCAACTTATTGGATGAGGCCCACCCACATTATGGAGATTATCGAGCATAATCTGCCTTATACAGTCTACTGATTTAAATATTAGTCACATCGAAAAAATATTTTCACAGCAACATCTCAACTAGCGTTAACCAAACAACTAGACACCAAAGCCTAGGCCAGTTAACACATAAAATTAACCATCACAGTTGGTTACTATTTTTATTTTAAATTCCATGAATCTAGTAAGTCTGGAAATCATAGATCTGGCATAGTCTAGTTGGGATCTGCTGTCATAGGAGACCACAAAATATGTGGCACTAGAGGGGTCTCATAGCTTTTCTTTGATTTGCCCTTGTTTTATTTTACGAGAAAGTTTTCTTCAGAAAAAAAAAATTCCTTTAAGAACAGCTAAGCTGCAACATATATGAAAGTTGAACTGCTCCTGCTCTGTGTGAAAGACCGTGGAGATTATCTGACACAGCCCGCTTCACACCCTTTTCAGTTACTATCCCCCCCCCCCAGTCCACCAGAACTGCCACCATAAGCCCCCGAAACAGTTCTGAGTGACCTACAGGCCTGGGGATCTACAAAGTACTCATTAGAAACTGATCTGGTCTCACCCACATAAAATGGCCTAAATCGCTTAAGAAACTTCCAAACCTTCTACAGTCCTTATTAGCCACAGATGCAAAGACTGGACCCCAAACCTCCTGATTCCATTTCCAGAGCTCCTGTGACATGATATCACCTCTGCCTGGGCTCCTAGCTTTTATTTCTATTACACAAGATCTTCTGTTTGAGGGAATTATAGGATATTTCTCCACACTCCGAGGGACCACAGAAACAGCCAGGAAAGGAAAACAGGGGGCAAAGAAAAGGCGGGGCAAGTTTTCCCTGCTAAGCAAAACAGGGTTTAGTCTGAACCAGGACAACTGCTAGTGAATCCTGACAGCGCCTTATCTGCCCCTATTCTGGAAGGCAACCAGGATGGGCTACAAAGACAGTTCCCATCAGAACCTAAGACAGCAAGTGCCTTTCTTATATCAAAAAGCCAGTTTTAGCAGCACTCAATCCTAGGAAATGTCAAAGCTTATAAATGCCCATTGCTTTTCTTAGAAAATAAAGGGAAACACTCTGTTGCTCCTGATTCTTCAAAGCAGAGGCAATAAAGTCATATATTATCACAGTCATATTTACAAGGGACAGTGCACAGTGTTGGGGGGATTTCCTCTGTCAACAGAAGGAAATGGAAATAGTGTGTAAAAGCCCCAAATATATTATGTTATATTATATTATATCCTTGTGCAGAAATTACATACGTCTGTACCATACCCTAGAACCAATAAGAAGGCTAAACTAACATCGGGGGTCCCAGCAAAAAGGGTCATCATGAAGCCTAATTCCAATCTCACATGGAGGTGAATTTGAAATGGAAACCTAGTTAGTTACAAAGAAACTTTGAACAAGCTCTGAAACTGTTAGCTAAATAGCCCTCCTCTTCTTAGTCATTACCAGTAACTTAATGCTCATTAGAAGTAAAAGGAGGACCTATCCAATTACCCACTGCTTGAGACTGCTGGAAAGCAAGAATGCATATCTGCTGTAGCCAGCTGCTAGCCACATGTCTTGGTGTACTGAGTTCTGATCAGTCAACTTAGGTAAAATCTTATCACTAGAGATGCTAGAAATAGCGCCAGCAAAATGACCGAAGAAAGGGCAGTAAGTTTGTGTTGTCCCTTTTCCTTTCCTTCTAGAACAGTTCAGTCCAAGAGCTATTAGGTGGGACAAACAAGGGTGGTATCCAAGCGGGGGTATGCGGGGCGGGGGGCGGGGGTGACGGGGGGCGCGGGGCGGGTGCGCTGTTGATGGGGGAGGGGGGTGTTAGACTTGAAGTAAGTTCTTATGTAGGTTGTCAGACTGCCAGAAGGATAAGTAGGGCACCCATGGGGATGTTAGAGGAGATAAGGGCCTGGATATGGGGGCTCAGAGCCTCAGTGGGCTAAAGAGGCCACCTGTAGAGGAAAGAGTGACAATGGAAAATCTAACACACACAGAGATTGATCAGATAAGTAAATATATTAAGGATAATGACGGCCTGGTTTCTCATTCCTGAAGGAGTTAGAAAAGCAGTTAGAAAGGCAGAAAACTAGAATGAACCCTGTGGATCTGACTGAAATTGAAGACAATGACATAAACTCATCATTTTCAAATAGATATGTAAATACATAGATGCATACACATAGACACACCTGTGTTTGTTCACTAAGAAGGTCTGAGAGAGTGACCTCAGACAAAAGCAATGAATACATCTAGCATTCAAGTGTTACTCTCTAAAATCATTCTCCACTAAATCAGCAACCCTTCAGGGGAAATGACTGACTTTGGAGCTGAGACAGGGTATAGGGAAGGAGCAAATTAGCCAAGATGGAAATATTCAGGCTCTCTCGCCCCACGTTTTGTAACAGCTGCGATCACTTACAGCACCGCGCGAGGGCGTCACGAGGTACTCGCTTGGTCACGGGGTTTTGTGTGCTGCAAGCACATGTGACCTCCACCCATAAGGCTGCGGGAACTGCTGCTGCATCATGGTTGCGTCTGGTGGGTCAGCCACGAGAGGAAAGACTAGCGTGAAGCCTGCTCTGGCTGCTGCAGCCAGCCAGGAGAGGACTGTGACGGCTGCGTGTCAGCTAGGAGAGAGGTTGCGTGCAGTTATGTTGTGTTACGTTATGGCTGCTGCTATGGCTGCATTGGCATAGACTGCTATGCCAGCCAGAGAGAATAAACACGTCTGCAGCTCCCGTGGCGTCTCGCGTCTCCTTCCGGCCTTCCGGCCTCTTAGCTCATGCCTCGCCTACCCTGGCTTCAGCAAACAGTGCCGGCAGTATGAACAGCAAGTCAACTGGCCCTGTGAACAGGATGAAGAGCAAAACACAGGGAAAGAAGAAGATGGGCCTTTGTGCCCCCCAAAAAGGGCTCAAAAAATGATATGGACATGTCAAAAAACACAGAAGCTATGTTGAAGAGGATCCACTGACCAAATAACAGACAATTTAAGTATCAGAATAATTAGTGAATCAGTTGAGTAAAATTTAAAAATATGTGTCCATACTGTTTCTTAAAAAATGAGTGAATGGAGAGTTGGCCATGAGATATGGGAGAGTTAGTGATGCCAAAAACTTGACCTCTGTGCACCAGTGCCAAATCAAATCTTGGAGACAGAGTTTTCAGTGATGTAGAAAGAATAGCTTTATTGCTTTACCAAGCTGAGAGGGACACTGAGGGCTCATACCTCAAAAACCATGTGTCCTGACCTGGGAGGATTTGGGGAGGAGTTTTATAGCAATGATTCAAGGGCAGGGTTGCTGATAACATTAGAGAGTGTGAGGGGCCTGCACTCATTTAATCTGGTCTCGGGCAGGTAATCTCTTAATGAGCTTCTCTGTTTCCTTCTGGCCTCTTCAGAATGAACAATGCTGAGTCCATTTGCCAGGGTTTTAGTTCTATAAACAGCTCAAATATATTATTATGTGTATGCCTTGAAGTAGAACCAGGACCCCAAGGTTGCACTATTGTCGGTCTGAGCTGCTCCTCCCTGTCTGCCCTCCCTTCCCTGATTGGCAACTGTTTGAATCTCCCCTTCAGGACTCAAGGAAGGTCATAGTGGCTGGAATTTGTTCCCTAGAAAAAAGGAATGGGGGAGACAGAAAGGCTACCATGCCCACGGGCCCCACAGAGTCCTGCTCAGTTTCATGACCTCATCTCAAATTTATCTCCCCCCAAATAATAGTTATTTACAAAGAAGAAAAAGAAGAAGTTTAAGTCTCTACCTTAATCAAGTGATAAAGCCATATCAGGAATGAGGGTAAAGATAGGAATGAGCATGAGACTGCTATTTTTCATAAGAAAGTATAATTGATATTTTAAATAATATAAATGTGTAACTGTGATAAAAAAATATTATATTGGAAAAATTTTAACAAAAATGCTTATCTGTTATTCTTAGGTAAGAAAGCCAGAAAATAAACAACAAATATCATAAATGAAGACTAGTCAATGATAACATAGTATTTGAAACAAAAAAAAAAAAAAGAAACAGTTTTTACAAAGCAAAAAAAATTATATAATGACTCTTAAGACAACTCCTGATCCTTAGAGTTTAAAATGTTATCAATTTGAACAAAGCAATTCAAAAAATTTAGTGGAAAATATTATGAGTTATTGTTGGTAATAAAATACTATCTAGTTAACATTTGTAGAGTCTTAACATGCATTTATGCTAAGTCATTTTAGTTGTGTCTGACTCTTTGTCACCCCATGGACTGTCCCCACCAGGCTCCTCTGTCCCTGTTGCCATTCCCTTCTCCAGGGGCTCTACCTGACCCAGGGATTGACCTGAGTCTCTTATGTCTCCTGCATTGGCAGATAGGTTCTTTACCACTAGTGCCATGTGGGAAGCCCTTGTAGAGTCTTCCTGAAGGGGAAAAACTCTTCTTAGTGCTTTATACCCATTATCATGTCTAACTCACAATTTCGCTATGAGGTAGGTACAATTATTATCCCCACTGTACAGATGAGGAAACCGAGGTAGAGACTTTAAAAATCTAGCCCCACCTCACAGAGTCAGAAGGATGAACTCAGGGGGTTTCCCTCTTGTGCCTATGCGTTTAATCATTACCCTGACAGTTTTAATCCTAAACTCTAACCTTTTGTGTTTTTCCTCCTCAGGTCATCTAAGATCTAGTAATGACATCTGTAACAGCTATCTCTACCACCATGACTATCTCAACCTTAATTCTAACCCTGCTATTTAATGCCTTGGTTATTAAGGAGACCTCTAATTCTTCTCTGTTATGCACTGAATATTTGTGTCCCCCCAGATTTCACATGGTGAAGCTCTAACCCTCAATGTGATAGTGTTAGGAGGTAGGGCCTTTGAGAGGTACTTAGGTTCATGTGAGGTCAAGAGGGTGGTTGCCATGATGATATTAGTGTCCTTATAGAAAAAGAGACCAGAACACTCTCCCATCTCCCTCTCCCCCTCCATCTCTCTCTTTCTCTCTCTCTCTCTCTCTCTCTGCCTTGGAAGGACACAAGCGAGAAGGTAGTCATCTGCAAGTCAGGAAGAGAGCCCTAACCAGGAACCAAATGGCCAGCAACTGATCTTGGCCCTTTCCAGGGCCCTGGAACTATGAGAAATAAATATCTGTTGTTCAAGGCACCCAGCCTATGGTATTTGCTACAACAGCCTGATTAATATACTATCCCTTGAGTTGGACTCAACTTAGTGGCCAAACAACAACAGCTATATATATATATATATATATATATATATATATATATAAAATGACATACAGATTCTCCCCATACTGATACATACTCAAGGCTATCTACCAAGTAAGTTTTCAAAGACAGATTTATCAATGTCACATTCCTACTTAAAAATATGTAAGGGTATGGTGCCTGAGGGCAGGATTCAAATCCTTCAGGAGAGTATTCAAAGCTTCATACCCTTGGACTCAATTACTTCTACTAACTTTACTTCTCACTATACTTTTCTCTGAAATGTTCCCTCCAGCCAATTCCGCAAACACCCCCAAACAAATGTTGGGATATACAGCCTCTCTCTCTCTGACCCTATGCATTCTTTCTGGCCATTTCTGGAATGCCCTGCCCCTATTCTCTCTCCAGAAACTTCCTTTTACCTGTTCAGACTCACTGTAAGTATCCAAACTTTTGAAAAGATTTCTCCAAATCTCTGTGCTCCCATAAGACTTTGCTTATAGCTCTATTTTGACAAGCATTTATTTAGGGTCAGTCTCCACCTAAACCACGCTTCCTTTGTGGCTCATGTGGTAAAGAATCTTCCTGCAACGCGAGAGACCTGGCTTCGATTCCTGGGTTGGGAAGATCCCCTGGAGAAGGGAAAGGCTACCCACTCCAGGATTCTGGCCTGGAGAATTCCATGGATTGTATAGTCCATGGGGTCGCAGAGAGTCAGACGTGACTGAGCAACTTTCACTTTGTTGTACAACATAATTGTTCACTGTTTGTGTATACTGTTAAAAAGATGACTACAGTATGCCTAGTTAACATCCATCCCCATACATAGTTACAAAAATGTTTTTCTTGTAGTGAAGACTTTTAAGGTCTTTTATTGAGAGCTACTGTGTACAGATGGTCAATACCGAAATCAGATTGAATATATTCTTTGCAGCCAAAGATGGAGAAGTTCTATACAGTCAGCAAAAACAAGACCAGGAGCTGACTATGGCTCACATCATGAACTCCTTACTGCAAAATTCAGACTTGAATTAAAGAAAGTAGGGAAAACCACTAGACTGTTAAGCTATGACCTAAATCAAATCCCTTACAATTATAGAGTGGAAGTGACAAACAGATTCAAGGGATTAGATCTGATAGACAGACTGCCTGAAGAACTGTGGACAAAGGTTTGTGACACTGTACAGGAGGCAATGATCAAGACCATCCCCAAGAAGAAGAAATGCAAAAAGGCAAAATGATTGTCTGAGGAGACCTTACAAATAGATGTGAAAAGAGAAGCAAAAGGCAAAGGAGAAAAGGAAAGATATATATACCCATTTGAATGCAGAGTTGTAAAGAACAGCAAAGAGAGATAAGAAAGCCTTCTTCACTGAACAATGCAAAGAAATAGAGGGAAACAATAGAATGGGAAAGACTAGCGATCTCTTCAAGAAAATTAGAGATACTAAGGGAAATTTCCATGCAAAGATGGGCTCAATAAAGGACAGAATGGTATAGACCTAACAGAAGCAGAAGATATTAAGAAGAGGTGGCAAGAATACACAGAAGAACTATGCAAAAAAGATCTTCATGACCCAGATAATCACGATGGTGTGATCACTCACGTAGAATCAGACATTCTAGAATGCGAAGTCAAGTGGGCCTTAAGAAGCATCACTATGAACAAAGCTAGTGGAGGTGATGGAATTCCAGTTGAACTATTTCAAATCCTAAAAGATGATGCTGTGAAAGTGCTGCACTCAATATGCCAGCAAATTTGGAAAACTCAGCAGGGGGCCACAAGACTGGAAAAGGTCAGTTTTCATTCCAATCCCAAAGAAAGGCAATGCCAAAGAATACTCAAACTACCGCACAATTGCACTCATCTCACACACTAGCAAAGTAATGCTCAAAATTCTCCAAGCCAGGCTTCAACACTATGTGAACCGTGGTTCAAGCTGTATTTAGAAAAGGCAGAGGAACCAGAGATCAAATTGGCAACATCCGTTGGATCATCAAAAAAGCAAGAGAGTTCCAGAAGAACATCTACTTCTGCTTCATTGACTATGATAAAGCCTTTGACTGTGTGGACCACAATAAACTGTGGAAAATTCTGAAAGAGATGGGACTACCAGACCACCTGACCTGCCTCCTGAGAAATCTGTATGGAGGTCAAGAAGCAACAGTTAGAACTGGACATGGAATAACAGACTGGTTCCAAATCAGGAAAGGAGGATGTCAAGGCTGCTTATTGTCACCCTGCTTATTTAACTTATATGCAGAGTACATCATGAGAAACGCTGGGCTGGAGGAAGCACAAGCTGGAATCAAGATTGCCGAGAAAAATACCAATAACCTCAGATAGGCAGATGACACCACCCTTATGGCAGAAAGTGAAGAGGAACTAAAGAGCCTCTTGATGAACGTGAAGGAGGAGAGTGAAAAAGTTAGCTTGAAACTCAACATTCAGAAAACTAAGATCATGGCATCCCGTCCCATCATTTCATGGCAAATAGATGAGGAAACAATGGAAACAGTGACAGGCTTTACTTTTTTGGGCTCCAAAATCACTGCAGATGGTGATTGCAGCCATGATTAAAAGACGCTTACTCCTTGGAAGAAAAGTTATGACCAACCTAGACAGCGTATTAAAAAGCAGAGACGTTACTTTGCCTACAAAGGTCCATATAGTAAAAGCTATGGCTTTTCCAGTAGTCATGTATGGATGTGACAGTTGGACTATAAAGAAAACTGAGCACTGAAGAATTGGTGCTTTTGAACTGTGGTGTTGGAGAAGACTCTTGAGAGTCCCTTGGACAGCAAGTATATCCAACCTAAAGGAAATCAGTCCTGAATATTCACTGGAAGGACGGATGCTGAAGCTGACACTCCAATACTTTGGCCACCTTATGCAAAGAACTGACTCATTGGAAAAGACCCTGATGCTGGGAAAGATTGAGGGCAGGAGGAGAAGGGGACAACAGAGGATGAGATGGTTGGATGGCATCATCCACTCAATGGACATGAGTTTGAGTAAACTCCAGCAGTTGGTGATGGACAGGGAAACCTGGTGTGCTGCAGTCCGTGGGATCACAAAGAATCAGACACAACTGAGCAACTGAATTGAACTACTGTGTACAAGTACTGTTGTAAACATTATATATGTGTGTGTGTGTGTATATATATATACACACACACAGTCATTAATCCTTGTAACACTATGAGCTAAATATAAAGATTGGGAAATGGGGCCCCAGAGAAGTCAAACAATGTACCCCAATGTTATAGGACTAGTAGGTGGCAGAATTAAGATCTTAACCCAGTTACCAATTTCAGCCACATAATCAGCAAAGTTTTCTGCTATTTTCTTACCTCCTTTTCCTTATAGGGATATTTGGTTGCCCAGAGGACTTGTATGAGAAGCAGGATGAAATAAAATGGACAAGCCAGAAACACATGCAGATACTTGCTTTACAGCAATATCACTGCAGAGCAGTAGGTATAGAAAATCTTCAATAAATATATATCTGAAAAAGAAAGTAGAAAGTGAAGTCGCTCAGTCGTGTCTGACTCTTTGTGACCCCATGGACTATGTAGCCCACCGGGCTCCTCTCTCCATGGGATTCTCCAGGCCCAGGTCTCCCGCATTGCGGGCAGACGCTTTAACCTCTGAGCCACCAGGGAAGCATATATATCTACATGGAAACAAATGTAACTTCACTCTCCACCTATTCCCCCACCGCCCCCCACCCAGAGAATTTATCTAGAGGCAAAAGGCAAAACAATAGGGCTTCTAGAAGATAAAATAGACAAATTTACGAACTCAAGGTAGGAAAAACTTCTTCAAGCGTCTGCCTGCAATGTGGGAGACCTGGGTTTGATCCCTGGGTCGGGAAGGTCCCCTAGAGAAGGAAATGGCAACCCACTCCAGTACTGTTGCCTGGAAAATTCCACGGACAGAGGTGCTGGTAGGCTACAGTCAATGGGATCACAAAGAGTTGATCAGGACTGAGCAACTTCACTTCAAAACCTGAAGATGCCCTAAGAGCAAGGACTATATCTCTTTGTCTTTGTATCCTCATCCTTTACACAGACAAGACAGCATTGTGGACTCAGATGGAGAGATAGTGGAGGATAGGGAAGCCTGGGGGGCTTCTCTGGTGGCGCAGATGATAAAAGCATCTGCCTACAATGCAGCAGACCCAGGTTCGATCCCTGGGTCGGGAAGATGCCCTGGAAAAGGAAATGGCAACCCACTCCAGTACTCTTGCCTGGAAAATCCCATGGACGGAGGAGCCTAGTAGGCTACAGTCCATGGGGTCGCAAAAAGTGACTTCACAAAGACACAACGCAAAGACAGTCGCAAAGACACAACTGAGTGACTTCACATTCACCTTCTTTCAGGGGAGCCTGGTATGCTGCACTACGCAGGGTCTCAGACAGGACTTAGTGACTGGACAACAACAACCCTTGCACAGGGACCTTTAGTAGACGCTCATTAAATTAATTTTGAGGGAGTGAGTTGAAGTTAAAAATATACTCTTTCTGCATTTTGATGGCCATTAACTCTGGCCAGAGTAGTAGATAATTTTAATGAGCAGAGTTTTATTTTAGTGATAATCTTGCTTATCTAATTTCCTCACCCTGCAAATCTCCTGCCGTTGCACATCCAGTTCACTGATCTACTATCAAACTGAAGAACAGCTTGTCATTACATCCGCAGTGAGTCAGTTGCCTGGGGAAAAGTACATGTCACACATTTACATTTTGGCCTCAAGGTAAAAGCACTTTTTTGTTTTCTGAACAGAGCAACAGTCTTGAAGACTAAAACAGTAAATTTGATGCTGACTGTGGTCAGTGATGCAAACCTTGTATCACTTACAAAACTGTACAGTTTTTGGGGGAGGCGTGTTCCCGGTCTTGGGCTGATATATCTGACTATCATTCGTGTGATGAACTGCCAGACTGCTAAGTCTCACACAGATGACTTGTACAAACAGAACCTGTGACAAGCTATTCAGCCAAAATATTTCTTTGAGAATTTTAACTGCTAGCTGTATCACTGGTGACCTTAAAACTTCTACTTGAAGAAAAAGCCTAATATTTATATGAAAGCTTGTTCTGGGGCAGAGGGGTAAGAGTGGGGGCTAAGGAGAGGTCACTTAGGAGTCATCTGTAATAGTCTAGATGAAAGGAGACAAAGCCACCTCTTTGAAGGGCCCTGTTGTTCCATCATATGAAGTCCAGCCATGGACACACACACACATGCACGCACTCACTCACTCTTTCATTGTCTGTGTTCACCAGCACATTTGAACCTACAGTTAATGTTCTTTTCTGGGTAGCAGTAGCATAAAAGAAAGAACACTAGACTAAAAGTCAGAATATCTGAGCAGAGGAACTTGGAATAAATGATAATGACAAATAATAATCACAAAAAGTAATCCAATAATTACTAAATATTTACATATATTAAATATTAAATTCCTCTTCATCAACCCAAGAGGAGGGGACTTTTGCTTTACAGGTGGGAAACAGGCCCAGCAAGGCTGAGTTGACCACACCGCATGACTGTGCATGGTAGGGCTGGGAATTGAGATCATACATTCTGGCTGTGGCTGGGCTTGTAACCACCAGCTCCAACAGTACCCAATTCTAGTATCTATTTAGAAAACATACCACCTTATCACTTACGATTTTTCCCATTTGTCTGGGATTCTAAGCATCAGGAGATTTGTCTCCAAGCAGCCCTCATCTTAAAGAATATCTATATGAGAGGAGAAATTATATAAATAGTTATGTAATATTAATTAAACAGACTACAACAGAGATGATCTTTTCGTTTAAAAAGTAGGAGACAAATAAATAAATAAATAAAAAGTAGGAGACAACTAATAAAAGAAGCTGTTTCTTCAACTATCTTTCTCATGCCTATTCATAAACTTATCTTTATGTCATAAAAACTCCCATTTTGTAACAGGCACATAAACAAAGACCTCCTGTAATTCAGTGATTTTGTACCCCATCACCCCGTGCATTGGCTTTAGTCCCACAAAGTGAAAGTAAGAAACCCTGAAATCACTTTGGATTTAACCCTTCTGTTACCCAAAAGTGCTTTCACTGGAAAACCTCTAGAAGCACTATTCAACTCACTCCTAACTCTGGTAGTATAGCGTCACCTGATATGAACAGCACCAGTAAGTGCTGTTAATTTAATTAATTTAATTACTAAATTAAATTAAACCACATGAGAGCATTTGAGTGTGCTAGGTGAGAGAGGTCCCTAGGAGGTCTGTAAGTGCTGAAATATCTAGCAACCTCATCTCGGCAAAAATGTCTGATCAACTCTCTTTGCCTCATAATTTCCCAACTCCATTTTCACCAAGATTAAACGTTAGGATTTTATTTCTTGACCCAGAGTGGGAACATATCTGACTGCAGCTGTTTCTCAGTCTGCCGGTTTTATGGGACAGTGACTAGAGTACACTGTGTTATAAAACCACAACCAGGCAGTAAATTACAAGGAGGACAACAAAAACAAATTTTGCTGACCACGGTCAGGTTTTTTGTTTGTTTGCTTGCTTGATTTTAAAGTGGACGAATCTATTTTAACTCAGCCTGAATGAGCAAATAATAAAACGTTTCTTAGAAATGTGTTACCACACTTCATCTTTATTTTGTCTTTAGTTTAGCAACAGAAGCAATCTTTGAAACAAACAGTTTCCACATGGGTGAAGGTAAGCTGAGAGGATGCCAGTGTGCTAGCAGTTTTGACAGTTACCAAGTAACCCTGTCTCAGGAACTCTTAGAATTTTGCTTTTGAAACTGTGGACAAACACACAGGGGAGAGAATCAGACTTGAATATTCCAGCCTTCTCAGCTGTCTTTGAACTGCGGAAGGTTAGCAGCAGCATCTTTTGCTCATGGAGATCAAAAGTTTTAGGGAGAGTCAATGGGGAAAGAAGGAGACAGTGCAATGTCATAAAACAGACAAAAACCAGTCTCTGCGCCAAAGAGTGTAAAGACTCGGGGGGCTTGGGTGGGGGTGTAGTGAATGGTAGTTCCTGGGGAGGCTGAGAGTATTGGCCTCCCTTCTAATTTTTCAAACCACTTCCACCCCAAGAGCTGGAGCAAAATTGGACAAATGAAGGCCACCGCAACTTTCTACCAAACAGCAAAGCGCAAAACTCAGTAGTTTCTCTGCTTGTTTCAATATCCCTGTTTCCTTCAATAATGACACAAGCAATCACCAAAGAGTCTTTATTAAATACTATGTGTATTACACTATAAAAGCAAAAAATAAAAAAACAAAAACCTCATACATGAATATTCTCCATCCATCCACAGCAACCGCCCATTATTCAAAACAACATTGAGGGAAGAAAATTGAAGTGACATTACCATGCATGATAGGATGGGAATTAATGGTTTTATTCGCTAGAGAATCCAGGGTTCTAAGACTTTGCTGTCCTTCCCAAGCCCACAAACTGTCAACAGCTCTGTTGTAGCAATTTGATTTTGAGAACAGAGAGAGGTTCAAGGTCAAAACTGCCCTCAGCAGTTTGCACAGAGGAGCTCTGAATCTTTGGGAACTTCCCTTTTTAACAAGGTCTCATATGGTAAAGAATTGGGAGGACTAAACTTTATACCTTATTTTGTTAAGTCAAGTTAAAATGTTTCCTTAATATAGTTATACAATTCTTAAATCTTACATAGTTTCTTTAGAAATAGATTCCCTTCCACCGTCAGGAGAGTTAGCAAAGTTGTTTGCATAACAAATGACCATCTTCATCAAAAATCTTCATCAGAAGACAAGGGACTCTTACTAGAAGTTCAAGAGGTCTGTGAGTTTTGAAGATGATTCACCTGCAATTCGGAGAAGGCAATGGCACCCCACTCCCATGTTCCCGCCTGGAGAATCCCAGGGACGGCGGAGCCTGGTGGGCTGCCGTCTATGGGGTCACACAGAGTCGGACACGACTGAAGCGACTTAGCAGCAGCAGCAGCTCCTCCAATTATGCTGAGAAAACTAATTAGCTCTTGCTTGAGAGGGTTCTGTAAAACAAGGCTTTTTCAAGGATCTTAAA
Organism: Cervus canadensis; assembly: GCF_019320065.1. NCBI lineage: Eukaryota > Metazoa > Chordata > Mammalia > Artiodactyla > Cervidae > Cervus > Cervus canadensis. The sequence continues at coordinate 17,408,069 of NC_057412.1, forward strand.
AAAAAAAAAAGTAGAGAAAAAAAAGAAACCAATATATGGGGGTGGTGAGGACAGAAATTATGCTCCTTAATAAAAATGTTGAAGAGCAGTCTGCTCACTACAACAAATAGAACCATGTAGTCAAAACAGTTATGTCTTGGAATGGGAGAAAGACAGTGCCTGAGAGAAAAAATAAGAGCATATAGACACAATCACTGCTCTCAAACATTCTTTAGGCCACCCACCTCTTAAATCCTAACACAGTCGTCCCCCCTTACACATGGTTTTGCTTTGCATGGTCTCAGTCACCCTTGGTCAACTGCAGTCCAAAAATATTAAATGGAAAATTCCAGAAATAAGTAATGTATAAGTTTTTAAGTAACAGGTCCCTTCTGAGTGGCATGATGAGCTGTCATGTGGCCTTGCTCCTTTCTACCAGGGATGTGAATCACTGGGTTATCAGATTGATTGTCACAATATCACAGTGCTTGTGTTCAAGTAACCCTTGTTTACTTAACAACGGTCCCAAAGTGAAAGAGTAATGATGCTAGGAATTTTGATATGCCAAAGGGAAGCCATGAAGGCTTCCCTTAAGTGAAAAGGTGAAAGCTCTCAACTTAAAGAAAGGGAAAAATTGTATGCTGAGGTTACCTATGGAATGAAAATATGTATGCCTAAGGCCTATGGAAAGAAAGAGTCTTCTATTCGTGAAATTATGAAGAAGGAAAAAGAAATTTGTGCTGTTATTCTGCTGTCGTATTTCAAAGTGCAGAAGTTAGGGCCACAGTGCATGACAAATAGTTAAGGTGGAAAAGGCATTGAATTTGTACAATAATATATTTGGAGAGAGAAGGACCACATTCACATAACTTTTGTTACAGTATATTATTATATAATTTTCCATTTTTTATTATTAGTTATTATTGTTACTCCCTTACTGTGCCTAATTTATAAATTAAACTTTATCGTAGATATGTATTGTTATATAGGAAAAAACATGGGTTTCCCAGATGGTGTTAGTGATAAAGAATCCACCTGCTAATGCAGGAGATGCAAGAGATGGGAGTTTGATCCCTGGGCCAGGAAAATCCCCTGGAGTAGGAAATGGCAACCCACTGCACTATTCTTACCTGGAAAATTCCATGAGCAGAAGAGCCTGGTGGGCTACAATCCGTGGGGCTGCAGAGAGTTGGACATGACGAGTGACTGGGCGCATGCACACATACATAAGAAAGAACAGTACATGTAGGGTCTGAACCATCCGTAATTTTAGGCATCCACTAGGGGTCTTGCAATGTATCTCCCACAGATAAGGTAGGACTACTGTATCTTAATATGGTAGCCCTGGAAAGAACTATAGAGACTCTTCCATTCTGACTGACAAACCTGGCAGGAAAAAATTGAGGCCATTCTGGGGAGCTTATCTACCATTTCTGGAGACAGTCCCCAGGTCCACCTGCCTGTGTGAATCTGCCTCACCTCCCCAGGTAGAGACAAGGACTCTTCTTCTCTGTTCTCAGAGCCCTTCTTTCTGTTGCTACCATTCAGCACGTGTCACAACCACATCATTATTTCTTTACATGTCTATGAGCACCAGTTGATAAGAAGGGATGAACTGGTACTCATGTCTGTTTGTGTGTTAATATCCTCTGTGCTTTCACAAAAAGATGATCAACATCACTAATTATTAGGGAAACACAAGTCCAAACCACAATGAAACATCATCTCACGCATGTTAGAATAGCTATCATCATCAACATGGCAAGAAACAAGTGTTGTACACTGTTGGTAGGAATGTAAACTGGTCCCGTCATTATGGAAAACAGTATGGAGGTTCCTCAAAAAATTAAAAATAGAATATGATCCATCTATTTCACTTCTGGGTATTTATCCGAAGAAAACAAAAACACTAATTTGGAAAAATATATGCACCCCTACCTATGTTCATCAAAGCATTATTTACAACAGCCAAGATATGGAAACAGCATAAGTGCCCATTAAAGGATGAATGAATAAAGATGGGGTATATAAGTACAACAGAATATTATTCAGCACTTGAATAAAACTTGTCATTTGTGACAACGGGGATGGACCTTAAGGGTATTATGTTAAGTGAAACAAGTCAGATGCAGAAAGACAAACACCATATGATTTCACTCATGCATAAAATATAATTATAATAAATAAATGAATGGACCAGACAAACCAAGAACAAACCGAGCAGTGGTTACCAGAGGGGAAAGGTAATGAGTAAAGGAGGTCGGCTGCAGTGTGATGGACGCAAACTAAACTTTTGGCAGCGAACATGTAGTGCTCCTGAAACTCATACAATGCTATAAACCAATGTTGCCTCAGTAAAAAAAAAAAAAAAGAAAAGATACTTTTAAAAAAAAGATCCTGTAGCAAAGTCTGACTCAATAAATGGGTATTAACCAACTGATTGCTCAATTCAGTGACAAATTGATAAATTAATGCATAAGGAAAATAAGGCCCACACTTGTTAACCAGCTACTTCGTATCACATACTTGTGTGTATGTGAGTCGCTCAGTGGTGTCTGCCTCTTGCGACCCCATGGACTGTAGCCTGCCAGGCTCCTCTGTCCATGAGATTCTCCAGGCAGGAATACTGGAGTGGATTGCCATTTCCTTCTACAGAGGATCCTCCCGACCCAGGGATCGAACCCGTAACTCCTGCATTGCAGACAGATTCTTTACTATCTGAGCCACCAGAGAAGCCCCTTTGTATCAAATTACATTTCAAAGGCCTTTAAAAATTTTTGGGTACATAATCCAGCAAAGGGTTTTATCAAAACAAGAAAAAAATTCCATAATAAAGCTTGGTAAAAACCTTAGCTCATAAACCAAATGTGTGCCAAAATTAGATATTTTCTTTTTTTAATATTTAAACAATAACATCATCCTAGAAGAGAATCTGAAGCTCCAGAATCAATGCCAAAAACAATTTGGTTCAATTTTTCAACATAATTGTAGCTCAGTTTGTCTGGGGGATCTAGTGCTGTGCTGGGAACAAGGACACCAAGATGGATGGGACAGATACCGGCTCCCAGGGAGTTTACCGTTTAGTGGTAAACATAGAGATTCCTTCAGGTTTTTTTATAAATAAATGTAACTTCCTCAAAAAATGTAGTTTAAAACATTAAGTAAAAGGAAAAAGATGTAGTAAAGGAGGAAAACAGTATCCACTCTGATCTCTGGTGAGCTCTCTTTCTTGGTGGAGGGCTCCTGCATCCAACCAGCAGGGTGCTTCTTTCTCAGAGCTATTCACTGCTCCGCTGCAGGTGACAGACTCCTCCTGCTGTTCTTAACCTTCTCTCTTAGGCCCTCATAGTCCATATACCCTGAAGGACAAGCCAACCTTTCATCACTCTGTTCCAAGGAGACAGAAACCCATGCTATAATAACATGGAGAGAAAAAAGGGTCAGGAAAGTCAGCTCCAACACCAGCCTCCTGCTCCACTGTCTATACCTGCATCATCAATTTCGCCCCACTCCCTCACCTCACTCAGCCTTTCCTTGGCATTTGTTTTCTCTTCCAGAAAAGGCTAGAATCTTTGCAAGGTTAGGACCAATGCCATGGACATGTGACCTGACCACTCAGAAGAGCATCATATTTGCTCTCTGCTCTGCTGTTGCCACCTTGAAATTCTATATAACTGTTTTATCAAAGGATCCCTCATTTTCATTTTGCACTGGATCCCACAAATTATATTCTTGTGACCCCATTCTTTTGAAATGGTACTAGGACTGTAACAGAGAAGGATAAACTTGACTCCCAATAGGCCTAAAATAAACATGATAGCCCATTCTCAAGGCTCTGCTCCCAGGCTTGACCTTTAAGGTATAATAAAAAGTTGCAGAACAGAAAATATGACTTTTATAGGAACACTGTGACCAGACCTACACAAACAGCTGCAATAACAGAGGATTCCGGGGCCAGGAAGTCTGCAACAACTAGCCATACACTCTCTTCCTCGCCTTTTAGTATAAAAAAGCTTATAAAAGTATAAAAGAATTCTAACCTGGGTCAGATGGTTCTTTGGGGTACTAGTCTGACATATTCTCCATCTGCTGGCTTTTTGAATAAAGTCTCTATTCTTTCCCACAGTGCTTCTTCTCTCAATTCATTGGCCTGTCACGTGGCAAACAGCACAAGGTTGGACTCCATAACATGACCACACGTCAGCACAGCACATGACCCGCATGTGGTATATGGCCACCCACGCTGCATCACAACACATTTTTACTGACGTCTGAACAGTGACTGACCTTCAAGTGCTACTGTCCTTTCTCTGGGAGTTAAGCACTAGAGTAAAAGGATTTGCTTAGATTCCTTCACAGGTTCAAGGGAGCAGTAATTTCCAAACAATGCCCATCAGGAAGGTTGGTCTTCTCATCAGTCACAGCCCTCGGACACGCTGGCACAGTCCAAACTGTTTCTGAGTCTCTCCACCGTCCTCCTGAGTAAGCAGATCAGGGCTAACTGGACGAAAGTAACAGAGGCTCAATTATGTTGCTACCCTGTGATTGGTGTTTTTGAACTGTGGTGTTGGAGAAGACTCTTGGGAGTCCCTTGAACAGCAAGGAGATCCAACCAGTCCATCCTAAAGGAAATCAATCCTGAATATGCATTGGGAGGACTGACGCTGAAACTCCAATACTTTGGCCACCTGATGCAAAGAACTGACTCCTTGGAAAAGACCCTGATGCTGGGAAAGATTGAAGGCAGGAGGAGAAGGGAATGACAGAGGATGAGATGGTTGGATGGCATCACCGACTCGATGGACATGAGTTTGAGCAAGCTCTGGGAGTTGGTGATGGACAGGGAAGCCTGGAGTGCCACAGTCCATGGGGTCGCAAAGAGTCAGACATGACTGAACGACTGAACTGACTGACTGACCCTGTGACTACACTCACACAATTACTATAGCTTATTACACTGGGTCTAAAAATCTAGTGCCTGAAACTGTGGAATCAGCATCACCTGGGAATTTGTTAGAAAGACACAATCTCAGACACATTGAGTCAAATTTGGGGGTGAGGGACAGGAACTTGAGTTTAAGAAGTCCATCCAGGTGATCCTGATGGCATTAGGAACCGCTGAGCCATTAGAAATGGAAGAAATAATATCTTCTGGTTGAAAATACACAGCATCGATCATGAAAAATGTTCTCCACCTTTCCACTTAAAGGGAAGTTACACTATTTTATTCATTCATCTACTTTAATCATAATTACTTTTACACTTATGCTAAATATATTCATGTGTGTGTGTGTGCGTAAGCCCCTCAGGTGACTCAGGCACCACAGTGGATATAAAGATAATGGTTTGTGTCAGGAAAGAGCTTAAAATCTAACGCAGAGGAAGACAAGAGGCAAATTCATAAATATAAATAGCTCTGCCCAGAATGCTGGATGAGAAATTCAGGAAAGTGCAGCACGCATTTGGCCAAGGCAGAAATTACATAGTATATTGGGGCGGGGTTAGGGAAAATTCAATGAATGCACAGCATAGCTAGAATTGTGACATGTAGTAAGTGGGAAAGAGAACCTTCCAGGCACATGAAGAGCAAAAAGAAAAGAGGTGAAAAAGAAGAGAGTGCATTTCAAGCATGCCTGTGTTCTCAGTCGCTCAGTTGTGTCTGACTCTGCGACTCCATGGACTGTAGCCCACCAGGCTCCTCTGCTCATGGAATTCTCCAGATAAGAATACTGGAGTGGGTTGCCACTTCCTCTTCCAGGGGATCTTCCTGACCTAAGGACTGAACCCACAACTCTTGCCTCTCCTGCTTTGGCAGGTGAATTCTTTACCACTGAACCACCTGGGAAGTTTAGAGTTTATTTTGAGATGAGCATCTAATTCCGTTTCATTAGAGTGTAGAATCTATGAAAATGATCAATCTGAGAAAGCAAAACAAAATACTAGAGTAGGGTCGGCTTTTGGAGAGAAGGTCCTGAGAGTGAGGCAGAGTTCTGGCTTCTGATGAGTGAGAACAGCGTCCCGAGGCAAGTAGAACCAGCTTCTCAAGTTCCTCTCCATCTCAGCCACATCTCCACCTGGGATGACTGGCAAAGGGCTTAAGCTCCTTGAGACACTGTTTCAACAAAGAGAAAGCATACTTGTCCTATCTCACAGGAAAAAATGGGATGAGCAGAAATGAGTCGAAGTCATTTGGAGACAGAGCTACATTCCTGGACCCACTGCTAGGGAGACTAGATATTTCTTCATGGCTCTTTCGGTCAGTGCACAGGATTTGTAAGTCATCTTTTTTTTCTTTCACATCAGATTCCTTCCTGAGGAATGAGGCCTTTTTTTTTTTAAGTCAAGAGTAATTTGTAGTTTGGGAAGTATCCTGGACAAGGCTATGTTTAAGCTTCCACTTTTAGACACCAGACTTCCAGCTCATCCGCCCCACTCTCATCTGCATGATGCTGTGGATGGACTAATGGGAAGCATGGCCTCTTTAAATCCAGGGACGAGAGACACCTGTGGCGACATGATGGGTTCTGAGGCAAGGGAGGACTATCATGTGTTAACTACCTTGCTAGCTGTTTCTGTCTGTTTCATTACACTCACTCTTCCAGACTTTTCTAAGCCTAGGCAAAGAACTGTGGGCAAATTATAAAAAGGCAGTCAATTCATATACATATTATATATATATATATATATATGTATGCTTAAAGAATTCTCTCTTTTCAGTGTTAGTTCTTGTGGGCAAAGAGCATCTATGGTTAATTTTGAATAACACTTGAATGATATAAAGTCATTTGATGCTTTGAGGGCCTCGGGAGCAATACTAAAATAGCTGAGGGAATGTAAATTAGTACTGTTTCTATGAGCAGCATGTTGGCAATGCCCGTCAAAACTTGAGTGTACAGTTGTGTCCAACTCACTGTGATCCCATGGACTGTAGCCTGCCAGGCTCCTCTGTCCATGGGGATTCTTCAGACAAGAATACTGGAGTTGAGTTGCCACTCCCTTCTCCAGGGATCGAACCCGGGTCTCCCACAATGCAGGCAGATTCTTTACCATCTGAGCCACCAGGGAAGCCCTAACAAAACTTAACATGCATGCAAAATGTGAGTCAAAATTATATTTCAAGGGCTTTATCTTACAGGTATACTCAAATAAGCAAATTGGCTCTATACAAGATTGTCCAAAAAAATAGTGTTTGTATTAATATCTTTTAATAAAAGCATTAGAAACAACCAAAATGACCATAAATAGGGAACTGGCTAACTAAAGAATAGCCATAAATACTTGTTAATCAGAGCAAAGAATGGGAGAAATGCTTTATGTACTGATATGGAGAAAGCTCTAATATACACAGGTTTTGACAAACGTGTTAGCACACTGTTTGTGTGCTAACACACTGTTTGTGTGCTAATAATCAGTATATTACTATAAAAAATTTTTAAGGAATTTCTATATATTTATCTATACAAAAAATATGGGAACAAAAGAAATAACATTGGCAACTATAAGGAAAGAATCTTAAAGACATGAGATGGGAAAGAATTTTCATTTCGTAAACTTTGGTTCCTTTTGAGTTTAAAGTGAAAGTGTGAAAGTCACTTAGTCATGTCTGACTCTTTGCGACCCCATGGACTGTTCTCCAGGCCAGTATATTGGAATGGGCAGCTGTTCCCTTCTCCAGGGGATCTTCCCATCCCAGGGATCAAACCCAGGTCTCCCACATCGCAGGCAGATTCTTTACTATCTGAGCCACCAGTGAAGCTCTTTTGAGTTTAGACCTGTGTTATCAATTAAGAAAATAAGTGAAGTAAAATAAGAATTCTAAACAGGTTTTAAAAAACAACTAAATTATTATCCCGAAAAAATTCTAATTTTTCTTAAGATAATCATTCTAAAAAACTATCAATTTTGAAGCTCTTTTCATTCTAGAAACTCAGTGAAACGTCTCCACTCTAAAAATAACATATATATATCCTGCTAAGAAAAACAGGATGAACCAATTATCTTTCTTCGCCCTTACCCCAAAGAGTCAAGGCCAAAGAAATGAGTCAGTGAGGAAAAAAGTCATTAGAATAGCTATCATGAGAAACATGTGGAAGTGTTAAAGAGGAAGATTCATTAGGCCAAGTATTTATTTTGATGTCCCTCGTTTCAGAAAAAGATGTCATTGGACTTCACAAATTATAAGCCACACAAAAATGCAAGGTCCATAAGAATAAACCAGTGGTTCAATACAAATTAGCTAGTCACTCGCTCAATAGCACACAGAGTTTGGTAATAAAATCAGAGAAAGCCATTGCGCGTGACATCATAAAGAAAAACACCATGCCAAGTAATGAATAACTGATCCTACAGTAGCTTTCCAGCAGTCAATATAAGTTCACAGTGCTGCTATTTATAATATCTTTAAAAATAGGCAGAAGCCACAATTACAAAATATAGCTGAGTTTAAGCCATAGTACAAAGGACCAAAAACCAATGAAATCTAGATAAGCAACTCTGCCATAACCCATTTAACTTAAGCGTGGATTTCAACTCATCTGAGGAAAGGAAGGACTGCATATTTTTTAAGTTGTCTTCCAAAAATCTCTCTCTCCTCAGCAGACTTTTGCATCATGCTGAGTGCCTGGAAATTTAATGTTACACTTCTTGACAAGTGCCTGGGGACATTCTCAGGTGCTGCTTTAGGACAGAATGATGGGTTTTAATCATCAACAATGTAAGCACTGAATTAACATCTTTTAACATAAGCTGAAGAATTTTTCCATCCCCTTTAAAAGTAGAAGATCTAGCTACTTCTGTGAGTTGATAAGAGGGTCAAGATTTCCCTTAAGAACATTTTAGGCCCATTCCGACATATGCACGAATGGAGGACCGATGCTTAAAACTTGACTGAAGTTCAATATTTTTGCCTGAAAAAGAGAAATACATGTATAATCAAAAGTTCATCTTATAGTACTGATGAGCCTTTTTGCAGGGCAGCAATGGAGACACAGACATAGAGAACAGGCTCATGGACACAGCAGGGGAAGGAGGTGGGGAGACAAACTGAGAGAATATCATGGAAACGTATATTACCATATGTAAAATAGATGGCCGGTGGGAATTTGCTGCGTGTCACAGGGAGCTCAAACTGGTGCTCTGTGACACCTAGAGGGGTGGAATGGGGCGGGAGGTGGGGAAAAGGTCAGGATGGAGGGGATATATGTATACCTGTGTATGATTCACATTGATGTTTGGCAGAAACCAACATAATATTGTAAAGCAATCATCCTCCAATTTAAAAAAATCAATTTTCAAAGAAAGTTCATCTTAGTCATTTTGTAAAGCCAGAGATGCATTGAGAGAACATTTGAGTAAATGGCTTCACGGTATAAGACCAAAAATAAACAAATTACAAAATGTACATCTTGATAACTTGTAAGTCAGTTGGCTTACTTACATGTAAGCAAAAGCCAGTTGAATGTTAAAGGATGCTTAAATAAGAAAGCTAATTTGGCTATATTTTATTTGAAGTTTATTCTTTTGGGCAGTGTATATCAGTTAGAATAAGTTTCAGCCTTGTTTAACAGGAAAACCAAATTAACAGTGACTGAAATAAGAGAATTTTATTTCTCTGTACATAAAAGAAGTCTAAAGATAGGCAGTTTGGGGCTGGTACAGTGGTTCAGTAGGCAAGGGACCAAGGTTCCTCAACCACCCTTAGCATCCTACATCCTAGGATGATTTTCATTTGCAAGGTCACCTGCATGGTCCAAGATGGTGGCTGCAACTTCTGCCAACATGCACAAGTATGTAGCAAGAGGAGGAAAGACTGAGTGTTGGGAAAATATAACTAAAGACAAAATATTTTCCCAATCCAGAAATCATCTCCATAAAGGAAGTAGAGAAATAAAACACTTTTATTCTTGAATGCATATTACATCAGAATGTGATGTCATTAAAAAAAATACTGTCATTTGCACCAAGATGGATAAACCTAGATGGATAAACCTAGAAGTAAGTCAGAAAGAGAAAAATAAATACCAAATGATAGCACTTATATGTGGAAACTAAAAGAAAAAAGGACACAAGTTAACTTATTTCGAAAACAAAAAGACTCACAGACATAAAAAAAACAAACTTATGGTTAAACAAAGGAGAAAGGGGAGTGGGGAGAGGGATAATTTAGGAGGTTGGGATTAACATATACATACTGCTATGTATAAACTAGATTACCAGCGTGGACCTACGGTATAGCACTAGGAAGCATATTCAATATTTTATAATAACATATAAAGGAAAGGAATTTTTAAGAGCATCTATATATATAATTGAATAACTGTATATGTATATGAATATGTATAACTGTATAACTGAATCTCTGTGCTCACACCTGAAACTTACACAATAGTGTAAATCAACTACAATTAAAAAAAATTTTTTTTTAAAGAATGTGATGCCCAACACAGGCAATCTGAAAAGAGATTTTAAAAATCAGAGAGATGGGGACTTCCCTGGTAGTCCAGTGCTAAGACTCACACTCCTAATGCAGAGGGCCTGGATTTGATCCCTGTTTGGGAAGCTAGATCCCACATGCTGCAACTAAAGTCCCACCTGCCACAACTAAGGTCCAGCACAGCCAAATAAATAAATACATAAAAATAAATAGCAAAAAAAATAACAGAGAGAAATCCCACCTCTCACCCACATAGCCAAGCAGATAGGACCCATTTCCTATAGGTTCTCAAGATAAACAATAACTAATCTTTAAGTCAGAAGACTTGGCTGCACTATTTCACATAATTCATCCTACATTTACCTGGGTATTGAGATGCCCATCTATGTTAGATACATGGGTTTATGCAAAAGAAAAACTTCTCATATCTTTGTGTTAGAAGCTTGGAGCAAGGTCAGCTAGAGTTGGGCTCCTATACCCCTGCTGAAACTGGGAAATAGGAAGCTATCTTCCTTGGATGTTTACATGGAAAAGAGATGGTTCCCAAGTTCGTGAGAAATGCATTCCTGGGTCAGAAAGTTGACAAAATGTTTTCATGGAAAAAAGATGGTTCTCAAGTTCCTAAGAAATGCATTCCTGGGTCAGAAAGTTGACAAAATGCTTACCTAGTGCACAAAAACATTTATTCATTTCAAAAAGAGGAAGTACTTCCACTTCCACTTACAATTCCTAAAGTAAGTTCTCTAAGAAAAAAGAGAGGGAGGGAAATCTCTTCCTTAGTTTTCGACAAGGAGAATTGAGCCTCTGACTTTTATTTTATTTTATTTATTTTTATTTTTTTTTTAAACATTTTATTTTTATTTATTTGGCTGCATAGAATCTTAGTTGTGGCATGTGGGATCTACTTCCCTGACCAGGGATCGAACCCAGCCTCCCTATATCAGGAGTGCAGAGTCTTAGCCACTGGACCACCAGGGAACTCCCCGAGCCTCTGACTTTTAACTTGTGTCCTTACATGTGTCAACAGGATTTAAGGGATGGTCTCATTTACAATAGAAAAAATATATATGAAATACTTGGCTTACTTCACTCTGTATAATGGGCTCCAGTTTCATCCATCTCATTAGAACTGATTCAAATGAATTCTTTTTAACGGCTGAGTAATATTCCATGGTGTATATGTACCACAGCTTCCTTATCCATTCATCTGCTGATGGGCATCTAGGTTGCTTCCATGTCCTGGCTATTATAAACAGTGCTGCGATGAACATTGGGGTGCATGTGTCTCTTTCAGATCTGGTTTCCTCAGTGTGTATGGCCAGAAGTGGGATTGCTGGGTCATATGGCAGTTCTATTTCCAGTTTTTTAAGAAATCTCCACACTGTTTTCCATAGTGGCTGTACTAGTTTGCATTCCCACCAACAGTGTAA